>NC_053040.3:245958248-246261278 GCF_002575655.3 Aegilops tauschii subsp. strangulata | reverse complement strand
AGACAAAACACAAAAGTGTGTGAAGTATTTTTGTTCTGGATAACATAAATAGATTATTGAATAGTTTGTACTAGAAATCACCTGACAAATATGCATGTATGCAATATTTTTGGTCGTATCCAAGGTAGTCATGTCCTCATCATCCTCAATTTCTTGAAAACAAAGCCGTCCTCGGCGTTGCTTAATCTTAAATGTGGCTAACAAAAGAGACAAGGTGTACATGTTGTATATGTGTATGTCATCCATTTTTACTTCCCTTGATTTTTGCACATATGACACATGTATACATGAGTAACTTTCATAGATCAGAAAAATCTAAAGCCAAAATATTATCATAAGTAGAAGGCATGAAAATATTGCAACTGAGTTTGCACATATAAGTGAAGCTCTTATTCATATCAAAAATTGACAATATTCATCACATTAAACCATCCCAACATTGGTGAATAAACCTTACATGCATCAATTTTACATGCTATAACATGCTTAAATAAGAAAACATGCAATAAGTCATTTGACATAGAATGATCACCAAGATTAGAGGTCATATCAAAATGATTAAACATTGGGACAATGTTTTTAAAATGTATTTCATCCAAATCTGATTTATTTCCTGATTCACATGGTTCTTTGACATTAACAGTTAATTCAATGGGTGCACTCAAAATTGTTGGTATTTCAGTTGTTTGATCACATGATGCATTCATAATAGTAAGATGATTCTCTAAAATAGGGGGCATGCTCAAATCAACAGGTTACTCAACACATGATGTATTTAAGTTAATTAGGGATGCATCATTCTCATGTGAAGTTATATCATCAATACCTTTACTGTTACCTTGTCGCAAAGACGTAGCTGATGTAGGTATGGACAATGACAATGTACCATACACTTGAGATGATGTCGCACTCACAATCTGAGGTGTGGCTGCTCTAGTAGGTGCAACGGTGGAGGAATCAACCGATGGTAGTGAACATGAATTGGAATAGTAGTTCTTGTAGTCACCCAATGCATCCTCCTTTAACTGTCTCTCAAAGGTACAAGCACGAATATACATACCAGTAATGCAACGAGGAATATACCAAAATCTTGCCTGAATATCATGGTTCAAACCACCAAAAAATCTATTCATTGTATCATCCTCAGATTCTTTGATGTCACAATGATGCATATAAGATTTGAACTCTTGGTAGTAAGCATGAACAGTGTTGTTGCCTTGTTTAAATTGTTCAAATTTGAGTAGCAATTCACGATGATAGTAAGGAGGGAAAAATTGTTGTCTCATTACATGTTTCAAATCTTTCCAAGTTGTGGGTTGGTTATCAATGGTTTTCTCACAATGCACGCTCCACCAAACAGAAGCAAAACCAGTAAATGCTCCAGTGCCAGCTCGTACTCGCTCAAGTTTAGAAAAGTCATCGTGACTAAAAACTTGTTCTACTTCAAGATCCCAAGCTAGATAAATAGCAGGATTAAATCTACCCTCAAATGACGGTAAAGAGATAAATAGCTCTGATACCACTTGATAGAGGCGGGGTGTCCCGATCTTTCAATGAGATGATAACTATCAATTTGGTGGAGATGACTTTGACGATCCGACTACAAACGTGCACGACATTGCGCCTTAGCAATCGCTAAACCAACTCCGAGAGGTTATTGACCACGCCGGAGCACGATCAACCTGACCACGAAGATCTATTACTGCAAGCAATCGAAGAACAAGCAAGAATATGATAAATCAATCTGAATATTGCGAATATATATGATGTTTTGATAAAGGTGGGGATCCGGAAGCGGTCTTGGTCTGGTCGTTGGACACAAACGAAGTACATGAAATTGCAACGGCTAACTTTTAACTAAACATATCCCAAGCAAAAAGCTACTAGATGGATCTACTTATATAGCAGCAAGGGGTGGCGGCCAAGGAGGTGGAAGGACGTCCCAAGGAAGCCTAAAACTAACCCTAGGTCATACAAGGCTCATGGGCCCAAGTGGACGTGATGCAACACCTTTGGACTTGTTGTTTGACTCGGATTCTGCTACAGCGTCAGATTGTTTCGTCGATATCTCAACGCTCCGGACGAATTTCAAGGTGATTCCAATTGGGTTGGAGAGAGCACGAAATTTACTTTGCATCAAAAAAGAATCACCCAATATGGAGTCCGGATGAAAAAGTTGTTGGCATTTTGAGTCAGGTATGTTTGTGCAGTCCGAATCTGAATCCAGAACATGAGAGACTTGGACTCTAATTTCTCTTGGCCCAAAAGTGACGTAAGAGGACTTTTTGAACAGAACCTAAACTTCTCCTTTTCCCTTATCTTCATATGTGGATTGTACAAATGTTCCATACACCTGATATTAGACAAAACACAAAAGTCTGTGAAGTATTTTTGTTCTGGATAACATAAATAGATTATTGAATAGTTTGTACTAGAAATCACCTGACAAATATGCATGTATGCAATATTTTTGGTCGTATCCAAGGTAGTCATGTCCTCATCACTACACCATCTGCGAGGGAAGCGTGGAAGTGAAGACGGAAGAAGACGGAGCTGCGGAGTTGTCGGTGTACAAAAGTAGGGGTCCCTTTTTGCACCACTTTACTAGTGCGCGGGCAGTCGCAAACCCACGCCCCTGGCCACGCTTGGTGGGGCATGAAGGAAATATGCCCTAGAGGCAATAATAAAGTATTATATATTTCCTTATATCATGATAAATGTTTATTATTCATGCTAGAATTGTATTAACCGGAAACATAATACATGTGTGAATACATAGACAAACAGAGTGTCACTAGTATGCCTCTACTTGACTAGCTCGTTAATCAAAGATGGTTATGTTTCCTAGCCATAGACATGAGTTGTCATTTGATTAACGAGATCACCTCATTAGGAGAATGACGTGATTGACCTGACCCATTCCGTTAGCTTAGCACCCGATCGTTTAGTATGTTGCTATTGCTTTCTTCATGACTTATACATGTTCCTATGACTATGAGATTATGCAACTCCCGTTTACCAGAGGAACACTTTGTGTGCTACCAAACGTCACAACGTAAATGGGTGATTATAAAGGTGCTCTACAGGTGTCTCCAAAGGTACTTGTTGGGTTGGCGTATTTAGAGATTAGGATTTGTCACTCCGATTGTCGGAGAGGTATCTCTGGGCCCACTCGGTAATGCACATCACTATAAGCCTTGCAAGCATTGTGACTAATGAGTTAGTTGCGGGATGATGTATTACGGAACGAGTAAAGAGACTTGCCGGTAACGAGATTGAACTAGGTATCGAGATACCGACGATCGAATCTCGGGCAAGTAACATACCGATGACAAAGGGAACAACGTATGTTGTTATGCGGTCTGACCGATAAAGATCTTCGTAGAATATGTGGGAGCCAATATGGGCATCCAGGTCCCGCTATTGGTTATTGACCAGAGAAGTGTCTCGGTCATGTCTACATAGTTATCGAACCCGAAGGGTCCGCACGCTTAACGTTACGATGACAGTTTTATTGAGTTTTGATGTACCGAAGGAGTTCGGAGTCCCGGATGAGATCGGGGACATGACGAGGAGTCTCGCAATGGCCGAGACGTAAAGATCGATATATTGGACAACTATATTCGGACTTCTAAAAGGTTCCGAGTGATTCGGGTATTTTTCGGAGTACCGGAGAGTTACGGGAATTCGTATTGGGCCTTAATGGGCCATACGGGAAAGGAGAGAAAGGCCTCAAAAGGTGGCCGCACCCCTCCCCATGATCTGGTCCGAATTGGACTAGGGAGGGGGGCGCCCCCTTCCTTCTTTCTCCTTCCCCCTTCCCCTCACCTACTCCCACAAGGAAAGGAGGAGTCCTACTCCCGGTGGGAGTAGGACTCCCCCCTTTGGCGCGCCTCTCCCCTTGGCCGGCTGCCTCCCCCTTGCTCCTTTGTATACGGGGGCAGGGGGGCATCGCAGAGACACAACAATTGATCTATTGATCTCTTAGCCGTGTGCGGTGCCCCCCTCCACCAAATTACACCTCGATAATATCGTTGCGGAGCTTAGGCGAAGCCCTGCGTCGGTAGAACATCATCATCGTCACCACGCCGTCGTGCTGACGAAACTCTCCCTCAACACTCGGCTGGATTGGAGTTCGAGGGATGTCATCGAGCTGAACGTGTGTAGAACTCGGAGGTGCCGTACGTTCGGTACTTGATTGGTCGGATCGTGAAGACGTACGACTACATCAACCGCATTGTGATAACGCTTCCGCTGTCGGTCTACGAGGGTACGTGGACAACACTCTCCCATCTCGTTGCTATGCATCACCATGATCTTGCGTGTGCGTAGGAATTTTTTTGAAATTACTACGTTACCCTACAGTGGCATCCGAGCCTGGTTTTATGCGTTGATGCTATGCACGAGTAGAGCACAAGTGAGTTGTGGGCGATATAAGTCATACTGCTTACCAGCATGTCATACTTTGGTTCAGCGGTATTGTGAGATGAAGCGGCCCGGACCGACATTACGCGTACGCTTACGCGAGACTGGTTTCACTGTTGCGAGCACTCGTTGCTTAAAGGTGACTGGCGGGTGTCTGTCTCTCTCACTTTAGTTGAACCGAGTGTGGCTACGCCCGGTCCTTGCGAAGGTTAAAATAGCACCAACTTGACAAACTATCATTGTGGTTTTGATGCGTAGGTAAGAACGGTTCTTGCTAAGCCCGTAGCAGCCACGTAAAACATGCAACAACAAAGTAGAGGACGTCTAACTTGTTTTTGCAGGGCATGTTGTGATGTGATATGGTCAAGACATGATGTGATATAATTTGTTGTATGAGATGATCATGTTTTGTAACCGAGTTATCGGCAACTGGCAGGAGCCATATGGTTGTCGCTTTATTGTATGAGATGCAATCACCATGTAATAGTTTTCTTTATCACTAAGTGGTAGCGATAGTCGTAAAAGCAATTAGTTGGTGAGACGACAACGATACTACGATGGAGATCAAGGTGTCGCGCCGGTGACGATGGTGATCATGACGGTGCTTCGGAGATGGAGATCACAAGCACGGTGCTTCGGAGATGGAGATCACAAGCACAAGATGATGATGGCCATATCATATCACTTATATTGATTGCATGGGATGTTAATCCTTTATGCATCTTATCTTGCTTTGATTGACGATAGCATTATAAGATGATCTCTCACTAAAATTTCAAGATAAAAGTGTTCTCCCTGAGTATGCACCGTTGCGAAAGTTCTTCGTGCCGAGACACCACGTGATGATCGGGTGTGATAGGCTCTACGTTCAAATACAACGGGTGCAAAACAGTTGCACACGCGGAATACTCAGGTTAAACTTGACGAGCCTAGCATATGCAGATATGGCCTCGGAACATGGAGACCGAAAGGTCGAGCGTGAATCATATAGTAGATATGATCAACATAGTGATGTTCACCATTGAAACTACTCCATCTCACGTGATGATCGGACATGGTTTAGTTGATTTGGATCACGTAATCACTTAGATGATTAGAGGGATATCTATCTGAGTGGGAGTTCTTAAGTAATATGATGAATTGAACTTAAATTTATCATGAACTTAGTCCTGATAGTATTTTGCAAATTATGTTGTAGATCAATAGCTCGCGTTGTTGCTTCCCTGTGTTTATTTTTGATATGTTCCTAGAGAAAATTATGTTGAAAGATGTTAGTAGCAAAGATGCAGATTGGATCCGTGATCTGAGGATTATCCTCATTGCTGCACAGAAGAATTATGTTCTTGATGCATCGCTAGGTGACAGACCTATTGCAGGAGCAGATGCAGACGTTATGAACGTTTGGCTAGCTCAATATGATGACTACTTGATAGTTTAGTGCACCATGCTTAACGGCTTAGAATCGGGACTTCAAAGACGTTTTGAACGTCATGGACCATATGAGATGTTCCAGGAGTTGAAGTTAATATTTCAAGCAAATACCCGAGTTGAGAGATATGAAGTCTCCAACAAGTTCTATAGCTAAAAGATGGAGGAGAATCGCTCAACTAGTGAGCATGTGTTCAGATTGTCTGGGTACTACAATCGCTTGAATCAAGTGGGAGTTAATCTTCCAGATAAAATAGTGATTGACAGAATTCTCTAGTCACCATCACCAAGTTAGTAGAACTTCGTGATGAACTACAGTATGCAAGGGATGACGAAAGTAATTCCCGAGCTCTTCGTGATGCTGAAATCGACGAAGGTAGAAATCAAGAAAAACATCAAGTGTTGATGGTTGACGAGACCACTAGTTTCAAGAAAAGGGCAAAGAGAAGAAGGGTAACTTCAAGAAGAACGGCAAGCAAGTTGCTGCTCAATTGAAGAAGCCTAAGTCTGGTCTTAAGCCTGAGACTAAGTGCTTCTACTTCAAAGGGACTGGTCACTGGAAGCGGAACTACCCCAAGTATTTGGTGGATAAGAAGGATGGCAAAGTGAACAAAGGTATATTGGATATACATGTTATTGATGTGTATTTACTAGTGTTTATAGCAACCCCTCAGTATTTGATACTGGTTCAGTTGCTAAAGAGTAGTAACTCGAAACGGGAGTTGTAGAATAAACAGAGACTAGTAAAAGGCGAGGTGACGATGTGTGTTGGAAGTAATTCCAAGATTGATATGATCATCATCGCACACTCCCTATACTTTCGGGATTAGTGTTGAAACTAAATAAGTGTTATTTGGTGTTTGCGTTGAGCATCAATATGATTTGATCATGTTTATTGCAATACGGTTATTCATTTAAGTTAGAGAACAATTGTTGTTCTGTTTACATGAATAAAAACCTTCTATGGTCATACACACCAACGAAAATGGTTTGTTGGATCTCGATCGTAGTGATACACATATTCATAATATTGAAGCCAAAAGATACAAAGTTAATAATGATAGTGCAACTTATTTGTCGCACTGCCGTTTAGGTCATATTGGTGTAAAGCGCATGAAGAAACTCCATACTGATGGGATTTTGGAATCACTTGATTATGAATCACTTGATGCTTGCGATCCGTGCCTCATGGGCAAGATGACTAAAACGCCGTTCTCCGGAACTATGGAGAGAGCAACAGATTTGTTGGAAATCATACATACAGATGTATGTGGCCCGATGAATATTGAGGCTTGTAGCAGGTATCATTATTTTCTGACCTTCACAGATGATTTGAGCAGATATGGGTATATCTACTTAATGAAACAGAAGTCTGAAACATTTGAAAAGTTCATATAATTTCAGAGTGAAGTAGAAAATCGTCGTAACAAGAAAATAAAGATTCTACGATCTGATCGCGGAGACAAATATTTGAGTTACGAGTTTGGTCTTCAATTAAAACAATGTGGAATAGTTTCACAAATTCGTGCCACCTGGAACACCACAGCATAATGGTGTGTCCGAACGTCATAACCGTACTTTATTGGATATAGTGCAATATATGATGTCTCTTACCAATTTACCACTATCGTTTTGGGGTTATGCATTAGAGACAGCTACATTCACGTTAAATAGGGCACCATCAAAATCCGTTGAGACGATGCCTTATGAACTGTGGTTTGGCAAGAAACCAAAGTCGTCGTTTCTTAAAGTTTGGGGTTGCGATGCTTATGTGAAAAAGTTTCATCCTGATAAGCTCAAACCCAAATCGGAGAAATGTGTCTTCATAGGATACCCAAAGGAGACAGTTGGGTACACCTTCTATCACAGATCCGAAGGCAAGACATTCGTTGCTTAGTATGGATCCTTTCTAGAGAAGGAGTTTCTCTCGAAAGAAGTGAGTGGGAGGAAAGTAGAACTTGATGAGGTAACTGTACCTGCTCCCTTATTGGAAAGTAGTTCATCACAGAAATCTGTTCCTGTGACTCCTACACCAATTAGTGAGGAAGTTAATGACGATGATCATGGAACTTCAGATCAAGTTATTACTGAACCTCGTAGGTCAACCAGAGTAAGATCCGCACCAGAGTGGTACGGTAATCCTGTTCTAGAGGTTATGTTACTAGACCATGATGAACCTACGAACTATGAAGAAGCGATGGTGAGCCCAGATTCCGCGAAATGGCTTGAGGCCATGAAATCTGAGATAAGATCCATATATGAGAACAAAGTATGGACTTTGATTGACTTGCCCAATGATCGGCGAGCCATTGAGATTAAATGGATCTTCAAGACGAAGACGGACGCTGATAGTAGTGTCACTATCTACAAAGCTAGAATTGTCGCAAAAGGTTTTCGACAAGTTCAAGGTGTTGACTACGATGAGAGAGTTTCTCACTCGTATCTATGCTTAAAGTCTGTCTGAATCATATTAGCAATTGCCGCATTTTATGAAATCTGGCAAATGGATAAACAAAACTACATTCCTTAATGGATTTATTAAAGAAGAGTTGTATATGATGCAACCAGGAGGTTTTGTCAATACTAAAAGTGCTAACAAAATATGCAAGCTCCAGCGATCCATCTATGGACTGGTGCAAGCATGTCGGAGTAGGAATATACGCTTTGATAAGTTGATCAAAGGATATAGTTTTCTACAGACTTGCGGTGAAGCCTGTATTTACAAGAAAGTGAATGGGAGCACTACAGCATTTCTGATAAGTATATGTGAATGACATATTGTTGATCGGAAATAATGTAGAATTATTCTGCAAAGCATAAAGGAGTGTTTGAAAGGAGTTTTTCAAAGAAAGACCTCGGTGAAGCTTCTTACATATTGAGCATCAAGATCTATAGAGATAGATGAAGACGCTTGATAAGTTTTTCAATGAGTACATACCTTAACAAGATTTTGAAGTAGTTCAAAATAAAACAGTCAAAGAAAGAGTTCTTGCCTGTGTTACAAGGTATGAAATTGAGTAAAACTCAAAGCCCGACCACGGTAGAAGATAGAAAGAGAATGAAAGTCATTCCCTATGCCTCGGCCATAGGTTCTATAAAGTATGTCATGCTGTGTACCAGATCTATTGTATACCCTACACTGATTTTGGCAAGGGAGTACAATAGTGATCTAGGAGTAGATCACTGGACAGCGGTCAAAATTGTCCTTAGTGGAATAAGGATATGTTTCTCAATTATGGAAGTGACAAAAGGTTCGTTGTAAAGGGTTACGTCGATGCAAGTTTTGACAGTAAATCTAGATGACTCTAAGTCTCGGTCTAGATACATATTGAAAGTGGGAGCAATTAGCTAGAGTAGCTCCGTGCAGAGCATTGTAGACATGATATTTGCAAAATACTTACGGATCTGAATGTGACAGACCCGTTGACTAAAATTATCTCACAATCAAAACATGATCACACCTTAGTACTCTTTGGGTGTTAATCACATAGCGATGTGAACTAGATTATTGACTCTAGTAAACCCTTTGAGTGTTAGTCACATAGAGATGTGAACTATGGGTGTTAATCACATGGTGATGTGAATTATTGATGTTAAATCACATGGCGATGTGAACTAGATTATTGACTCTAGTGCAAGTGGGAGACTGAAGGAAATATGCCCTAGAGGCAATAATAAAGTATTATTTATTTCCTTATATCATGATAAATGTTTATTATTCATGCTAGAATTGTATGAACCGGAAACATAATACATGTGTGAATACATAGACAAACAGAGTGTCACTAGTATGCCTCTACTTGACTAGCTGGTTAATCAAAGATGGTTATGTTTCCTAGCCATAGACATGAGTTGTCATTTGATTAACGAGATCACCTCATTAGGAGAATGACATGATTGACCTGACCCATTCCGTTAGCTTAGCACCCGATCGTTTAGTATGTTGCTATTGCTTTCTTCATGACTTATACATGTTCCTATGACTATGAGATTATGCAACTCCCGTTTACCAGAGGAACACTTTGTGTGCTACCAAACGTCACAACGTAAATGGGTGATTATAAAGGTGCTCTACAGGTGTCTCCAAAGGTACTTGTTGGGTTGGCGTATTTCGAGATTAGGATTTGTCACTCCGATTGTCGGAGAGGTATCTCTGGGCCCACTCGGTAATGCACATCACTATAAGCCTTGCAAGCATTGTGACTAATGAGTTAGTTGCGGGATGATGTATTACGGAACGAGTAAAGAGACTTGCCGGTAACGAGATTGAACTAGGTATCGAGATACCGACGATCGAATCTCGGGCAAGTAACATACCGATGACAAAGGGAACAACGTATGTTGTTATGCGGTCTGACCGATAAAGATCTTCGTAGAATATGTGGGAGCCAATATGGGCATCTAGGTCCCGCTATTGGTTATTAATCGGAGAGGTGTCTCGGTCATGTCTACATAGTTCTCGAACCCGAAGGGTCCGCACGCTTAACGTTACGATGACAATTTTATTGAGTTTTGATGTACCAAAGGAGTTCGGAGTCCCGGATGAGATCGGGGACATGACGAGGAGTCTCGAAATGGCCGAGACGTAAAGATCGATATATTGGACGACCATATTCGGACTTCGTAAAGGTTCCGAATGATTCGGGTATTTTTCGGAGTACCGGAGAGTTACGGGAATTCGTATTGGGCCTTAATGGGCCATACGGGAAAGGAGAGAAAGGCCTCAAAAGGTGGCCGCACCCCTCCCCATGATCTGGTCCGAATTGGACTAGGGAGTGGGGGCGCCCCCTTCCTTCTTTCTCCTTCCCCCTTCCCATCTCCTACTCCCACAAGGAAAGGAGGAGTCCTACTCCCGGTGGGAGTAGGACTCCCCCCTTTGGCGCGCCTCTCCCCTTGGCCGGCTGCCTCCCCCTTGCTCCTTTACATAAGGGGGCAGGGGGGCACCCCAGAGATACAACAATTGATCTATTGATCTCTTAGCCGTGTGCGGTGCCCCCCTCCACCAAATTACACCTCGATAATATCATTGCGGAGCTTAGGCGAAGCCCTGCTTCGGTAGAACATCATCATCGTCACCACGCCGTCGTGCTGACGAAACTCTCCCTCAACACTTGGCTGGATCGAAGTTCGAGGGACGTCATCGAGCTGAACGTGTGTAGAACTCGGAGGTGCCGTACGTTCGGTACTTGATCGGTCGGATCGTGAAGACGTACGACTACATCAACCGCGTTGTGATAACACTTCCGCTGTCGGTCTACGAGGGTACGTGGACAACACTCTCCCATCTCGTTGCTATGCATCAGCATGATCTTGCGTGTGCGTAGGAATTTTTTTGAAATTACTACGTTACCCTACAGGGCAGAGGAAGCAAAGGCACAAGATGACCAGACCAACGCCGAGCCGAAGACACAAAGAGCAGAAGGGCGAGGTGGATTCCCCCGGCAAGGTCCTTGCCGGGGCGGTCTCCACAGCCCCGGCAAGAGCCTTGCCAGGGCAACTTGCCCAACGCCAGCAGGGCTGCCACCCTCGAGCCTGAGAGTTCCGACACCCTCAACCACATTGGAACCAAAGCTCGGGAGGCGCCCCGATGGTGGCATGTAGATCTTTGTGAAGACCAAGAGCATCCAAGACTAGATAAATAACCAGAAGACGAAGATCCTCGGCAAGATCCTTGCCAAGGATACCCACGAGACCCCCACAAGCCCCTTGCCGGGGACAACCACGACGCCACGGAAAGACCCTTGCCGGGGCCCCGGCAAGACTCTTGCCGAAGACACCGGCGGGGCCGCAGTCAGGCCCACATCTGACCAAGCTCCGCCGCCGCTCCCATGCAGCTGCCAACCAACCAACTAGGCGAGCACCTGCGTGGCGATGTGCGGCCTCTAGGCCAACTCAGCAAGCACCTGCGTGGAGGCATGCAGATCTTCGTGAAGGCTCTGCCACCGCATCAACTCAGCAGCCAGCCAGCCAGCGTGGCACCACCCGCCTGGTCAGTCCGGACACGCGTCGAAGCCAGGCGAGGCGGCGACAGCTAGGACAAGCTTCCTTGATGTCTCCGATAAAGCAAGAAGGGCACGTCGGCAGTGCATTAAATGCATTTGTCCTACGGTGCCAGAGGATAGACTCAACCACTGTATAGTTTTCCACCTCCTGTGTGCCACTTTGGCAGCCCCTTTGTCTATAAAAGGAGGCCCGCGGCGTACTGGGAGAGGATTCGGACTTTTTGGACCCTGCACGCCTTGTAGCTAGTCCAAGAACACAAGATACACAGAAACTAGCAGGAGTACGGTATTACGCGTCACTCGCGGCCCGAACCTGGATAATCCCCACGCGTTGATCTCTCAATCCCGCTCATTGCACAGCCCCGCGCCCGCCAACTGTAGCAAAAGGGATTCCTCATGATCCCATAGGTGTCGTTTCCCCCGACATCTTTGGCGCGCCAGGTAGTGATAGAGGCAAAGGTGTCCCGATGTTTCGATGAGATAGCAATCGTTTTCTGTGGGAGTGGACTTTGACGATCCGACTACGAACAAGCGAAGACGTCGCGCCTTAGCAATCGCTAAACAAACTTCCGAGGGGTTATAGACCACGCCGGAGCACGATCAACCTGACCACGAGGGTCTATTTCTTGCGAGCAAACGAAGAACAAGCAAGAAACTAAGATTGCAATATGGATATTGCGAATAAAAGAGGAAAGCTTTATTAATGAAGGTGGGGTTATGTGACGCCTTTGTCTGGTCGGTGAACACAAACGAAGTACACGAAGTTGCAGCTATGGCGAACTTTTAATCTAAACAAAACCCAAAGTATAAACGGTGCCCTAAGGGCTGTATATATGGAGGAAGAGAGGGGAATTTCGTGGCCCTTGGGGAAGGGGTCCGAAACCAACCCTATCTCTTGTTTCCCCACACATACGGACTCTAAAAACAGCCTATACTTATGTATTTCAAAATTACATGGGCCTGGCCCAATAATAAGGTGACGCAGCACCTAGAATAGCCTCTAGACGAAATTTATGAAGTGGCATCTTGTATATTTCGTCCAAGGCTTCATGCACTCCTTATGGTGGCTTCAAAGTCCTGAAATCATCACTTGTAACTCCGTTCTTGTTCCCCTTCCTCCAATATTCATCCTTCTCCAAGCTAGGCCCTTCATTTGTAAGCAAAACAAATGTATCCAATTTAGGCAGCATCATATTCTCATGAACATTAGAAACATTACCAAGAAACGAAAGTAGCTGGTAATTTAATTGGCATGCGCGAGCTCCAGTAATTGGTCCAGTATATGTAACAGTAGGGGTTGTGGGTGTAACAATGGTATTGATGTCCTCATCATCCTCCCCTTCTTGAAATGAAGTCGTCCTCGACGGAAGCTCATCTTCCTCACCCAAATAAGGCTTCAAATCTGGAATGTTAAAAGTGGGACTAACCCCAAAATCTGCAGGTAGCTCAAGTTTATATACATTATCATTTATTTTCTCTAACACCTTAAAAGGACCATCAGCCCGTGGCATTAGCTTTGATTTCCGCAAATTGGGAAATCTATCCTTACGCAAATGTAACCAAACAAGATCTCCAGGTGCAAACACAACATGTTTTCTACCCTTATCTCCCGCAAGTTTATATCTAGCATTCATACGCTCAATGTTTTCCTTAGTTAGCTCATGCATTTTTAAAATCAATTCAGCATGTTGTTTAGCATCAAAATTAACGTTCTCCGAAGATGGAAGAGGCAACAAATCAATAGGTGCATGAGGTAGGAAACCATACACAATTTGAAAAGGGCACATCTTAGTAGTAGAATGCAATGAACGATTATAAGCAAATTCAATATGAGGCAAGCATTCTTCCCACATTTTCTTGTTATTCTTCAAAACAGCCCTAAGCATGGTAGGCAATGTTCTATTGACTACTTCAGTTTGTCTGTCAGTTTGGGGATGACATGTAGTACTAAAAAGCAGTTTAGTCCCCAACTTAGCCCATAAACATCTCCAAAAGTGGCTAAGAAATTTAGTATCACGATCTGAAACAATAGTATTTGGCACACCATGCAAGCGAATAATTTCACAAAAGAACAAATCAGCAACATTGACAACATCATCGCTTTTATGACATGGTATAAAGTGTGCCATTTTCGAGAATCTATCCACGACAAGAAATATGCTATCCCTCCCCTTCTTTGTTCGAGGTAAACCTAAAACAAAGTCCATAGATATGTCCTCCCAAGGAACACTAGGTACAGACAAAGGCATATATAAACCATAAGGATTGAGTCGTGACTTAGCTTTTTGACATGTAGTGTAGCGAGCAACAAAACGCTCAACATCCCGTCTCATCTTTGGCCAAAAGAAATGTGTGGCAAGTACGTCCTCCGTCTTCTTCACGCCAAAGTGTCCCATTAATCCTCCTCCATGCGCCTCCTGCAACAACAAAAGACGAACGGAGCTAGCTGGAATGCATAGCTTGTTAGCACAGAACACAAATCCATCATTAACAAAGAACTTGTTCCACATTCTTCCTTCTTTACAATTCTGCATTACATCTTTAAAATCAGCATCATGCACATATTGATCTTTGATGGTCTCCAAACCAAATATTTTGAAGTCAAGTTGTGAAAGCATAGTATAGCGACGAGACAATGCATCAGCAATAACATTTTCTTTACCCTTCTTGTGTTTAATGACATAAGGGAAAGTCTCAATGAATTCAACCCATTTAGCATGTCTATGATTCAGTTTAGCTTGAATTTTAATATGTTTCAAAGATTCATGATCAGAATGTATAACAAATTCTTTGGGCCATAAATAATGTTGCCATGTTTCTAAAGTCCGAACAAGAGCATATAATTCTTTATCATAAGTAGAATAATTCAGACTAGGCCCACTCAATTTTTCAGAAATTACGCAACATGTTTGCCATATTATAATAACACACCTCCTAATCCAATCCCACTAGCATCACATTCAAGCTCAAAAGTCTTATTAAAATCAGGAAGTTGGAGTAAAGAAGCATGTGTCAACTTATCTTTCAATACCGTGAATGCTTCTTCCTCTGTGGTACCCCAAACAAAAGGCACATCCTTCTTTGTAAGCTCATTGAGAGGTGCAGCAATAGTGCTAAAATCTCTCACAAAACGCCTATAGAAACCAGCGAGTCCAAGAAAACTCCTCACTTGTGTGACCGTTTTGGGCTGCGGCCAACTCTCAATAGTTTGAATCTTGGCTTTATCAACTTCAATGCCCTGTGGAGTAACAACATAGCCAAGAAAAGATACTCGGTCGATGCAAAAGGTGCACTTCCCAAGGCTACCAAACAAACGTGCATCACGTAGAGCAATAAAAACAGCACGTAAATGTTCCAAATGTTCTTCCAAAGATTTACTGTAAATCAGTATATCATCAAAATAGACTACCACAAATCGTCCAATGAAAGCACGTAAAACTTCGTTCATTAGTCTCATGAAAGTACTAGGTGCATTAGTTAACCCAAAAGGCATGACTAACCACTCATATAAACAAAACTTAGTTTTAAATACTGTTTTCCATTCATCTCCCAATTTCATATGAATTTGATGGTATCCACTACACAAATCAACTTTGGAGAATATTGTAGAGCCACTCAATTCATCAAGCATATCATCTAGCCTAGGAATAGGATGACGATAACGAATAGTAATATTATTAATGCCTCTACAATCAACACACATACGCGATGTACCATCCTTTTTCGGCACTAGAATAATAGGAACATCACAAGGACTAAGGGATTCGCGAATATAACCTTTGTCGAGCAGCTCATGTACTTGACATGTAATCTCCTTTGTCTCCTCTGGATTGGTACGGTATGGTGCACGGTTTGGTAGCGATGCACCAGGAATTAAGTCAATTTGATGCTCAATTCCTCGAATAGGTGGTAATCCCGGTGGCACGTCTTGTGGGAAGACGTCAGCGAACTCCCGCAAAATGTTAGTGACTGCAGGGGGCAAAGAGGAAGGCACGTCCTCGAATGAAAATAACGCCTCTTTGCACACAAAAGCATAGCAAACAGCAGACCCGCGCGTTGATCTCTCAATCCCGCTCATTGCACAGCCCCGCGCCCGCCAACTGTAGCAAAAGGGATTCCTCATGATCCCATAGATGTCGTTTCCCCCGACATCTTTGGCGCGCCAGGTAGTGATAGAGGCAAAGGTGTCCCGATGTTTCGATGAGATAGAAATCATTTTCTATGGGAATCGACTTTGATGATCCGACTACGTACGTGCGAAGACGTCGCGCCTTAGCAATCGCTAAACCAACTTCTGAGGGGTTATTGACCACGCCAGAGCACGATCAACCTGACCACGAGGGTCTATTTCCTGCGAGCAAACGAAGAACAAGCAAGAAACTGATATTGCAATCTAGATATTGCGAATAAAAGAGGAAAGCTTTATTAATGAAGGTGGGGTTCTGTGACGCCTTTGTCTGGTCGTTGAACACAAACGAAGTACGCGAAGTTGCAGCTATGGCGAACTTTTAATCTAAACAAAACCCGAAGTCTAAACGGTGCCCTAAGGGCTGTATATATGGAGGAAGAGCGGGGAATTTCGTGGCCCTTGGGGAAGGGGTCCGAAACCACTCCTATATCTTGTTTCCCCACACATACGGACTCTAAAAACAACCTATACTTATGTATTTCAAAATTACATTGGCCTGGCCCAATAATAAGGTGACGCAGCACCTAGAATAGCCTTTGGACGAAATTTATGAAGTGACATCTTGTATATTTCGTCCAAGGCTTCATGCACTCCTTATGGTGGCTTCAAAGTCCTGAAATCATCACTTGTAACTCCGTTCTTGTTCCCCTTGCTCCAATGTTCATCCTTCTGCAAGCTAGGCCCTTCATTTGTAAGCAAAACAAATGTTTCCAATTTAGGCAGCATCATATTCTCATGTACATTAGAAACATTACCAAG
Organism: Aegilops tauschii subsp. strangulata; assembly: GCF_002575655.3. NCBI lineage: Eukaryota > Viridiplantae > Streptophyta > Magnoliopsida > Poales > Poaceae > Aegilops > Aegilops tauschii. The sequence continues at coordinate 246,244,475 of NC_053040.3, read as the reverse complement.
AAACGAAAGTACCTGGTAATTTAATTAGCGTGCGCGAGCTCTAGTAATTGGTCCAGTATATGTAACAGTAGGGGCTGTGGGTGTAACAATGGTATTGATGTCCTCATCAGGTAGGGGGCGCAAGCTGTGAAAATCCGGTTTGAAGGTTAGCACACCGACTTCATCATCACCATGGCCCCCAAGAAGAAGGGGATCACAGCGATCGGCTCGTCCGGGGCCGGCCCGTCCGCGCCACCGCGAGCAGACTGCCGGGCGCCCATGGATGGGGCCGGGGACATGGCCCGCGAGCATCCATGACATTCTGGCGATCGGAGCCAGGCGAGCGGCGTCGACCGAATCCGAGATGACGAGCCTCGCCGCTGGGTCCGGGGGCGGGGCCGTGCTACCCGCGGGCAGTGCAGCAGCCTCTACGGTACCCCAGCCGGCGCCCGCGCCTCGCTCTTCCCAGGCCGTGCGCGATGAGCAACACCGCGATGTCGGAGCCCCTGGGCACCGCCACGGAAAGAGCCCTGTGCGCCACTCACAGGACGAACCAGGCCGGCGTGCGCGCTCTGACGCCGGAGCAGGCGGCGTGCGACCGTGAGACCGCGACAGAGCCCCTTCTAACCCGGTTACGCTAGCAGAAGCGCTGGCGCGCGTGCAGCTGCACCTCGACTTCCCCGTTGCTGCGGAGAAGCTCGATGAGTGGAGAGCCACCATCCGAAGCCTTGGCAGCTTCGCCAACAAAGACGAGCCGCTCCCGATGGGACCCTCGCACCGGCGTCCTGACGAGCTGGTGCATGCCGGCGGTGGGAGGACCAGAGATGCTGCGACCATGGTGCACCCCCCCCCCCGTGGCCGCGACAACAGCCACCGGCCCGTCGACCCGACATCGGTGACAACGTTTCCACAGCGTCGTCCGACCCGCAAACACGCCGCGACCAACGCCAAGTCCTTCGGGAACGGGCCCAGGAAGACGCTCGAACTACCATCGAACGACGACGCGAGACGCGCCATCAGTCAGATCGGCGTGCATGGCCCACTATGGACCTGCCGGCGCCGGGGGCCCCGGTGACATGCTGATGAGGTGGGTTGTCTAGCCTTTACCCGAGAGCTGCGGCAGTTTCGGTGGCCCTCCCACCGCAAGTTCAAGCCCGATGTTGGCGAGAAGTACAACGGCAAGACCCACCCGTCGGAGTTCCTTAGCATCTACACCATCGCGATGTAAGCTGCTGGAGCTCGCGATGACAAGGTGCTTGCCAATTACTTCCCGTTGGCACTCAAACCCAAAGTCATGGCATGGTTGATGCACTTGCCAGTGGATTCCATTTCTTCTTGGTCGGATTTGTGTCATGATTTTGTTGGCGCCTTCACTGGAGGCCACCAAGCTCATGGCCAGGCAAGTGATTTGCATATTATCCCCCAGAAAGAAGGTGAAAACCTGCGCAAGTACATACAGAGGTTCAGCCGGGTGGAGTACAACATCCCAGATGTTCATCCCGCCGCCGTTATCAGCGCATTCCATCAGAATATGCGCAATCGCAAGATGCGTGAAGAGTTGGCGACGAACAAGGTCAAAGATGTGGCGGAACTTTATGTTCTGGCCGATAGATGTTCTCGGGCTGAAGAGGGGAGGAACTATCCCGGCGAGGACGCCGGTGCGGAAACCGACTCCACAGACGAAGACGCCGCCGCCCCAACAAAGAAAGGCCGGCGCTGCAACAGGAAACGCAAGGGCAAGACTATGCTTGCCGTTGAGGGATCCGGCGAGCTCGGCGCCGCCAAAAAGGCCAAGGCTGACGACCCCGGCAAGGAGGCTGCCGGGTGTGCCGCTTGCTAGGCCCTGGTGGCCGCTGGCAAGCCAGGAGGCTCCGACAAGCAGTACTGCAAGATCCACCGCACCAAGGGACATGACCTCCAAAACTGCCGACAAGTTGAGCTGCTTGCAGAAAAGCAAAAGGCTAAATATGAAAGGCGAGACAAGGAGAAGGGTCAGGATGGTGCTGAGGGATCCGGCAAGAAGCGTGGCGGCCAAGGGGGTCGCCGCGGAAAAGATAACCAACAAAAGAGGCTACTCAGGCCCGCAACAAGAAAGAGGAGGATGATGATCATGACGAGGACGACGAGTCCGGCGAGCACGAGTTCCAGAAGGCTACAGAGGCTATGTGCATCGACGGTGGTGCCTCGTTGCACACCTCACACCGCCAGCTGAAACAGTAGGCGCGTGAGGTCACTGCGGCGGAGCCGCCGTTCGATGCCCAGAAGCCACTGAAGTGGTCCCTCACGCCCATCGTTTTGACACCGAGGATCACCCTGACCGCAGAACTGCGGTCGGGTGTTTTCCGTTGTTGGTTTCACCAACAATACGCAACCTCATGGTGACCAAAGTGTTGGTGGACGGTGGGGCCGGTCTGAATTTGATCTCGCCCACTGTGATCAAGAAGCTGCAGATTCTTGATGGAGACCTCGAAGAGACGGGCACGTTTCATGCAGTCAACCCGGGAAGGAGCCAGCCTAAAGGTAAAATCACGCTGCCCGTTACGTTTGGGGGCGAGCTGAACTATAGGACGGAGAAGATCGTCTTCGATGTCGCCGAGATCCCCTTGCCATACAATGGGATCCTTGGCCGCCCAGCACTGGCCACGTTCATGGCGGCGTCCCACTACGCCTATAACACGTTGAAGATGCCGGGGCCGCTGACCATCATCACCGTCCCCTCTGACAAGAAAGACGCACTCATCTGCGCCGACCAACTCTACCGAGAGGCAGTTGCAGCAACTGCCGCCAAGGCACTTGCTCCTGCCGCTGAAGCTCCAAGGAGGAAGAAGGCCGACAAGACTCCTTCCGGCAAGACCTCTTGCACTCACTCCGGCAAGCGCACCTCTTCGGAGTGTTGTGCTCCCATTGAGGACGTGCCAGAGAGCTCCACCGGCAAGAGCAAAAAGTCCAAGGCTGCACCACCAGAAATCAAGAAAGTGTCCGTCAAGGAGGACGACACGGGCGGGGCTTTCACTATAAGCTCCACCCTCGACAACAAATAGGAAAGTGCGCTCGTCGCCTTCCTGCGGGCGAATGTCGATGTATTTGCATGGCAAGCATCTGACATCCCCGGCGTTCCTAGGGAGGTGATTGAGCACCATCTTGTTGTCTGTCCTCACGTGCAGCCCGTCAAGCAGAAGGTCAGGAAGCAAGCTTTGGAGCAGCAAGAGTTCATCATTGAAGAGATCAGGAAGTTGGAGGCGACAGGCCTGGTAAGAGGAGTACTCCACCCCACGTGGTTGGCCAATCCGGTGGTGGTGCGTAAGGCACACGGGAAGTGGAGGCTGTGTATTGACTACACAGACATCAATGAAGCCTGTCCAAAAGATCCTTTCCCTGTGCCGCGCATAGACCAGATTGTAGACTCCACTGCCGGGTGTGACCTGCTGTCATTCCTCGATGCCTATTCAGGGTACCACCAGATCTTCATGATGAAGGAAGATGAAGAGAAGACCGCGTTCATCACCCCATGTTGTATGTACTGTTTTGTACGAATGCCTTTCGGGTTCAAGAGCGCTGGTTCGACGTTTGCCCGAGCAGTCTAGATTGGTTTTGAGCCCCAGCTACATTGAAATATGGAAGCTTATATGGATGACATAGTGGTCAAAACCAAGGACAGGGCCACGCTCGTGCAAGATTTAGAAGAAACATTCACAAACCTGCGCAAGATCAACCTCAAGCTCAACCCAGAGAAGTGCGTGTTTGGTGTCCCTTTCGGCAAACTTCTCGGGTTCTTTGTGTCTCAACGCGGAATTGAAGCAAATCCCGACAAGATCAAATCGATTGAGCAGTTTGATGCGCCGAAACGGGTCAAGGACATCCATAGGCTCCCCGGCTGCGTTGCTGCCCTGAGTAGGTTCATCTCCAAATCTGCTGAGCGCGCCCTCCCCTTTTTCAAAATTTTGAAAAAGGCGGGTCCAGTAAAATGGACTCCGGAGGCAGAGGCAACACTGCAAGATTTGAAGAGGTACCTCTCCTCCACGCCAATACTAGTCGCGCCTAAACCACGAGAGTCGTTGCTGCTGTACTTAGCAGCAACGAATCAAGTGGTTAGTGCTGCACTGGTGGCGCAGAGGGAACCTGAGGGAGGCAGCAGTTGCAGCAGAGCCGTCGGATGGCGGGCCGGGGTCTTCCTCGGCAGAACCTGACACCGGGAAACCAGAACCCTCGGCAAGGCCCGAACCCGGCGAGGCAGAGCCTGAGCGGATGGGCGAAGTGGGAAAGAAGAAGAAGATGGTGCAGCACCCATTGTATTTTGTTAGTTCCCTCTTGCAGGGGGCTAGGTCAAGATATTCTGGAATGCAGAAGCTGCTTTTCGGCCTTCTCATGGCCTCGAGAAAGCTGCGCCACTATTTCCAAGCACACTAGATCACCGTCGTCACCCGCCTCCCTTTGCAACGGATTTTGCACAACCCAGATGCGACAGGAAGGATTGTAGAGTGGGCATTGGAGCTATCGAGCTTTGGCCCCAGGTTTGAAAGTACTTCAACGATCAAGAGCCGAGCTTTGGCAGAGTTCATAGCAGAGTGGACCACAACACCCGACGAGGAGATTCAAGAGACCGCCCTTGCCGGCAAGGAGACGAGCAGTGAGTGGATTATGTATTTCGATGGAGCTTTCTCACTCCAAGGTGCTGGTGCTGGCGTGCTACTCGTCGCACCCACTGGAGAGCCCCTCAAGTACGTAATCCAGATGCACTTCCCCCGGGAAAAATCAACGAACAATACGGCGGAGTATGAGGGGTTGCTTGCCGGTCTCAGGATCGCGGCAGACCTCGGAATCAAGAAGCTCGTCATCAGGGGTGATTCGCAGCTCGTCGTCAAGCAAGTCAGCAAGGATTACCAGAGCCCGTTGATAGAGGCCTACGTGAATGAAGTGAGGAAGTTGGAAGAACATTTCGATGGCCTACGGGAAGAACATGTTCCCCGAGCGAAGAACAGCATTGCCGACGACCTGTCGAAACGCGCTGCCCTCAAGTTGCCTGTGAAACCAGGTACCTTTTTACTTCAGTTAATACAACCATCCGTAGAGCCATCGGCGGGGCAGAAGTGAAGGAAGACAAACCCCGGCAAGTACCTTCCCACTGAGCTCCCAGGAGCTGCCGGTAAGGAGATTGCCGGGTACCCCAAGATTGCCGAGGGGCAACTTCCTCCGACGGGGCCCCAGGCCCTGACCGTAGAGGCAGCTGCCCCTGCGGCCAAAGATGTGCCTTTGGTCCTTACCGTCGAGCCCCAGGCTCCGGCATGGGCACAACCCACCATCCGTTTCCTCCAAACAGGAGAACTCCACGAGGAGCAGGAAGAAGCAGAGAAAGTAGCCCGTCGGTCCAACATGTACCAGTTTGTGGATGATACCCTATACAGAAGGAGGCCAAACGGAGTCAGGTTGAAGTGCATTCCTCGAGAGGACGGACTAGAGCTGTTGGCAGAGATACATGGAGGTATGTGTGGCTCCCACATAGGGTCAAGGGCCATTACCGGCAAGGCATTCTGTCAAGGTTTCTTCTGGCCCACAGCCCTCCAGGATGCAGCTGCGCTAGTAACCAAGTGTGAAGCATGTCAGTTCCATTCGAATAAGCTTCATCAACCAGCTCAAGCCCTTCAAACAATCCCTCTCTCCTGGCCATTTTTGGTCTGAGGGCTCGACATACTGGGCCCCTTCCCCCGTGCTGTCGAGGGCTTTGAGTACTTGTACGTCGCAATGGACAAGTTCACAAAGTGGCCTGAAGTGGAGGCAGTGAGGAAGGTGACAGCGCAGTCAGCCATGAAGTTCTTCAAGGGGCTAGTTTTCCGTTTTGGTGTACCGAACAGGATCATCACCGACAACGGCACGCAGTTCACAAGCCGCACCTTCATGCAATACATCCAGGACCTCGGTAGCAAGGTCTGCTTCGCTTCGGTGGCACACCCACGGAGCAACGGCCAGGCGGAGAGGGCAAATGCTGAAGTACTGTGAGGCCTGAGGACAAATACTTTTGACAGGCTGCACAAGTGTGGAAGGCACTGGATTGATGAGTTGCCGACGGTTCTTTGGTCGATCAGAACGATGCCAAATCCAGCCACCGGCCAGACACCCTTTGCCCTGGTATACGGGGCAGAAGCAGTTCTCCCCACGGAACTCACATACGGGTCACCTCGAGTGCTCGCTTATGACGAGCTTGAGCAAGAGCAGTTGCGGCAAGACGACGCAACGCTCCTTGAGGAATATCGTCTTCGGGCGGCTGTGCGAGCTACACGATACCAGCAGACCTTGCGCCGCTACCATAGCCGCAAGGTTCGTGCCCGGAGTCTTGAGGAAGGTGACCTTGTTCTTCGGCACGTTCAGTCGGCCAAGAATTCCAACAAGTTGACACCGAAGTGGGAAGGCCCTTATCGGGTAATACGAGTCACCAGGCCTGGCGCCGTCCGCCTGGAGACCGAAGGTGGTGTCCCAGTGAGCAACTCCTGGAACAACGGACATCTTCATAAGTTTTACCCATGAGGCGCGGTTGCCGGGCCTCCCGGCAAGCCACCTTTTGTACAAGCCTTGCCGACAAGGCATGTAACCCTTTGTACAAAGCCAAGCGTAGACCCTGAGCATAAATAAATGAAGCGCTGGCGCCCTAAGTTTTAGCATGCATGCTAGGTTAAGTCTCTCTCTGGTAGGGTTGATAGTGCCCGACGGCAACTAACCCCTAGCATAGAGGTCGGGTGTGTATCTTTCTGTCCTTTCCAGTCTTTTCTTTGGTTCGCATGCTGCACAGGCGTTTCTACTAAGCCATTTAAGGGCAGGGAGACGGATCGACATCCCCTACCCCGACAAGCCATTGCTAGGGGGGCTGCAGATTCAAGCACCCGATCACGGCAAGCCGAGGTTGCCGGGAGCTGCAGATCCAGATAAGTCCTTTATCCCCTGTTATGCATTTCCGTGTGGAATTGGGACGTATGAAGCCTCATTTATTCCTGGGCCACCGTGCTCCCCCTTTCCTGTGCCCAAGAACTATTCCCTGGGCCGGAACTTGGTTGAAGTTGCGGTGACAAGGAAGCAAACGAAGGGCCTAACCCTACTTCGCCCCTGCCTCCGCCGAGGGCGTGAGTATGGTCGCGAATAAAGTGAGGGGACGGCAAGGCCTGTTGCCGGGCGACAATGTTTATCTTAAAAATAACTAGGATTCATTCCTTTGCATGGGCCTCGCTCATGCACAAAGAACCCGGCAAACACCCTTTTTTCATTAATACGTTCCAAACAGGTATAGTTCGTACGGAATGCAAACATGCGCAAGGGGATTACAAGGTTTAAATCTAAAAAGTGCCCGCAGGCTTAAAAACTAAAAAAGATAAGTGCCCCATGATCCCCGTTCTTGCCCCTTTCCTCCTAGGTGCGGCAGGTGAAGGCAAAAAGGAGGCGACGGGGAACGCGCCGATGGACAGCTTGACGAGGAAGGCCCTCGGCAGGGCGCGTGGCCGAGGAAGGAGGGCGATGCAGTCAGTCGGAGTCGGCGTCCTCCCGCTTGATGCCCTCGTCGTCGCTGCGCTGTCCTCCTTGTCACTCCCGCTTGAGGAGGAGTCTTCATCATCGGAGGAGCTCTCGACGCAACACCTTAGGCGAGTCTCCAAGTGCCCAAAGACCTTGATAGAGAGCATGTCGTTCTCCATTAATTTGAAGTGGAGAACGAGCCCCTCCGACAGGCTGTGGGCATGAGCGAAGGTCTTCCATCCGCGACGAAGATACATGACGTCAGGGCCAGGGAAGTCGACGTCGACCTGCATGCTGCCATTCCCACAACCCCTCATATGCAACCTCAGAGCCTGTGGTGCGTCGAGCTCCATCTCCCGAGCAAACAGAGTAGGAAGACGAAGACGACGACGCACTGGCCGGTGCAGCCTGATGACGAACTCGCGGGGCTGGTCTCCGACGTGTCCCTCCATTGGGGGAGGGGCCGCTGGCGGAGGCGAGGCCGGTGCATCGCCCCGTCCTCCTCTTCCCCGAGAGCCACGGCGACCTCAGCCTCGCCCCCTCCCCCTTCCTCTCACGGCCGGCTCCGCCGCCACGAGCTCTTGGGAAGGAGGGGCGCGCTGTCGAGCAGAGACCCTCGTCGCCGCCATCGGAGTGCCGGCGCGCCCTCTCGCCATAGCAGAAGGAAGGGAGGAGCTAAGGTAGAAGGAGGTGAATGATGAAAGATTGGGGGGTGTCATCCCCTCCCCCTTCTTATAAAGGGGCAAGGCTAGGGCTCGGCCGCCCCGCTCAACCAATCCAGCCACCAGGGGCGCAGGGAATCGAGACCGACTCACTGCTCCAACCAGCGACGACCCGGTTCCCCGCCTCATCAATTAAGGCCCATGCCCCCTACCCCCCCATCCACCGCCTGCCATCTTCAAGGCATGGGGGACACGTGGCGAGCAAGCCGAAATCAAGGAGACGAGTGAGGCGACCGTTTTCCACCCCATGATCATGGGGCACGGGCGCCTTGAAGGCCACGACTCAAGTCCACTTAGTAAATGAGCCGTGCCCCTGCGTTTTCCTCTTTTTTATGGGGAAGGCGCGAGCCGCCTCTTTACTGCGATGTGACGCATGAGGGCCGCAACCGCCCCAAGCATGACCCCCACGCCACGCACGCCCCCCACATCGGGCATTCAACGCGGGTCGTGGGGAAGCGCAGCGGGCGAGGGAGTTACTACGGTAAAAACTCCGCCGCACACGCGCCCACCCACCGTTCTGGGCCTGGCCCAATAACGCCCCGCGCTTATATGTGGCCCAAGCCTGGGGGCTCCTATCGGTGTACAAAAGTAGGGGTCCCTTTTTGCACCCCTTTACTTGTACGCAGGCAATCGCAGCCCCACACCCCTGGCCATGCTTGGCGGGGCAGAGGAAGCAAAGGCACAAGACGACCAGACCAACGCCGAGCCAAAGACACAAAGAGCAGAAGGGTGAGGTGGACTCCCCCGGCGAGGTCCTTGCCGGGGCAACTTGCCCAACGCCAGCAGGGCTACCACCCTCAAGCCTAAGAGTTCCGACACCCTCAACCACATTGGAACCAAAGCTCGGGAGGCGCCCCCATGGTGGCATGCAGATCTTTGTGAAGACCAAGAGCATACGAGACTAGATAAATAACCAGAAGACGAAGATCCTCGGCAAGATCCTTGCAAAGGATACCCACGAGACCCCCGGCAAGCCCCTTGCCAGGGACGACCACGACGCCACGGCAAGACCCTTGCTGGGGCCCCGGCAAGACTCTTGCCGAAGACACCCGCGGGGCCGCAGTCAGGCCCACATCTGACCAAGCTCCGCCGCCGTTCTGATGCAGCTGCCAACCCACCAACTAGGCGAGCACCTGCGTGGCGACGTGCGGCCTCTAGGCCAACTCAGCAAGCACCTGCGTGGAGGCATGCATATCTTCGTGAAGGCTCTGCCACCGCACCAACTCAGCAGCCAGCCAGCCAGCATGGCACCACCCGCCTCGTCAGTTCGGATGCGCGTCGAAGCCAGGCGAGGCGGCGACAGCTGGGACGAGCTTCCTTGCTGTCCCCGATAAAGCAAGAAGGGCACGTCGGCAGCGCATTAAATGCATTTGTCCTATGGTGCCAGAGGATAGACTCAACCACTGTATAGCTTTCCACCTCATGTATGCCACTGTGGCAGCCCCTTTGTCTATAAAAGGTGGCCCGCGGCATATTGGGAGAGGATTCAGACTTTTTGGACCCTGCATGCCATGTAGCTAGTCCAAGAACACCAGATAAACAAAAACTAGCAGGAGTAGGGTATTACGCGTCACTCGGGGCCCGAACCTGGATAATGCCCCCGCGTTGATCTCTTAATCCCGCTCTTTCCACAGCCCCGCGCCCGCCAACCGTAGCAAAAGGGATTCCTCGTGATCCCATAGGTGTCGTTTCCCCTGACAGGAGTCTACAGTGGCCGGACGACCGACGAGCTACTGGACGTCCGACACTCTACAGCGCCCGGATGACCGGCGTCCACCGGACGTCCGACACACCTTCCACCCAGCCAGACGAAGACACTACAGCGCCCGGTCGACCGACGCTAACAGGACGACCGGTGCCACCTGTCCAGAGAACAAACGTCGGACTTCCGACGTGCGTCGGACGACCGGTCCCCCATGAGCCGTCGGACGTCCGACACCGACCGGACGTCCGGTACCTGCCTGTGCGCAGCCGCGGGCCTTTAGCCTTGTATCCCTCTCCCACTTACCCCTTCGTGGCTTAGACTATAAATAGACCACCTCCATCTCCTTTCTAGGGTCAGCAAATGTGATAGCTCATTTAGAGATAGAGCTTTGCTAATCCATCCGGATCTACTCCACCGAGAGAGACCGCGCACTCTGCGGAGAAGATCCATCTTGGATTCAAGACCCCGCAAGGGAAGATCCGTCTAGGATATCATCAAGACCTCCTCATGGAGATGAACTTTACCTTGTATCTTTCCCTTTGTTGTTCATGTACCTTGTGGATCTTGTGTGTTTGATTGTCTAGTGGATGTGTGATTGGATGTCAGGACCCCGATTCCAAGTCACATCGATCTAGCCGGTAACACCTCATATCACTTTGCGGTCTCACGCATGGTATTCCCATGGGTGTAGCCTTACCATGGCCCGGAACCGTTCGCGCCTTTTGGCTCACGTATATGATAGTGTCGCTAACATCCATATGACAGAGAACCTGGGCCGACATAACTAGTTGTGAACCCAAAGTGGCACTAACTTACGGGGACAGGCATACATGAATCAACATCAAGCATGTCGGTCAGCAGCGTGCAAATCCGGGCTGTAGCACTGGGCTAACAGGACTCCGGTGAACCGGGCTGTAGCAGGCTAGGCAGGACTCCGGACGTCACCGCGTGACATTTCCCCGAAGGGACAGATACAGGAACAAAGTGAATCACATGCCGGCCAGTCAAGTGTTCCGGAGCAGTAGTGCTGGGCTAGCAGGACTCCGGTGAACCGGGATGTAGCGGACTACTATGGCTCATGGAAGCACAAGACTACATTTCCCCATAAGAGAGGCTACCGAGGATAAACAACTAGGTTGTCGGATCCCACACATACCAAGCATTTCAATCATACACACAATATGCTCAACATGTGTAAATACAACATGGCATCACAACAAAACTCTATGACTCAAAGTATTTATTCATTAGGCTCCGAGGAGCGAGATATTACAAACATGGGTCTAATGACCCAACATTCAGAACATACAAGTCAAAGCACATGCGGAAGCTTAACATGTCTGAGTATAGACATCTACAAATGAAAAAGGCTGAGAAGCCTGACTATCTACCAGATCCTGCGGAGGGCACAAGGTCGTAGCTGAGGTATCAAGCTAAACGTCGAAGTCCACATGGAACTACTAGCGAGACTGACGTCTCTCTGCAAAACATAAAATAGGCAAACGTGAGTACAAATGTACCCAGCAAGACTTACATCAAAACTAGCTACATATGCATCAGTATCAACAAAGGGGGTGGTGGAGTTTAACTGCAGCAAGCCAGCTTTGACTCAGTGGCTATCCTAAACTATGACTGCAAGTAACTCTTTTGAGGTGGCGCACACGAGTCCACATATTCACCATATCAATACACCACTATGGATCCGCTCCAGTCAACCTACAAGAACGCCATCCATAGCACTCACGCTTATCTTGCGAGTTTTAGAGTATCCACTTTAACTTGTCTATGAACTGTTATAGGCAACCCAGAAGTCCTTTACCGCGGACACGGCTATCTGAATAGATGATGTTAACCCTGCAGGGGTGTACTTCACACACGCTCTCGCCACTTTCCGCCATGTACACGTCATGTATCTCGGCAACCTTCAAGCGGAAGCCTGGCAAGGGTGTCGGCCACGGCCTACCTGAACACTCAAGTCTCTAGTCCAGGTTTATCGCCTATTCAGGTTCCATCCGCAGGGAGTCCGGCCAAAGTTTCCACATACGGCCCCGAACGATGTGAGCAGGGTTCCCGAGACACCAAACGGGCGCCCGGTACACCGTGCCACGTGCCGACCGCATCACAGCCCACCCCGCGGGTCAGCGATGCACACGGCCTCCAGCATACTACAAACACCAGAAACTACTTGCAACTCCTGGACAGAGGACAAGGGTGGTTAAGAAGCCGAGAGAGTCAATTAAGGATCCCAATGTGTGGTAGTACTGTTCATGGATCACAAACACAAAACTCAGTTCCTGAGGACGGTTTCAATGAGACAAACCACCATGTACTCCTACATGGCCTCTCACCGCTACCATTTCCAAATCGTGTTCACACACTTAGCTCACACACAGTAGGGCATGTTCATCACCATTCCAATTCATTCCCGATGAACCAGACCTGACTCAACTCTAAGCAGTAGCAGGCATAACAAACAAGCATGAATGAGTAGGCACATCAGGGCTCAAACAACTCCTACTCATGCTAGTGGGTTTCATCTATTTACTGTGGCAATGACAGGTCATGCAGAGGAAAAGGGGTTCAACTACCGCAGCAAGTAACAGATGAATCGTTGTTGTCCTAATGCAGTAAAAGAGAGCAGGAGCGAGAGAGTAGGATTGTATGAGGATGAACAAGGGGGTTTTGCTTGCCTCACAGAGTGGTAGTGGGACACTGCCCTTCAGTTGGATACTCGTGAATATCCTCGGAGGCATAACCTACCACGAAGAACACATCGAAACACAATCATCACATGGCAATATGCAACAATATGATGCATGCAACGACATGGCAAAATGAGTGTGTTTTGGCTAATGCAACTTAGAACAGATCAGTTTGAGTTCATTTGAATCAAGGATTCAAATGCAAAGCCAAAACAAGAGGTCATATTAGTGCATTAACTTGTTTCACCTAAATAGCAAGGTTAAAGTGTTCTAACATGCATGAAACCAGTACAGATGGAAAGATTGGATTTTTCTGATCAAATTTCATATATAAATCTTTGCATTTTGAGTTACAGATTAATTTCTATGAATTTTTGAAGTTTGTAGCATTTTCTGGAATTTCCTATATAAGCATATATCCAGTAAATGCTTTATTGCATCATCAGTGCGTCAGGGTGACGTCAGCAGTCAACAGGGACGGTCCAGGTCAAACCTGACCAGTGGGTCCCGCGTGTCAGTGTCATTAGTCTAACTAATTTTTAGTTAGTCCTAATCCTAACTTGATTAGCAGGCGCGTCCCACTTGTCATGGACCCAGGGGGGTCAAACCAATGGTCAAACCCCGGTCAAACGAGTCAAACCCGCCGGCGACTCGATGCCGGCGAGGCCAGACGCGGCGGGGCACCTCGGATTTCACCTACAGGGCACCGTTCGAGGCGCCGTTGGGCTCTACGGGTAGCTGGCGCAACGGCGCGTCCATTGGTGGCCGTGGCTGGGCCTGGGGTGGCCGGAGTTGACGGCGGCGAGGTCGGTTGCGGTCGCTGGAGGTCGGGCGCGAGGGGGGACGCGGTTGAGGTGGCCGTGGTGATGTGCGTTTAGCACCTACGGCGTCTACGTGGTGCGGTGAGTTCGATGGGCGCATGCCCGGGATCAAATGGTCACCGGAGCATCACCGGAGACGAGCGCGGGTAGTGACGCGTTCGGTTGCAGGCAAGGCGACGGCTACGGCGCATGAGGGGAAAAACGGAGAGAGGGAGCACGAGCAGGGGCTCACGGTGGGTGCGACGAGCTGCTCAGCTGGCTCGGGGGAGGTCAGAAGCGAACGGGGTGGCGGAGGCGATCTCGTCGTCAGGAGGTCGGAGACGAGCTCGGTGAAGACATTCGGGGGCCTCCGGCGGGGCGTGGCTCGGTGAGGCGGTCGAGGAAGAAGTGGCGGAGCTTCTGGGCGCGTCGGCGAGGCGTGGGGTGGCCGGTGGCCGCGGTAGAGCACGGTGGCGCCCTCTGGTGCGCTCGGGAAGAGAGGGGGAGGGAGCCAGAGGAGGGGAGGAGCTGCAGGCGTGAGAGAGAGAGGTCAGGGGGCGCGTGGCATCGTCTGGAGCCGTCCAGGGTGTCGGCAGAAGCAAGAGGTGGCCAGGGGCGGCGCGCAAGCGACAGGCAGCAGCCTGCCTGCTCTAGCGGGAGGTTGGTGATGACTGGCACTATGGGCCGCATAGTGCTGGGCCAGCTGGGGCGCCAGATGGGCTGCAGGTAAGTTAGGTAGGTTTTCTGTCCTTTCCTTTTTATTTCTGTTTTCTAATTCCTCTATAATTTTAGGGCTTTAATTAAAATACTAAAACTAACTCAAAAATCATGAAACTTCTCAAGCCCACTTTTTGGAATATTTCCAACTGTAAACATTTTAGTTCATGATTATTTGGACATTTAAAATATTATATAGCATTTAAATGCCCAAATGCAAATAGAGTATGATTTAATTCAGTGACCCAATGTTGTCCTAGAAAAATGTTAACCATTTTTGACAGAGGTTCTAGACCAAGGCAAAGATGATGAACATTTGAGAAGGGCATTTCAGGTTCATTGAAAAAGATTTTAGTAAACCCTAGTTGTTTTCAGGGGGGTGCTGGGGGTTCTGTCATCCCCACTTCAACTTCCTGAGAAAATTTAACATGATGACATGATGATCATGCAAGGACAAGCAAAGGCTAAGCTAGGGCTGTGACAACTCACCCCCACTAAACAAGAATCTCGTCCCGAGATTCAAGATGTGAGGTAAGAAGACAGAGGGGGCACAAGACCAACACAATCTTCGTGATCCAGGTTGCACCTCATAAGGTTGTTGATTCGTTGCATACGTTGATCTTGACATCCTCGCTTTTGAGATCTTCATCCACGCGATGATGATGGAAAGAAACTCTACTAGGATTGATCTTCTCGAAGATCAAGCTATACAAGATCAACTCGCGGAATGCGATGTTGAAACATCTCGAGTTGAGACACAAAACACATCGAGAGGGATGGAAGAACAAACTATGAGGTTTGATTTGGTGGGCAACAATTCCACGCTTAGAGAGATGGTGGATGGTGTCAAGGTGGCGAGGAAATAATTGCCATGGTCCCATAACGGGGCACCTTGGGGGAGGTGACTCGTAGAGTTATTCCCTTAAATGGCAAAAAGAATTACTTTTGATATCTAGATCATAGAAACTCTTTATACCAGCCTAAGGCAATCACAATCGATCGTTTGGCGGAGTTCAAAGGAATGGCATATCCGGATTCGAATGGATGATGTGGACTACCTTGTTGAAGACAACGCGATGGATGATTTTGCTTATCATCGAAAATGGATGCGACCCATGGTAGGACCACTTTTGAAGATGATCCTAAACAGCAATTACTGAGAGGGCAGCCCATGGGAATTGGCACAATGACGGTGCAAGCTGGGAACAAAATGTGGATGTTGGGAATGTTCCAACCATTATATCTGCCTGAGATTCAGATCTGGTTGGTGTCAGGATATTCCAGACTCATCCAGTCTAGAGAGAAAAATGAAAGATTGCAACACAAATTGACGAGATGGCGTTGCGAGATTCTCGGGAGATGAACTACTATAGCAAGCTCCAAAACATGAGCTAGTTCTGCTACATACATGTGAACACGTTGTCCAAGACAAGCATGACCACATAGTAGTCTTACAACACAACACTACCGAGTTCCGATTGGGAACCATCATTGCGGAGAGCGAAGTCCTGCGCATGTACCTTTGGGTCCTTAAGGATTAGCACTTAAGAACTTCTTTTCCTTGAACAAATCAATCCGTGGCTTGGTGTACTAGGGATTACACATGGAGTGGAGGTAGCGAGCCTATCAAACCATGGAATACTTCGCACATGCATGACTCACTTGGGATGATTCCAGAGAAAGCAAAAACAATCTTTCTCAATTCACGGCGGCAACTTGCACCTAATGCACGTGAACTTGGAGAAAGTCACTTCTTACACCAAACATGTATTTCATGAACGGGACATGAAGATAATGCTTACAAAAGTTTCCAATACTAGCTTGATGTTCTACATGGAACATGGAGGAGACAAGATGCTGCTGATGAGCTCAATAGCAACTCATCGGAATTTCCATATCACTGGACTTCCACCATCATGTGAACATGGTGATAGCATTGGTCAGACCAAAAGATGTAATGGTGTATGCTCGAGGGATCAACCAAGAGTAAGACAACATTACGAATATCGTTGGTTCTAATTTGATTTGACGATGGCCCACACTCAAATCAAGGTTTGGGCAAGACGATAGGTTCAACCACCGATCACAAGGACCAATCGATGAAGAAATCATCTTTCTACAACAAGCACACAAACACAAGATATCCATTTGGAAATGAACTAGGTTAGACAAGCTTTTATCTTCCAACTCTCCAAGTTATTGTTTAGCTCGACCAACTAGCTCAGGGGTATTCAACACATATTCTTGGAGAAGGGGTGGTTTACAAGAAACCAACTTGATCACGAACTTAACATAGCGGTCAGGTGACAATCTGGTAATACTTCCAAGAAGATATTCAGAAAACCACGAACCACCGATATGATATTAAGCTCGAGAACAATCTTGCTTTTCGGGGCAAGACGATATGATCAAGAGAGCGAGGGACTAACAAAATCCTAACTCGTTGATCGAAGAGTGCACCAGGAGAAATGGACTAGGTAGCACGATCAGTCTTAGAAGGATAATTCAATAACCAGCACGCTAAGAATGAGAGTATTGTCCATTAACTACCAAGCAACGGAATTGCTAGGAGTATAGATTTCACACATCACGATTCACTTATCGGCGTTCCGGTTACAATAACACGGGAACTGAGGGATGAACAATGATGGTAAGAAGTATCATTGCGTCAAGAATTCATAAGAGGTGGTGCAATTCTCATGACATTCTTGACATAAGATGGTAATACTCCAGGGTAGAACAGAACAAAAGCTGGATTGGCATTTTGATCTGCGGGATACAACTACTTTGACCCAATCCTAGAAGTGGATGAGGTACTGGAGTTTGTTTCTCCTAGTCATTTTGAACTAGAATGGCTTGACGGCCACAAGAATAATAGGCATCGATAAACATGAATGCACAACTATTCCTGACTAGCAATTGATAGACGAGGGCTAGAAAACAGCTAAAGAGGGACAACTCAAAAGAACATATGATTTTCTGAGTTGTGGATGCATAGATTAGTATGTCGAACCAGGTTCAACAGGTTCCTTCCGGATAACCCATGCAGAAAGGTAGAACTGGCAGAGTAACAACATAGAATCGGGAACTCGCCAAGAGCACTCTAGTTGTGATCTTTCGGTTCAACGAGGAACTTCTGCCATAAGTAGTTGGAAGAAATAAATACCACGAACTTCGAGGACTATCGCAAAGGTTACTCATATCCTAAAGGAACTAGCAAACACTATCAACAGGAGGTGAGTGGAGTGAATCTCGGGTTCAAAACCCAGGAATAGAATACCTACTACTAAGTAGCATCACGGGACGCTTTCGGGAATGATGGCCAGATTCATCACATTGAGAACACAAAACATGGCTAGATTACTAGGTGATCCTCTAAGATGCCTAGGGTCATAATACTAGCTCCAACCTATATACTGAGGCAGTGCGGCACCTCAACTCACTGGTTAGTGTGGTTGATCTGGCACAAAGGAACTTCAGAACAGTAAGAAGGAATTCGCAAATGCATCAGACTGTTTAGAAACCTGGGATGACTCGGACAGCATAACGGCTGTAAATGCTCAAAAAGATTTGAGACATCCTGTAAAATGGTGGCATAACCACTCAACATCACAGTATCAAGGTTCCGAGACCAACTATGAACACACGGAAGTAGTAGAAACTGAACTGGGCTTAAATCCATCAATCCTATAAGTCTCTATCTTAGTAACTCGTCATCCTGATAGATAGATGAGAAGGCCTAGTTCTTAATCCCCGTAGAAGAGAAGAGGATGACTCAGATAAAGGAGTAAAACGAGCCTTACGTTCCCTTCCACAATCAATTCCCTTACATAACTAAAGAATTTCTAGACTCAACTTCGACCAGTTTGGCTTGGTAATCCTACAGGCAATCAGGCTCTGATACCAAAGCTGTCAGGACCCCGATTCCAAGTCACATCGATCTACCGGTAACACCTCATATCACTTTGCGGCCTCACGCACGGTATTCCCACGGGTGTCACCTTACCATGGCCCGGGACCATTTGCGCCTTTTGGCTCACGTATATGATAGTATCGCTAACATCCATATGACAGAGAACCCGGGCCGACATGACTTGTCGTGAACCCAAAGTGGCACTAACTTACAGGGACAGGCATACATGAATCAACATCGAGCATGTCGGTCAGCAGCGTGCGAATCCGGGCTGTAGCACTGGGCTAACAGGACTCCGGTGAACCGGGCTGTAGCAGGCTAGGCAGGACTCCGGATGTCACCGCGTGACATTTCCTCGAAGGGACAGACACAAGAACGAAATGAATCACATGCCGGCCAGTCAAGTGTTCCGGAGCAGTAGTGCAGGGCTAGCAGGACTCCGGTGAACCGCGCTGTAGCAGAGTACTATGTCTCATGGAAGCACAAGACTACATTTCCCATAAGAGAGGCTACCAAGGATAAACAACTAGGTTGTCGGATCCCACACATACCAAGCATTTCAATCATACACACAATATGCTCGATATGTGTAAATACAACATGGCATAACAACAAAACTATATGACTCAAAGTATTTATTCATTAGGCTCCGAGGAGCGAGATATTACAAACATGGGTCTCATGACCCAACATTCAGAGCATACAAGTCAAAGCACATGCGGAAGCTTAACATGTTTGAGTATAGACATCTACAAACGAAAAAGGCTGAAAAGCCTGACTATCTACCAGATCCTGCCGAGGGCACAAGATCGTAGCTGGGGTATCAAGCTAAACGTCGAAGTCCACACGGAACTACTAGCGAGACTGACGTCTCTCTGCAAAACATAAAATAGGCAAACGTGAGTACAAATGTACCCAGCAAGACTTACATCAAAACTAGCTACATATGCATCAGTATCAACAAAGGGGGTGGTGGAGTTTAACTGCAGCAAGCCAGCTTTGACTCAGTGGCTATCCTAAACTATGACTGCAAGTAACTCTTTTGAGGTGGCGCACATGAGTCCACATATTCACCATATCAATACACCACTATGGATCCGCTCCAGTCAACCTACGAGAACGCCATCCATAGCACTCACGCTTATCTTGCGATTTTAAGAGTATCCACTTTCACTTGTCTATGAACTGTTATAGGCAACCCAGAAGTCCTTTACGGCGGACACGGCTATTCGAATAGATGATGTTAACCCCGCAGGGGTGTACTTCTTCACACACGCTCTCGCCACTTACCGCCATGTACACATCATGTATCTCGGCAACCTTCAAGCGGAAGCCTGATGAGGGTATCGGCCACGGCCTACCTGAACACTCAAGTCTCTAGTCCAGGTTTATTGCCTATTCAGGTTCCATCCGCAGGGAGTCCGGCCGAAGTTTCCACATACGGCCCCGAACGATGTGAGCAGGGTTCCCGAGACACCAAACGGGCGCCCGGTACACCGTGCCACGTGCCTACCGCATCACAGCCCACCGCGCGGGTCAGCGCTGCGCACGGCCTCCAGCATACTACAAACACTAGAAACTACTTGCAACTCTAGACAGAGGACAAGGGTGGTTAAGAAGCCGAGAGAGTCAATTAAGGATCCCAATGTGTGGTAGTAGTTGTTCATGGATTACAAACACATAACTCAGTTCCTGAGGACGGTTTCAATGAGACAACCCACCATGTACTCCTACAAGGTCTCTCACCGCTACCTTTACCAAATCGTGTTCACACACTTAGCTCACACACAGTAGGGCATGTTCATCACCATTCCAATTCATTCCCGGTGAACCAGACCTGACTCAACTCTAAGCATTAGCAGGCATGACAGACAAGCATGAATGAGTAGGCACATCAGGGCTCAAACAACTCCTACTCATGCTAGTGGGTTTCATCTATTTACTCTGGCAATGACAGGTCATGCAGAGGAAAAGGGGTTCAACTACCGCAGCAAGTAACAGATGAATCGTTGTTGTCCTAATGCAGTAAAAGAGAGCAGGAGCGAGAGAGTGGGATTGTATCAGAATGAACAAGGGGGTTTTGCTTGCCTGACAGAGTGGTAGTGGGATACTGCCCTTCAGTTGGGTACTCGTGAATATCCTCGGAGGCAAAACCTACCACGAAGAACACATCGAAACACAATCATCACATGGCAATATGCAACAATATGATGCATGCAATGACATGGCAAAATGAGTGTGTTTTGGCTAATGCAACTTAGAACAGATCGGTTTGAGTTCATTTGAATCAAGGATTCAAATGCAAACCCAAAATAAGAGGTCATATTAGTGCATTAACTTGTTTCACCTAAACAGCAAGGTTAAAGTGTTCTAACATGCATGGAACCAGTACAGATGGAAGGATTGGATTTTTCTGATCAAATTTCTTATATAAATCTTTGCATTTGGAGTTACAGATTAATTTCTATGAATTTTTGAAATTTGTAGCATTTTCTGGAATTTCCTATATAAGAATAAATCCAGTAAATGCTTTATTGCGTCATCAGTGCGTCACGGTGACGTCAGCAGTCAACGGGGACGGTCCAGGTCAAACCTGACCAATGGGTCCCGCGTGTCAGTGTCATTAGTCTAACTAATTTTTAGTTAGTCCTAATCCTAACTTGATTAGCAGGTGGGTCCCACTTGTCATAGACCCAGGGGGTTAAACCAGTGGTCAAACCCTGGTCAAATGAGTCAAACCCGCCGGCGAGGCCAGACGCGGCGGGGCACCTCGGATTTCACCTACAAGGCACCGTTCGAGGCGCCGTTGGGCTCTACGGGTAGCTGGCGCAACGGCGCGTCCGTTGGTGGCCGTGGCTGGGCCTGAGGTGGTCGGCGTCGACGGCGGCGAGCTTGGTTGCGGCCATCGGAGTTCAGGCGCGAGCGGGAAAGCGGTTGCGGTGGCCGTGGCGATGTGCGTTTAGCACCAACGGTGTCTACGTGGTGCGGTGAGTTAGATGGGCGCATGCCCGGGACGAAATGGTCAACGGAGCATCACCGGAGACGAACGCGGGCGGCGGCGCGTTCGGTTGCACGCGAGGCGACGGCTATGTTGCATGAGGGAAAAATGGAGAGGGGAGCAGGGGGACGCGGTTGAGGTGGCCGTGGCGATGTGCGTTTAGCACCTACGGCGTCTACGTGGTGCGGTGAGTTCGATGGGCGCATGCCCGGGACCAAATGGTCACCGGAGCATCACCGGAGACGAGCGCGGGTAGTGACGCGTTCGGTTGCAGGCAAGGCGACGGCTACGGCGCATGAGGGGAAAAACGGAGAGAGGGAGCAGGAGCAGGGGCTCACGGTGGGTGCGACGAGCTGCTCAGCGGGCTCGGGGGAGGTCAGAAGCGAGCGGGGCAGCGGAGGCGATCTCGTCGTCACGAGGTCAAATACGAGCTCGGTGAAGACGTTCGGGGGCCTCCGGCGGGGCGTGGCTCGGTGAGGTGGTCGAGGAAGAAGTGGCGGAGCTTCTGGGCGCGTCGGCGAGGCGTGGGGTGGCCGGTGGCCGCGGCAGAGCACGGTGGCGCCCTCTGGTGCGGTAGGGGAAGAGAGGGGAGGGAGCCAGAGGAGGGGAGGAGCTGCGGGCCTGAGAGAGAGAGTGGTCAGGGGGGCGCGTGGCGTCATCTTGAGCCGTCCAGGGCATCGGCAGAAGCAGGAGGTGGCCAGGGGCAGCGCGCGAGCAACACGCAGCAGCCTGCCTGCTCTGGCGGGAGGTTGCTGATGACTGCCACTATGGGCCAGTGGGCCGCACAGTGCTGGGCCAGCTGGGGCGCTAGATGGGCTGCAGGTAAGTTAGGTAGGTTTTCTGTCCTTTCCTTTTTATTTCTGTTTTCTAATTCTTCTGTAATTTTAGGGATTTAATTAAAATACTAAAAGTAACTCAAAAATCATGAAACTTCTCTAGCCCACTATTTGGAATATTTCCAACTGTAAACATTTTAGTTCATGATTATTTGGACATTTAAAATATTATATAGCATTTAAATGCCCAAATGCAAATAGAGTATGATTTAATTCAGTGACCCAATGTTGTCCTAGAAAAATGTGAACCATTTTTGACACAGGTTCTAGACCAAGGCAAAGATTATGAACATTTTAGAAGGGCATTTCAGGTTCATTGAAAAAGATTTTAGTAAACCCTAGTTGTTTTCAAGGGGGGTGCTGGGGGTTCTGTCATCCCCATTTCAACTTCCTGAGAAAATTTAACATAATGACATGATGATCATGCAAGGACAAGCAAAGCTAGGGCTGTGACATTGGACTTGTTCTTGAGTGTTTCCCCTTGTGATTTCTCTCCATTCTACCCCGTGTTCATCGTGTTCTTCGAGGGAATCCACTCCAATCGTGAAAGATCGGGCCACTAGGGTTCTACCCTATATCATCTTGGTATCATGAGCCACGTTGATCATGTATTTGGAGTCCCTCCACCGTTTTTCTAGCCTTCTTTTGCTTGATTTCGTCCTAAAATTTGAAAATCCCCACCAAAAATAGCCCCATTTTTTTGTGATTTGTTTGTTTGATGATGTTTTGTTGATTTTGATCCATGGATTTGCTTGGTTTCAAGTGGATCTGGCATTTCCCCAAGTTTCCCCATCTTTCATCCACAAAATCTCCTCAATTTTGACCCCAAAATCCCCAATTTCCGCCCAAAATCGCGTCCCGAAACTCGCATCTCGCGTTGACCTAGACCCACCGGACGACCGCCACTTTACCGGACATCCGGAGCCCCAGGGACCACCGGACGTCCGGAGCCCCAGGAACCACCATACGACCGTTACTTACCGAACATCTGACACGCCGATCCCGAGCTGAAACAGCGGATTTCCGAGCCCCACCGGACGTCCGACGACCGGACATCCGTCCACTTCTGGACGTCCGACACCTGTAGATATCAACTTCGGCTGATTTTTGTTTTGTCCATAACTAATTCATCCGAACTCCGATTTTGACATTCTTTAGCTCATTTTGAAGCTATTGACATCCCCCTTCCCACAAAATACTTCCAACATCATTTGACTTCATCAATTTTTGACAACTTTTGTGTGGGGGGGGGGGAACGACACCTATGGGATCACAAGAATCCCTACTATGGTTGCCGGGGCGCAGGGTTGCAAGAAGAGCAGGATCAGTAGCCAGCACAAGGAGCGTTTACCCAGGTTCGGGCCACGAGGATGCTTAAAACCCTAGTCCTGCTTTGGTGGGTGTATTTCAGAGAGTTCTTGAGCTCTCAAACTAGCTGTGGTGAGTGCGTGGTTCGAAAGAGCCGAATCCTTCTCCAGTATGCCATGGGCCTCCTTTTATAGTCGAAAGGGGCTGCCACAGTGGCACATAGGAGGTGGAAAGGCGCACAGTGCCCTGAGCTTATCGCTCGTATTATAGGACAAGACGCAGTTAATGCGTAGCTTAGGTGTCCCCCTGCTTTATCAGGGACGGGGCGAGGCCCGTCCCGTCCGTCGCCGCTCCTCCTCGCTTCGAGGCACGCCTTGGCCAGCGATGCGTGCGGCACCATGTAGGCAGGAAGGCAGCTGAGGTGGCGCGGTGGTGGAGCCTTCACGAAGATCTGCATGCCGCCACGCAGGCGCCCGATGAGTTGGCCTGGGAGCTGCATGTTGCCACGCAGGTGCCCGCCCAGCTGGTTTGGCTGGCAGCTGCATGTGAACGGCGGTGGAAGCTTGGTTGGCGTGGGCCTGGCGGTGGCCCTGCTGGCGTCCTTGGTGAGGGCCTTGCCGGGTGGCCCGGCAAGGGTCTTGCCGTGGCGCGCTGTCATCCCCAGCAAGGGCCTTGCCGGGGGTCTGGTGGCCTTCCTCGGCAAGGATCTTGCCGAGGATCGTCGTCTTCTAATCCTCATCTGATCTTGAATATGTCTTCACAAAGATCTGCATGCCACCACAGAGGTGCCTTCCCGAGCCCTGGCCCCACGTGGATGATGGCGTTGGGGACCATGGGCTCAAGGGTGGCTCGCTCTGTTCCTGTGGAGCGAGTTGCCCCGGCAAGGGTCTTGCTGGGGGAGCCTGCTTCGTCCCTCTGCTCCTTGTGGTCTCGGCCTTGGCGTTGCTCTGATTATCTTGGGCTTCGGTCTTACCTTGGCTCACCTCCCCTGTTCTGCTTGGTGTGACCGTGGGCGCAGCTCCGACTGCCCGTGCACAGGTAAAGGGGTACAAAGGCGTGCCCCTCTTTTTGTACACCGACAGGAGCCCCCGGGCCTGGGCCACACATAAGCGCGACACGTTGTTGGGCCAGGCCCAAAACGGTGCGCGGGCAGGCGGGGCCGTTTTTACTGCGGTAAGACTTTTCGCGCACTGCGCTTCCCATGGCCCGTGCGCGCGGCGCGGCGTGGAGGGGTGTGCGTGACGTGGGCGGCATGCATGGGGTGGTTTCCACACGCATGCGTCATATCGCAGTAAAGAGGCGGCTCATGCCTTCCCCGTAAAAAGAGGGAGGCGTGGAGGCGCGGCTCATTTACTGAACGGGGTCGGGTCGCGGTCTTCAAGGTGTCCACTCCCCACGATCACGGGGTGGGGAGAGGTCGCTTCACCCGTCCCCTCAGTTCTGCACGTCCGCCACACGTCCTTCATGCGCCTGGGGTGGCAACGGTGGAGGTGGGAAACCGGGCTGTCGCTGGTTGGGGTAGCGGGTCGGTCCTGATTCCCTGCGCCTCCGGTGGTTGGATTGGCGGAGCGGGGCGGCCGAGCCCCGACCCCACCCCTTTATAAAGAGGGGGAGGGGGAATGGCGTCCCGCACTCTTCTGTCATTTATCTCCTCTTGCTTCTGCTTCTTCCTTTCACTCGCCATGGAGAAAGGGAATCCGGGCCCCTCGACGGTGGAGGTGAGGGTCGCCGCCCGACAGCGCGTCCCTCCTCCTCCTTGAGCCCCCGGTGGTGGAACTGGCCGCGAGGGGAAGGGGCAGGGGGCGAGGCCGTGGGCGAGGCCGGGGCAGAGGTCGTAGTGCTCGGGGAAGAGGAGGACGGGGTGGTGCGCCGGCTTCGCCCCCGCCAATGGTGCCTTTGCCGATGTAAGGCCATGTTGGAGACCAGCCCCGCGAGTTCTTCATTAGGCTGCGCCGGCCTCCGTCTTCCCACCCCGTTCGCTCGGGAGATGGAGCATGACCGGCCCCGATCCCTCATATTGCACATGAGGGGTTGTGGGAATGGGGGCACGCGGGTCGACGTCGACTTCCCTGCTCCTCGGTTCATGTACCTCCGTCGTGGGTGGAAGACGTTCGCTCGCATCCACAGCCTGACCGCAGGGCTCGTCCTCTACTTCAAATTGATGGAGGACGGCCTGCTCTCCATCAAGGTCTTCGGAGACTTCAGGACTCGCCTGAAGTGCTGCGTGGAGAGCTCCTCCGATGGAGATTCCGACGATGGAAGCTCTTCCTCGAGCGAAAATGATGAGGAGGACAGCGGGGCAGATGACAGGGATGAGTCCGACTAGGCGTCGGATGCCCCGCGCCTGAGCGGGTGCGGCAGCAGCAGCATCTGCACCTGGCTGCTCCTCCGGCTGGGTTTTGCCGGGGGTGGGGCCAGCTCCTTGAACTTCTCGGGGCCGTCTCCTTGGGCGGCTGGCGTCGGGAGGCTGCGAAAGAGGAAGAGGGCGGGTGGCAAGGCCACCAACTCGGAGTACGCAGGCACCGACGCCTTCGTCGCGTACTGCCGGTCCTGCCGCCTCGTCTTCCAGCTCCTTTCCCGGCACCGTCATCACCGGCCTACCCGTGGGCGGCCACCGAGGTGTTCTCTTGGTGCTTTCAGCTGCTCGTAGCTCGCCTAGGCGCCCCTTTTGTCCTTTCGCCTCCTTGACCTGCCTCCTGAGGAGAGGGACAAGAAAGGGATCACGGTGTAACGCCCCGAGACTGACGCTCCGATTGCCTTCCTTGTTTTGCGAGTCAGCTGTGTTTTATTTGTGTGTTGCATTCATCATCGCATCATTTGCATTTCATCGGCACTTCGTTGCCGTCATGTTTTAAAAATTTGCATTCGTTCGTAGTTGCCGCGTTCCCCCCTTGTCTTCGTTGACCGTTCCGAGACAACCGTTTTTTCGGTTCCCTCTTGTCAAACCAACTAACCTCTCTCGTCAACCACCCACCCCCTCGCGCGCGTCCGAAAGTTGTCCCGTACCCGACCCGGTTTGTTGTTACCGTTGGGTCCAGATCATCCCCTAACATCTATAAAATATCTCCGTTTTGTTATTTGGCCTCCCTACCTATTTTTCTCAGTCGTTCGATTATGATCGTAGGGATGAGGTATCCGCTAACCTAAATTCATCTGATATAAATATCAGTCTAACCCTAGATCCTAGGGGCTTGTCCTATCATTCCCTCCTAGCCGCCGCCACTCTCTCCCAAATCCTTCTCGGGATCCCTCCCGGACAGACCCGCAGCCTCCAATCCACCTCGTCTTCTGCACCCAACCAACCAGTGCCGCTCGCCGTTCTCCTTGCGCTCGACTCCCTCATCCACGAGCTCGATCAGGAGAGGAGCTCCCGATCGTGCGTGCCTCTGCCTCGTTTCTGACCATCGCCGACGCTGCCGGCGCCCACCACCAGGGGCACAAGCATCTGGCACGCCTCTTCGCTTCCTCCATCAATGGAGACAAGCTCCTCCCGAACCAGGCCGTGCCCCTGTTTCCTTCTCTCTCCCTCGAGTTCTTTCTCTCTGGTTCCTCAAGTTCCCTTTCTTCTCTCTGTTCCATAGGACGCCATCGATGCAACAGCTCGACCCCGCCACGGCCTCAAGACCTCTGCTCCAGTCGTCATCGCCGGATCGCGCCACCACAGAGCCGCAGCCGAGCCCCATGGCGCCCGTTGTCAGTGACCCCGAGCGCGTCTGAGATGCCCTTCCTCCGCTGGCCTCCTTCGAGCGCCGCCCCTTCCTCCTCTACTCCAACCCACGCCTCCGGCGGCCTCCTCCTCGTCGTCGCCTAGGTGAGCAGCAGCTCCACCGGCGGCCACCTCTAGCAGGCCCGTGCCGCGCCTCCTTCCCTTCCCTCTCCCTCACTCTCTCTGCCTGACGCTCCTGACCGATCGCTGCAGCCATCTTTAGTAGGTGTTCTCCCCGATCCCGGTGCCCCATCTTCGACCGAAGCCAGGGACGCCCAGCGTCGCTCGCGCCGTCCGTCAAGCCTCTGCGCCGCCGCGCCAAGTCCCCTGCGTCGAGCCGCCGCATCCGCCGCTACGGTCCCGCCGTGCTGCGCCCCTGCTTCGTCTCACTGATTGTGGAGCAGCGAGCCAGCGCCCGCAACCTTTGCCCCGCTCGCCCGTGTTGACCACGCCCCAGTTTGCGTGGACCGGTCAACTCCGTCCCCTGGGCCGGCCCTTCTCCTCCTCTGCTTCCAGCCGGGCCTTGGCCCATGGTGAGAAGCCCCTCCAGCCCCTCTCCTGTACGCTGTTGGTCCATCAGTTTCGGCCCGTGCATGTTTTTTCCATTGCTGCGAGTTTATCTAATTATCCAGTAAACTGCATGTTTACAGATTGCACCTTCATGTTCATGCATATCATAACTCACAAATGGTGCATCGGATTAAAATGATTTATTTCATAACTAATTAACCGTAGATCCGAATTTAATAAACTTTATATGTAAATGGGGTAGAAAAATGCCTAGTTTAACATGGTACACTTTGTTTTGCTGTTTAACAACATTAAAATTGTGTTTAGGGCAGAACAGTACCAAATCAAAATATGCACATGAGGATTTTCCGGAATTGTTATTTGTTGTTCCGGCCTCATTTAAACTTGCCTAAATAGTTAGTTTACTTATGCTTACCTCTTGCCATGTTAATCAACATTTAATATTGTTGGGTACATAAACAAGAGCGAACTAAATGTTTGGAATGTGGTGTTTCGTCAATATGCAACTCGTTGCATATTGAGCTCCACTTAATTTGTAGTGTTGTTTGTTGCATTTGCCATGCCATGCCTCATTTAAACCGGACATGCATCATACTTGGTTGTGCATCATGCCATGTTTATGTGATGGTTGTTTACTATGTTGTTTGTTTCTTTCCGGGTTGCTTCTCTCGTTAGCTTCGGTTTCGTTCCGGAGTTGTGAGGATTCGTTCGACTACGTCCGTTTGTCTTCTTCATGGACTCGTTCTTCTTCCTAGCAGGATCTCAGGCAAGATGACCATACCCTCGAAATCACTTCTATCTTTGCTTGCTAGTTGTTCGCTCTATTGCTATGCCGCGCTACCTACCACTTGCTATCTCATGCCTCCCATATTGCCATGTCAAGCCTCTAACCCACCTTTCCTAGCAAACCGTTGTTTGGCTATGTTGCCGCTTTTGCTCAGGCCCTCTTATAGCGTTGCTAGTTGCAGGTGAAGATGAAGTTTGTTCCATGTTGGAACATGGATATTGTTGGGATATCACAATATCTCTTATTTAATTAATGCATCTATATACTTGGTAAAGGGTGGAAGGCTCGCCTTATACCTGGTATTTTGTTCCACTCTGGCCGCCCTAGTTTCCGTCATACCGGTGTTATGTTGCTTGATTTTGCGTTCCTTACATGGGTGGGTGATTTATGGGACCCCCTAGACAGTTCGCTTTGAATAAAACTCCTCCAGCAAGGCCCAACCTTGGTTTTACCATTTGACTACCTAAGCCTTTTTCCCTTGGGTTCTGCAGACTCAAGGGTCATCTTTATTTTAAACCCCAGGCCAGTGTTCCTCTGAGTGCTGGTCCAAACTAGAGCCACTTGCAGCGCCACCTTCGGGAAACTCGAGGATTGGTTTTAGTTGTACGTAGTGTTCATCGGGTGTGCCCTGAGAACGAGATATGTGCAGCTCCTATCGGGATTTGTCGGCACATTCGGGCGGCTTTGCTGGTCTTGTTTTACCATTGTCGAAATGCCTTGTAAACCGGGATTCCGAGACTGATCGGGTCTTCCCGGGAGAAGGTTTATCCTTCGTTGACCGTGAGAGCTTATAATGGGCTAAGTTGGGACACCCCTTCAGGGTATTATCTTTCGAAAGCCGTGCCCGCGGTTATGTGGCAGATGGGAATTTGTTAATGTCCGGTTGTAGAGAACTTGTCACTTGACTTAATTAAAATACATCAACCGCGTGTGTAGCCGTGATGGTCTCTTCTCGGCGGAGTCCGGGAAGTGAACATAGTTCTTTGGTTATGTTTGACGTAAGTAGGAGTTCAGGATCACTTCTTGATCATTGCTAGCCTCACGACCGTTCCGTTGCTTCTCTTCTCGCTCTCATTTGCGTATGTTAGCCACCATATATGCTAGTGCTTGCTGCAGCTCCACCTCATTACCCCATCTTTTTCCTATAAGCTTAAATAGTCTTGATCTCGCGGGTGTGAGATTGTTGAGTCCTCGTGACTCACAGATACTTTCAAAACAGTTGCAGGTGCCGATGATACCAGTGCAGGTGACGCAACTGAGCTCAAGTGGGAGCTCGATGAAGATCTTGTTCGTTGTGTTGTTTCTTTTCATGTTGATCAGTAGTGGAGCCCAGTTGGGACGATCGGGGATCTAGTAGTTGGGTTGTCTTCTTTTATTTTGGTTCCGTAGTCGGACCTATGTGTGTATCTTGAATGATGTATGATTTTATGATGTATTGTGTGAAGTGGCGATTCTAAGCCAATTCTTTATCCCATTCTTGTTCATTACATGGGATTGTGTGAAGATGACCCTTCTTGCGACAAAACCACAATGCGGTTATGCCTCTAAGTCGTGCCTCGACACGTGGGAGATATAGCCGCATCGTGGGCGTTACAACTTGGTAATCAGAGCCATCCCCGACTTAGGAGCCCCCTGGTTGATCGAATCGCTGACGTTGTTGAGTCTAGAAAAAAAGATGTTTTCAGTCTTAGGATTATATATATTGGAGAGTAGGATTCTTTTTACTCCTCAGTCCCTTCGTCGCTCTGGTGAGGCCTCCTGACGTAGAAGTTTTGACTTTTCTCTCCTCAAATTTCACAAAAAAAAATTAGGATCACGCGGGTATCTTGGAATCGTTCCGATGGTTTTGTGACGAGAGCATTGTTCTTGGTGCCTCCTGACATTTAGGGGTTGTGGCAGTGTCCTGGGGAGTTGAGCTCCGAGGTGTTGTCGTCACAATTTTATCGTTGCAGTTCTGGAATACCTGAGTTTCGCCGACATCGAAAATCTCTTTTATGCAGTTGTTGGTGAGATCACCTCGACGCCACCCAGTACTGGGGCAGGAGTTCGGGAGTATTGCCATAACTAGTATAACGGATGCTTTTCGAAGGTTGAGGTAAACGATTTCCGGAGTTTTCTTGGTTATGTGTTGACGGATGGATACAGCTGGATCTAGGTATTGTTAGTTTGGGTGATATATTATGTGTCCCCTGTATCCCCAACACTTTATAAGTGGGAATTCAAGTAGCTCTTAGGATATTTTTCCGACAGATGCATGATATGAGATTGGGGTTCGACGTCTAGTGGTCCGCCTTTCCACGGTTGGTTTTACAGTGGTCTCGTAGTGTCTTAAAGAGTCCTTGGCTATGCCGACTCGGGGACGCTTCGTATGTCATGTGCACTGCCTTGTATATGATGGTGTTGTACGATCGAGCCCGTGTGGGCCCCGCCACGAAAACTTCGGACGAAATCTCTATCATATGTTTGTTCCGGCTTATTCTGCGAGCCAATCCTTTGTTTTGTTTTTATTTGTGGTATTCGAGTTGCTTCGAAGTCAAATGTAGAATCCATAACTTTCCTAAACGGTGTTCTCATATTGCTATGTGAATACTAATCCTTCTTGATCATCGAGGTCGTCATGGTAATTTCTTTTCAAACCGGCGTGCTTCTCTTCAAGTGGATCCAATCATTTCAACATTCGCAAGATCACCTCTCAGTTTCCCAACATTGTTCGTTTCATCCGTTTCCAAGTTGTCTTTGTTTTCCCGCCCTCCCACCCTTTTTCTTCAAGGACTCAGATTTCTTAATCAAGTATCCATTTTATTCATGTGCAGCCCCTTCATTCTTTTCAATCAATGTGCTTACCCGGTGGTTCTCATGAAGTTGTTCTTCAAGTTTATTATTCTTCGGTCTTTTTCTTCTCTGGTGAATTCAATTCAAGCTTTCAGTGTTGATCGTATTCTTTTCCTCATTCCAAATGCTTTCTCATGCCGGTATATCTCTTAATCATTCCCCGCTTGCTATTCAATTGTTTCGGAGTGCTGAAGATATCTCTGAAGATTCGTGTTTCCACTCCGCATCAATTCTAACTATTTCGAGGTTGTTACCTCATTCAAGCCATTTAATTCAACCGGTGCAATCTCCTTTTCAAGTAATCATTTCAACGGTGTTTCTTTTGAGTGGGCCCTAACCCATAGGTCTTTTCCCAGGATCTTACCTAACTCTTCTAATTCTTTCCGGAGTTATTCTCAAATTCATTGCAAAGTTTGACGTAAGAATGAATTATCATCAGTCAAATGTCTTTCTTCAAGATCTTTCAAATTCTTTTCATCGTTGATTCAACCTTTCTAATTTTCATTCCGGAGTGCCTCAACAATTCATGGTGGTGTTTCTCGTCGTCATTCTCAACATTTGAAGAACGAAGAAGAAATTCTCTTGAATCTTGGTCCATTCTCTTGAAGATTCATGGTTCTAACTTGTTGCCATCCTCTCAAATTGTTTCCAATCGCGCAATTCTTTTCATACCCATCCGGAGCATTTCAGAGTTGTTTTCATTTCTTGATCATCCAAAGGCCATCATTTCAGAAGATTTCTCCGTTCTAAGTTTTCAGCTCTCGTTCTCCAAATCATACCGGTGCATCGTTCAAGTATTCTCTAATCAGCTCGTGATCTCTTCGTTCTCGTGTATCAAATTCCCTCGAGTATTTTCGCGCGCTCTTTAATTCTTACGGTGGTTCGTTCAAGATTCCTTTTCCTATGTCCGCATATTAATTTATTCGTTGTTTCAATCCTACCGGTGGTTCGATGAAGACCTTCCCAAGTTTGCGCAATATCTATCTTAATCCTTTCTACGAGAATAAGTAGTATGCAAAAATCCATTGCTTGTCATCAATCTAAATTGGTGAAGGCTAAGCATAATGTAATTCTTATTATTGTTTCATCCAAGTGATTAATTCCTTATTCCGGAGATTCATCAAAATTCTTGATCTCATTTGTTCATTTTTTCTTTCCGGAGCTTCAAGTTATTTCAATTATATCATTTCAAAGCTTCATCTAATCATTGCAAGGCTTCTCCCGGGGTTCTTTTCAACTTTCCATTTCGTTTGATCATTCTTTTATTACCGGAGTTCTTCATGCAGGCTCTACATGGTGATTCGTCAAGGATTCCTTTCATTCTTCAATTGTTCTTCAAGATTTCTCTCAGAGTTAAGATCCGCCAAGCTATACTCTAAAATAAACATGGCGCTCAACACATGTTTGTTTTGAGAAGTTCAAGCATTCTTCATCTTGCATTCCGAAGTGCAATTCTTTCTCTCTTATCTTTTGAGGTGGTGTTATGTCATTTTTGATAATTTTCTCCATGTTTCATGATTCACAAGTTGTCATGAATGAGATATTTAAACCCATCATATTTTCTTTGTCCATGAGTTGTTTGAACCCATAATAATCTCTTTGTTGGAGTTATCTTGTGTCATGTTTCACCTAAAGCCTTCCCTAAGGAATGTTGCTATTATGGTGCTTATCAATGATCCAAGTTTTCTCCTATCCTCTCGGCGAGAGAAGATTTCATCTCTTCGTTGATCTCAAGCAAGCAATTGTTTTCGTTAGTGGCAAAATTTTCACCTCATGTTTTGAGATGTGTCCATAAGCCCACGAGGATCATATCCTTTTGTTGTTGGTTTTTTCCAACAACTCCATTATAACCTTCTTGGAAGGATGCTTTCCAAGCTCATTTGTGGCAGAAGTTGTCATTTTCTTCTCCGTTATCTTATTCCGACGATCTATCTTCGATTTGTTCGTCCCGGAGGCATTGTGATGTTGCTCTCTTCGACCAATCATCTTATTTTGTCAAGATCATGTAATTTTTCCTTTCTTATCCGTTTAGCCGGAGTGTCGTGTTTTCATTCAAGTTCTCTCATCTTATCAAGTTTTGTCTACTTCCTCAACCGGAGTGCTGTCTGAAATCTATCTTACCCCTTGTGTCATTCTTTCATTAGTTTCGGAGGCAATGTGTTGGTAATTTCATCGAGTATCCTCTCATCTTGTCAAGATCATGTTCAATTCCTTCCATTGACAGTCGGAGTGCTGCCCAAATTATATTATTCTTATTCCTTCTCTATCTTGTTTTAACCGGACTGGTTTAAATATCTATTGTGTCACTTAACCTCAAGGTTCTCATGGTGTTCCTTGTCTCTCTTTTCTACCGGAGTCTTCTCAATTTTGTTCACCTCTGTCGTGTCATTTCTTCACGCTTTGCGACCTCTCAAGGTTCTTTGGTTTCACTCGTTTGTCAAAGAAGCAACTTAGCTTTACCTTTTCTCTTCCTCTTCCGTTTTTCTCCGGTGCCATCCTAGATCTCGGGACGAGATCCTCTTGTAGTGGTGGAGTGTTGTAACGCCCCGAGACCGACGCTGCGATTGCCTTCCTTGTTTTGCGAGTCAGCTGTGTTTTATTTGTGTGTTTCATTCATCATCGCATCATTTGCATTGCATCGGCACTTCGTTGCCGTCATGTTTTAAAAATTTGCATTCGTTCGTAGTTGCCGCGTTCCCCCCTTGTCTTCGTTGACCGTTCCGAGACCAACCGTGTTTTCGGTTCCCTCTTGTCAAACCAACTAACCTCTCTCGTCAACCACCCACCCCCTCCCGCGCGTTCGAAAGTTGTCCCGTACCCGACCCAGTCTGTTGTTACCGTTGGGTCCGGATCATCCCCTAACATCTATAAAATATCTCCGTTTTGTTATTTGGACTCCCTACCTATTTTTCTCAGCCGTTCGATTATGATCGTAGGGATGAGGTATCCCCTAACCTAAATTCATCTGATATAAATATCAGTCTAACCCTAGATCCTAGGGGCTTGTCCCATCATTCCCTCCTAGCCGCCGCCAGTCTCTCCCAAATCCTTCTCGGGATCCCTCCCGGACAGACCCGCAGCCTCCAATCCACCTCGTCTTCTGCACCCAACCAACCAGTGCCGCTCGCCGTTCTCCTTGCGCTCGACTCCCTCATCCACGAGCTCGATCAGGAGAGGAGCTCCCGATCGTGCGTGCCTCTGCCTCGTTTCTGACCATCGCCGACGCTGCCGGCGCGCACCACCAGGGGCACAAGCATCTGGCACGCCTCTTCGCTTCCTCCATCCATGGAGACAAGCTCCTCCCGAACCAGGCCGTGCCCCTGTTTCCTTCTCTCTCCCTCGAGTTCTTTCTCTCTGGTTCCTCAAGTTCCCTTTCTTCTCTCTGTTCCACAGGACGCCATGGATGCAACAGCTCGACCCCGCCGCGGCCTCAAGTCCTCTGCTCCAGTCGTCATCGCCGGATCGCGCCACCACAGAGCCGCAGCCGAGCCCCATGGCGCCCGTTGTCAGTGACCCCGAGCGCGTCTGAGATGCCCTTCCTCCGCTGGCCTCCTTCGAGCGCCGCCCCTTCCTCCTCTACTCCAACCCACGCCTCCGGCGGCCTCCTCCTCGTTGTCGCCTAGGTGAGCAGCAGCTCAACCGGCGGCCACCTCTAGCAGGCCCGTGCCGCGCCACCTTCCCTTCCCTCTCCCTCACTCTCTCTGCCTGACGCTCCTGACCGATCGCTGCCGCCATCTTCAGTAGGTGTTCTCCCCGATCCCGGTGCCCCATCTTCGACCGAAGCCAGGGACGCCCAGCGTCGCTCGCCGCCGTCCGTCAAGCCTCTGCGCCGCCGCGCCAAGTCCCCTGCGTTGAGCCGCCGCATCCGCCGCTGCGGTCCCGCCGTGCTGCGCCCCTGCTTCGTCTCGCTGATGGTGGAGCAGCGAGCCAGCGCCCGCAACCTTTGCCCTGCTCGCCCGTGTTGACCCCGCCCCAGTTCGCGTGGACCGGTCAACTCCGTCCCCTGGGCCGGCCCTTCTCCTCCTCTGCTTCCAGCCGGACCTTGGCCCATGGTGAGAAGCCCCTCCAGCCCCTCTCCTGTACGCTGTTGGTCCATCAATTTTGGCCCGTGCATGTTTTTTCCCTTGCTACGAATTTATCTAATTATCCAGTAAACTGCATGTTTACAGATTGCACCCTCATGTTCATGCATATCATAACTCACAAATGGTGCATCGGATTAAAATGATTTATTTCATAACTAATTAACCGTAGATCCGAATTTAATAAACTTTAGATGTAAATGGGGTAAAAAATGCCTAGTTTAACATGGTACACTTTATTTTGCTGTTTAACAACATTAAAATTGTGTTTAGGGCAGAAGAGTACCAAATCAAAATATGCACATGAGGATTTTCCAGAATTGTTATTTGTCTTTCCGGCCTCATTTAAACTTGCCTAAATAGTTAGTTTACTTATGCTTACCTCTTGCCATGTTAATCAACATTAATTATTGTTGGGTACATAAACAAAAGCGAACTAAATGTTTGGAATGTGGTGTTTCGTCAATATGCAACTCGTTGCATATTGAGCTCCACTTAATTTGTAGTGTTGTTTGTTGCATTTGCCATGCCATGCCTCATTTAAACCGGACATGCATCATACTTGGTTGTGCATCATGCCATGTTTATGTGATGGTTGTTTACTATGTTGTTTGTTTCTTTCCGGGTTACTTCTCTCGTTAGCTTCGGTTTCGTTCCGGAGTTGTGAGGATTCGTTCGACTACGTCCGTTTGTCTTCTTCATGGACTCTTCTTCTTCCTAGCAGGATCTCAGGCAAGATGACCATACCCTCGAAATCACTTCTATCTTTGCTTGCTAGTTGTTCGCTCTATTGCTATGCCGCGGTACCTACCACTTGCTATCTCATGCCTCCCATATTGCCATGTCAAGCCTCTAACCCACCTTTCCTAGCAAACCGTTGTTTGGCTATGTTGCCGCTTTTGCTCAGCCCCTCTTATAGCGTTGCTAGTTGCAGGTGAAGATGAAGTTTGTTCCATGTTGGAACATGGATATTGTTGGGATATCACAATATCTCTTATTTAATTAATGCATCTATATACTTGGTAAAGAGTGGAAGGCTCGGCCTTATGCCTGGTATTTTGTTCCACTCTGGCCGCCCTAGTTTCCGTCATACCGGTGTTATGTTCCTTGATTTTGCGTTCCTTACATGGTTGGGTGATTTATGGGACCCCCTTGACAGTTCGCTTTGAATAAAACTCCTCCAGCAAGGCCCAACCTTGGTTTTACCATTTGACTACCTAAGCCTTTTTCCCTTGGGTTCTGCAGACTCAAGGGTCATCTTTATTTTAAACCCCGGGCCAGTGTTCCTCTGAGTGCTGGTCCAAACTAGAGCCACTTGCAGCGCCACCTTGGGGAAACTCGAGGATTGGTTTTAGTTGTATGTAGTGTTCATCGGGTGTGCCCTGAGAACGAGATATGTGCAGCTCCTATCGGGATTTGTCGGCACATTCGGGCGGCTTTGCTGGTCTTGTTTTACCATTGTCGAAATGTCTTGTAAACCGGGATTCCGAGACTGATCGGGTCTTCCCGGGAGAAGGTTTATCCTTCGTTGACCGTGAGAGCTTATAATGGGCTAAGTTGGGACACCCCTGCAGGGTATTATATTTCGAAAGCCGTGCCCGCGGTTATGTGGCAGATAGGAATTTGTTAATGTCCGGTTGTAGAGAACTTGTCACTTGACTTAATTAAAATACATCAACCGCGTGTGTAGCCGTGATGGTCTCTTCTCGGCGGAGTCCAGGAAGTGAACATAGTTCTTGGGTTATGTTTGACGCAAGTAGGAGTTCAGGATCACTTCTTGATCATTGCTAGCCTCACGACCGTTCCGTTGCTTCTCTTCTCGCTCTCATTTGCGTATGTTAGCCACCATATATGCTAGTGCTTGCTGCAGCTCCACCTCATTACCCCATCTTTTTCCTATAAGCTTAAATAGTCTTGATCTCGCGGGTGTGAGATTGCTGAGTCCTCGTGACTCACAGATACTTTCAAAACAGTTGCAGGTGCCGATGATACCAGTGCAGGTGACGCAACTGAGCTCAAGTGGGAGCTCGATGAAGATCTTGTTCGTTGTGTTGTTTCTTTTCATGTTGATCAGTAGTGGAGCCCGTTTGGGACGATCGGGGATCTAGTAGTTGGGTTATCTTCTTTTATTTTGGTTCCGTAGTCGGACCTATGTGTGTATCTTGAATGATGTATGATTTTATTATGTATTGTGTGAAGTGGCGATTCTAAGCCAATTCTTTATCCCATTCTTGTTCATTACATGGGATTGTGTGAAGATGACCCTTCTTGCGACAAAACCACAATGCGGTTATGCCTCTAAGTCGTGCCTCGACACGTGGGAGATATAGCCGCATCGTGGGCGTTACAACTTGGTAATCAGAGCCATCCCCGACTTAGGAGCCCCCTGCTTGATCGAATCGCTGACGTTGTTGAGTCTAGAAAAAAAAGATGTTTTGAGTCTTAGGATTATATATATCGGAGAGTAGGATTCTTTTTACTCCTCAGTCCCTTCGTCGCTCTGGTGAGGCCTCCTGACGTAGAAGTTTTGACTTTTCTCTCCTCAAATTTCACAAAAAAATAAAATTTAGGATCACGCGGGTATCTTCGAATCGTTCCGATGGTTTTGTGATGAGAACATTGTTCTTGGTGCCTCCCGACATTTAGGGGTTGTGGCAGTGTCCCGGGGAGTTGAGCTCCGAGGTGTTGTCGTCACAATTTTATCGTTGCAGTTCTGGAATACCTGAGTTTCGCCGACATCGAAAATCTCTTTTATGTAGTTGTTGGTGAGAACACCTCGACGCCACCCAGTACTGGGGCGGGAGTTCGGGAGTATTGCCATAACTAGTATAACGGATGCTTTTCGAAGGTTGAGGTAAATGATTTCCGGAGTTTTCTTGGTTATGTGTTGACGGATGGATACAACTGGATCTAGGTATTGTTAGTTTGGGTGATATATTTTGTGTCCCCTGTATCCCCAACACTTTATAAGTGGGAATTCAAGTAGCTCTTAGGATATCTTTCCGACAGATGCATGATATGAGATTGGGGTTCGACGTCTAGTGGTCCGCCTTTCCACGGTTGGTTTTACAGTGGTCTCGTAGTGTTTTAACGAGTCCTTGGCTATGCTGACTCGGGGACGCTTCGTATGTCATGTGCACTGCCTTGTACATGATGGTGTTGTACGATCGAGCCCGTGTGGGCCCCACCACGAAAACTTCGGACAAAATCCCTATCATATGTTTCTTCCGGCTTATTCTGCAAGCCAATCCTTTGTTTTGTTTTTATTTGTGGTATTCGAGTTGCTTCGAAGTCAAATGTTGAATCCATACCTTTCCTAAACGGTGTTCTCATATTGTTATGTGAATACTAATCCTTCTTGACCATCGAGGTCGTCATGGTAATTTCTTTTCCAACCGGCGTGCTTCTCTTCAAGTGGATCCAATCATTTCAACATTCGCAAGATCACCTCTCAGTTTCCCAACATTGTTCGTTTCATCCGTTTCCAAGTTGTCTTTGTTTTCCCGCCCTCCCACCCTTTTTCTTCAAGGACTCAGATTTCTTAATCAAGTATCCATTTCATTCATGTGAAGCCCCTTCATTCTTTTCAATCAATGTGCTTACCCGGTGGTTCTCATGAAGTTGTTCTTCAAGTTTATTATTCTTCGGTCTTTTTCTTCTCTGGTGAATTCAATTCAAGCTTTCAGTGTTGATCGTATTCTTTTCCTCATTCCAAATGCTTTCTCATGCCGGTATATCTCTTAATCATTCCCCGCTTGCTATTCAATTGTTTCGGAGTGCTGAAGATATCTCTGAAGATTCGTGTTTCCACTCCGCATCAATTCTAACTATTTCGAGGTTGTTACCTCATTCAAGCCATTTAATTCAACCGGTGCAATCTCCTTTTCAAGTAATCATTTCAACGGTGTTTCTTTTGAGTGGGCCCTAACCCATAGGTCTTTTCCCAGGATCTTACCTAACTCTTCTAATTCTTTCCGGAGTTATTCTCAAATTCATTGCAAAGTTTGACGTAAGAATGAATTATCATCAGTCAAATGTCTTTCTTCAAGATCTTTCAAATTCTTTTCATCGTTGATTCAACCTTTCTAATTTTCATTCCGGAGTGCCTCAACAATTCATGGTGGTGTTTCTCGTCGTCATTCTCAACATTTGAAGAACGAAGAAGAAATTCTCTTGAATCTTGGTCCATTCTCTTGAAGATTCATGGTTCTAACTTGTTGCCATCCTCTCAAATTGTTTCCAATCGCGCAATTCTTTTCATACCCATCCGGAGCATTTCAGAGTTGTTTTCATTTCTTGATCATCCAAAGGCCATCATTTCAGAAGATTTCTCCGTTCTAAGTTTTCAGCTCTCGTTCTCCAAATCATACCGGTGCATCGTTCAAGTATTCTCTAATCAGCTCGTGATCTCTTCGTTCTCGTGTATCAAATTCCCTCGAGTATTTTCGCGCGCTCTTTAATTCTTACGGTGGTTCGTTCAAGATTCCTTTTCCTATGTCCGCATATTAATTTATTCGTTGTTTCAATCCTACCGGTGGTTCGATGAAGACCTTCCCAAGTTTGCGCAATATCTATCTTAATCCTTTCTACGAGAATAAGTAGTATGCAAAAATCCATTGCTTGTCATCAATCTAAATTGGTGAAGGCTAAGCATAATGTAATTCTTATTATTGTTTCATCCAAGTGATTAATTCCTTATTCCGGAGATTCATCAAAATTCTTGATCTCATTTGTTCATTTTTTCTTTCCGGAGCTTCAAGTTATTTCAATTATATCATTTCAAAGCTTCATCTAATCATTGCAAGGCTTCTCCCGGGGTTCTTTTCAACTTTCCATTTCGTTTGATCATTCTTTTATTACCGGAGTTCTTCATGCAGGCTCTACATGGTGATTCGTCAAGGATTCCTTTCATTCTTCAATTGTTCTTCAAGATTTCTCTCAGAGTTAAGATCCGCCAAGCTATACTCTAAAATAAACATGGCGCTCAACACATGTTTGTTTTGAGAAGTTCAAGCATTCTTCATCTTGCATTCCGAAGTGCAATTCTTTCTCTCTTATCTTTTGAGGTGGTGTTATGTCATTTTTGATAATTTTCTCCATGTTTCATGATTCACAAGTTGTCATGAATGAGATATTTAAACCCATCATATTTTCTTTGTCCATGAGTTGTTTGAACCCATAATAATCTCTTTGTTGGAGTTATCTTGTGTCATGTTTCACCTAAAGCCTTCCCTAAGGAATGTTGCTATTATGGTGCTTATCAATGATCCAAGTTTTCTCCTATCCTCTCGGCGAGAGAAGATTTCATCTCTTCGTTGATCTCAAGCAAGCAATTGTTTTCGTTAGTGGCAAAATTTTCACCTCATGTTTTGAGATGTGTCCATAAGCCCACGAGGATCATATCCTTTTGTTGTTGGTTTTTTCCAACAACTCCATTATAACCTTCTTGGAAGGATGCTTTCCAAGCTCATTTGTGGCAGAAGTTGTCATTTTCTTCTCCGTTATCTTATTCCGACGATCTATCTTCGATTTGTTCGTCCCGGAGGCATTGTGATGTTGCTCTCTTCGACCAATCATCTTATTTTGTCAAGATCATGTAATTTTTCCTTTCTTATCCGTTTAGCCGGAGTGTCGTGTTTTCATTCAAGTTCTCTCATCTTATCAAGTTTTGTCTACTTCCTCAACCGGAGTGCTGTCTGAAATCTATCTTACCCCTTGTGTCATTCTTTCATTAGTTTCGGAGGCAATGTGTTGGTAATTTCATCGAGTATCCTCTCATCTTGTCAAGATCATGTTCAATTCCTTCCATTGACAGTCGGAGTGCTGCCCAAATTATATTATTCTTATTCCTTCTCTATCTTGTTTTAACCGGACTGGTTTAAATATCTATTGTGTCACTTAACCTCAAGGTTCTCATGGTGTTCCTTGTCTCTCTTTTCTACCGGAGTCTTCTCAATTTTGTTCACCTCTGTCGTGTCATTTCTTCACGCTTTGCGACCTCTCAAGGTTCTTTGGTTTCACTCGTTTGTCAAAGAAGCAACTTAGCTTTACCTTTTCTCTTCCTCTTCCGTTTTTCTCCGGTGCCATCCTAGATCTCGGGACGAGATCCTCTTGTAGTGGTGGAGTGTTGTAACGCCCCGAGACCGACGCTGCGATTGCCTTCCTTGTTTTGCGAGTCAGCTGTGTTTTATTTGTGTGTTTCATTCATCATCGCATCATTTGCATTGCATCGGCACTTCGTTGCCGTCATGTTTTAAAAATTTGCATTCGTTCGTAGTTGCCGCGTTCCCCCCTTGTCTTCGTTGACCGTTCCGAGACCAACCGTGTTTTCGGTTCCCTCTTGTCAAACCAACTAACCTCTCTCGTCAACCACCCACCCCCTCCCGCGCGTTCGAAAGTTGTCCCGTACCCGACCCGGTCTGTTGTTACCGTTGGGTCCGGATCATCCCCTAACATCTATAAAATATCTCCGTTTTGTTATTTGGACTCCCTACCTATTTTTCTCAGCCGTTCGATTATGATCGTAGGGATGAGGTATCCCCTAACCTAAATTCATCTGATATAAATATCAGTCTAACCCTAGATCCTAGGGGCTTGTCCCATCATTCCCTCCTAGCCGCCGCCAGTCTCTCCCAAATCCTTCTCGGGATCCCTCCCGGACAGACCCGCAGCCTCCAATCCACCTCGTCTTCTGCACCCAACCAACCAGTGCCGCTCGCCGTTCTCCTTGCGCTCGACTCCCTCATCCACGAGCTCGATCAGGAGAGGAGCTCCCGATCGTGCGTGCCTCTGCCTCGTTTCTGACCATCGCCGACGCTGCCGGCGCGCACCACCAGGGGCACAAGCATCTGGCACGCCTCTTCGCTTCCTCCATCCATGGAGACAAGCTCCTCCCGAACCAGGCCGTGCCCCTGTTTCCTTCTCTCTCCCTCGAGTTCTTTCTCTCTGGTTCCTCAAGTTCC
This sequence comes from Aegilops tauschii subsp. strangulata, assembly GCF_002575655.3. Taxonomy (NCBI): domain Eukaryota; kingdom Viridiplantae; phylum Streptophyta; class Magnoliopsida; order Poales; family Poaceae; genus Aegilops; species Aegilops tauschii. The sequence goes on along the minus strand of NC_053040.3, from coordinate 246,202,401 downwards.
CTTTCTTCTCTCTGTTCCACAGGACGCCATGGATGCAACAGCTCGACCCCGCCGCGGCCTCAAGTCCTCTGCTCCAGTCGTCATCGCCGGATCGCGCCACCACAGAGCCGCAGCCGAGCCCCATGGCGCCCGTTGTCAGTGACCCCGAGCGCGTCTGAGATGCCCTTCCTCCGCTGGCCTCCTTCGAGCGCCGCCCCTTCCTCCTCTACTCCAACCCACGCCTCCGGCGGCCTCCTCCTCGTTGTCGCCTAGGTGAGCAGCAGCTCAACCGGCGGCCACCTCTAGCAGGCCCGTGCCGCGCCACCTTCCCTTCCCTCTCCCTCACTCTCTCTGCCTGACGCTCCTGACCGATCGCTGCCGCCATCTTCAGTAGGTGTTCTCCCCGATCCCGGTGCCCCATCTTCGACCGAAGCCAGGGACGCCCAGCGTCGCTCGCCGCCGTCCGTCAAGCCTCTGCGCCGCCGCGCCAAGTCCCCTGCGTTGAGCCGCCGCATCCGCCGCTGCGGTCCCGCCGTGCTGCGCCCCTGCTTCGTCTCGCTGATGGTGGAGCAGCGAGCCAGCGCCCGCAACCTTTGCCCTGCTCGCCCGTGTTGACCCCGCCCCAGTTCGCGTGGACCGGTCAACTCCGTCCCCTGGGCCGGCCCTTCTCCTCCTCTGCTTCCAGCCGGACCTTGGCCCATGGTGAGAAGCCCCTCCAGCCCCTCTCCTGTACGCTGTTGGTCCATCAATTTCGGCCCGTGCATGTTTTTTCCCTTGCTACGAATTTATCTAATTATCCAGTAAACTGCATGTTTACAGATTGCACCCTCATGTTCATGCATATCATAACTCACAAATGGTGCATCGGATTAAAATGATTTATTTCATAACTAATTAACCGTAGATCCGAATTTAATAAACTTTAGATGTAAATGGGGTAAAAAATGCCTAGTTTAACATGGTACACTTTATTTTGCTGTTTAACAACATTAAAATTGTGTTTAGGGCAGAAGAGTACCAAATCAAAATATGCACATGAGGATTTTCCAGAATTGTTATTTGTCTTTCCGGCCTCATTTAAACTTGCCTAAATAGTTAGTTTACTTATGCTTACCTCTTGCCATGTTAATCAACATTTAATATTGTTGGGTACATAAACAAAAGCGAACTAAATGTTTGGAATGTGGTGTTTCGTCAATATGCAACTCGTTGCATATTGAGCTCCACTTAATTTGTAGTGTTGTTTGTTGCATTTGCCATGCCATGCCTCATTTAAACCGGACATGCATCATACTTGGTTGTGCATCATGCCATGTTTATGTGATGGTTGTTTACTATGTTGTTTGTTTCTTTCCGGGTTACTTCTCTCGTTAGCTTCGGTTTCGTTCCGGAGTTGTGAGGATTCGTTCGACTACGTCCGTTTGTCTTCTTCATGGACTCTTCTTCTTCCTAGCAGGATCTCAGGCAAGATGACCATACCCTCGAAATCACTTCTATCTTTGCTTGCTAGTTGTTCGCTCTATTGCTATGCCGCGGTACCTACCACTTGCTATCTCATGCCTCCCATATTGCCATGTCAAGCCTCTAACCCACCTTTCCTAGCAAACCGTTGTTTGGCTATGTTGCCGCTTTTGCTCAGCCCCTCTTATAGCGTTGCTAGTTGCAGGTGAAGATGAAGTTTGTTCCATGTTGGAACATGGATATTGTTGGGATATCACAATATCTCTTATTTAATTAATGCATCTATATACTTGGTAAAGAGTGGAAGGCTCGGCCTTATGCCTGGTATTTTGTTCCACTCTGGCCGCCCTAGTTTCCGTCATACCGGTGTTATGTTCCTTGATTTTGCGTTCCTTACATGGTTGGGTGATTTATGGGACCCCCTTGACAGTTCGCTTTGAATAAAACTCCTCCAGCAAGGCCCAACCTTGGTTTTACCATTTGACTACCTAAGCCTTTTTCCCTTGGGTTCTGCAGACTCAAGGGTCATCTTTATTTTAAACCCCGGGCCAGTGTTCCTCTGAGTGCTGGTCCAAACTAGAGCCACTTGCAGCGCCACCTGGGGAAACTCGAGGATTGGTTTTAGTTGTACGCAGTGTTCATCGGGTGTGCCTTGAGAACGAGATATGTGCAGCTCCTATCGGGATTTGTCGGCACATTCGGGCGGCTTTGCTGGTCTTGTTTTACCATTGTCGAAATGTCTTGTAAACTGGGATTCCGAGACTGATCGGGTCTTCCCGGGAGAAGGTTTATCCCTCGTTGACCGTGAGAGCTTATAATGGGCTAAGTTGGGACACCCTTGCAGGGTATTATCTTTCGAAAGTCGTGCCCACGGTTATGTGGCAGATGGGAATTTGTTAATGTCCGGTTGTAGAGAACTTGTCACTTGACTTAATTAAAATACATCAACCGCGTGTGTAGCCGTGATGGTCTCTTCTCGGCGGAGTCCGGGAAGTGAACACAGTTCTTGGGTTATGTTTGACGTAAGTAGGAGTTCAGGATCACTTCTTGATCATTGCTAGCCTCACGACCGTTCCGTTGCTTCTCTTCTCGCTCTCATTTGCGTATGTTAGCCACCATATATGCTAGTGCTTGCTGCAGCTCCACCTCATTACCCCATCTTTTTCCTATAAGCTTAAATAGTCTTGATCTCGCGGGTGTGAGATTGTTGAGTCCTCGTGACTCACAGATACTTCCAAAACAGTTACAGGTGCCGATGATACCAGTGCAGGTGACGCAACTGAGCTCAAGTGGGAGCTCGATGAAGATCTTGTTCGTTGTGTTGTTTCTTTTCATGTTGATCAGTAGTAGAGCCCAGTTGGGACGATCGGGGATCTAGCAGTTGGGTTGTCCTCTTTTATTTTGGTTCCGTAGTCGGACCTATGTGTGTATCTTGAATGATGTATGATTTTATTATGTATTGTGTGAAGTGGCGATTGTAAGCCAATTCTTTATCCCATTCTTGTTCATTACATGGGATTGTGTGAAGATGACCCTTCTTGCGACAAAACCACAATGTGGTTATGCCTCTAAGTCGTGCCTCGACACGTGGGAGATATAGCCGCATCGTGGGCGTTACACACGGGCACCTTATCTCTTTTTTAATCTGTAAGCCTTCGGACCTTGTTAAATTTAAAGCTTGTAATCCCCTTTTTTCATGTTTTTCATTCCGTACGGACTATACCTGTGTGGGATGCTTTTAATGAAAAATGGATGTTTGCCGGGTTTTTCATTCGTGGGCAGACCCGCAACAAGGAACGAATCCTTGTTATAATTTAAGATAAACCTTTTCACCCGGCAACAGGCCTTGCCGTCCCCCTACTTCGCTCTACCATTCTCGCGCCCTTGGCGGAGGCAGGGATGAAGCGGGCTTAGGCTCCTTGTTCCACTTACTTGCCACCGCGGCTACAACCAAATCCGGGCCCAGGAGATAATCCTTGGGTATAGAAAAGGGGAGCACGGTGGCCTATAAATAAAACGAGGTTTCACATATCCTAGTCCCGTTCCGAAATGCATGATAGAGGATGAAAGACTTATCTGGATCTGCAGCCCCCGGCAACCTTGTCTTGCCGCGGTTGGGTCCTTGTGCTTGCAGCCCCCGGCAACTCTGGTTTGCCGGGGTCGGGATGCCGGTCCGTTTCCCTTCTTCCAAGTAGCTCAGCAGAAGTGCTCATGTGCCCTGCGAACCAAAGGATGACAGAAAAGAAACAGATAGACGCGCACTCGACCTCTAGGCTAGGGGTTAGTCGCCGCTAAGCACTATCAACCCTAACCAAGGAAGAGACTCGACCTAGCATGCATGCTATAACTTAGGGCGCTAGCGCTTCATTTATTTATGCTCAGGGTCTGCGCCTGGCTTTGTACAATGGGTTACATGCCTTGTCGGCAAAGCTTGTACAAAAGGTGGCTTGCCGAGAGGCCCGGCAAGCCGCGCCTTACGGGTAAAACTTGCGAAGATGCTCGATATTTCAGGAGTTGATCACTGGGACAGCATCTTCGGTCTCCAGGCAGACTGCGCCGGGCCTGGTGACTCGTATTACCCGATAAGGGCCTTCCCACTTTGGCGTCAACTTGTTGGAATTCTTGGCCGATTGAACATGCCGAAGAACAAGGTCGCCTTCCTCAAAGCTTCGGGCATGAACCTTGCGGCTATGGTAGCAGCGCAAGGCTTGCTGGTAGCGCTCTGCTCTCACAGCCGCCCGAAGACGATCTTCCTCAAGGAGCGTTGCGTCATCTTGAAGCAACTTCTCTTGCTCAAGCTCATCATAAGCGAGCACTCGAGGTTACCCATATATGAGTTCCGTGGGGAGAACTGCTTCTGCCCCGTATACTAGGGCAAAAGGTGTCTGGCTGGTGGCTCGATTTGGTGTCGTCCTGATCGACCAAAGAACCGCCGGAAACTCATCAATCCAGCGCCTTCCGCTCTTGCGCAGCTTGTCAAAAGTCTTTGTCCTTAGGCCTTGCAACACTTCAGCATTTGCCCTCTCCGCTTGGCCGTTGCTCCGTGGGTGTGCCACAGAAGCAAAACAAACCTTGCTGCCGAGGTCTTGAATGTATTGCATGAAGGTGTGGCTCGTGAACTGCGTGCCGTTGTCGGTGATGACTCTGTTTGGCACACCAAAACGGCAGACCAGTCCCTTGAAAAACTTGACAACTGATTGAGCAGTCACCTTTCTCACTGCTTCCACCTCCGGCCACTTTGTGAACTTGTCGATCGCAACGTACAAGTACTCAAAGCCCCTGACAGCGCGGGGGAAATGGCCCAGTATATCGAGCCCCCAGACCAAGAATGGCCAGGAGAGAGGGATTGTTTGAAGGGCTTGAGCTGGTTGATGAAGCTTCTTTGAATGGAACTGACACGCTTCACACTTGGTTACTAGTGCCGTCGCATCCTGGAGGGCGGTGGGCCGGAAGAAACCCTGCCGGAACGCCTTCCCGACAAGGGCCCTCGACCCTATGTGGGAGCCACATATGCCTCCATGTATCTCCGCCAACAGCTCCAGTCCTTCCTCCCGGGGGATGCACTTCAATTTCACACCGTTTGGCCTTCTCCTGTACAGGACGTCATCGACGAACTGGTACAGGGCGGGCCGACGGGCTACTTTTCCGCTTCTTCCTGCTCCTCGAGAAGCTCCCCTGTTTGGAGGAATTGGACGGTATGCTGCGCCCATGCCGGAGCCTGGGGCTCGACGGCAAGGTCCAAAGGCATTTCTTCCGCCATGGGAGCGGCTGTCTCTACGGCCAGGGCTTGAGGCAGCAGTGGGGAATTTTCCGCAATGGGCGCATCCGTATGGGCCTATTGCTCTTGACCTCTTCAGTTGTGCAGGCACAAATATGAACTGGGCCCTGCCGGAGCCAGTTGCTCTTGGGCAGGCTCAGCGTCCGCGGCAGCACCCTTGCCGGCAGCCCCAGGGGGCTCGGTAGGAAAGTACTTGCCGGGACCTGACTTCCTCCGCTTGTTCTGCCCCGCTGATGGTTCGACAGATGGTTGAGTTAACCGGAGCAAAACGGTACCTGGTTCCACAGGTAGCTTGAATGCGGCACGCTTTGACAGGTAATCGGCGATGTCGTTCTCCGCTCGGGGGACGTGCTCCGCTCGGATACCGTCAAAGTGTTCCTCCAGCTTCCTCACCTCATCTACGTAAGCTTCCATCAATGGGCTCTGATAATCCTTGTTGACCTCTCTGACAACGAGCTGCGAGTCACCCCTGATGATGAGCTTCTTAACCCCGAGGTCTGTCGCGATCCTGAGACCGGCAAGCAATCCCTCGTACTCAGCAATGTTGTTGGTGGACATCTCCCTGGGGAAGTGCATCTGGATCACGTACTTGAGGTGCTCTCCGGTGGGTGCGAGGAGCAGCACACCAGCACTGGCGCCTTGCAGCGAGAAAGCCCCATCAAAGTACGTGATCCAGTCGCGGTCTACTTCCTTGCCGGGGAGAGTGGTCTCCTGGATTTCTTCGTCAGGCGTCGAGGTCCATTCTGCAATGAACTCCGCCAAGACTCTGCTCTGAATTGTCGAGGTACTTTCAAACTTTAAACCAAAGCTTGACAACTCCAAGGCCCATTCCACAATCCTTCCGGTCGCATCTGGGTTATGCAGTATCCGTTGCAATGGGAGGCGAGTGACGACAATGATCTCGTGGGCTTGGAAGTAATGACGCAGCTTCCTCGAGGCCATAAGGAGGCCGAAGAGCAATTTCTGCACACCGGAGTACCTCGATCTAGCTCCCTGCAAGAGGGAGCTGACAAAGTAAACCGGTTGCTGCATCATCTTCTTCTTCTGCACCACCTCACTTGACTGCGCGGGCACTGCCTCGGCGGCGTCAGACTCTGCCGGGGGCCTCGCCTTGCCAGCACCAGGCCCTGCCGGGGGAATTTTGGGCTTGCCATCCGCTTTTTCCGCCGCCGTCACTGCCTCCTCGTTGACCTTCCTATGTGCCACCAGCGCGGCGCTGACCACTTGATTCGTCGCTGCCAGATACAGCAGCAACGACTCTTGTGGTTTAGGCGCAACCAGTATTGGCGTGGAGGAAAGGTATTTCTTTAGATCCTGCAATGCTGCCTCGGCTTCTGGGGTCCATTCCATTGGGCCTGCCTTCCTCAAGATTTTGAAGAAGGGAAGGGCGCGCTCGGCGGACTTGGAGATGAATCGGCTCATGGCGGCAACGTAGCCGGTGAGCCGACGCACGTCCTTGATCCGCTTGGGCGCCTCAGTCTGCTCAATAGCCTCGATCTTGTCTGGGTTTGCCTCGATCCCGCGCTGCGACACAAAGAACCCGAGAAGCTTGCCGGACGGAACGCCGAAGACACACTTCTTAGGGTTCAGCTTGAGGTTGATCTTGCACAGGTTGGCAAATGTCTCTTCCAGATCTTGCACAAGAGTTGACCCATCCTTGGTTTTGACCATTATGTCATCCATGTATGCCTCCATATTTCTATGGAGCTGAGATTCAAAACCAATTTGGACTGCTCTTGCGAACGTTGAGCCAGCACTCTTCAACCCGAAAGGCATCCGTAAAAAGCAATACGTACCACATGGGGTGATGAATGTTGTCTTTTCTTCATCCTCTCTTGTCATGAAGATCTGGTGGTAGCCCGAGTAGGCGTCGAGGAATGATAACAGACCACACCCGGCTGTGGAGTCATCAATCTGGTCGATGCGCGGCAACGGGAAGGGGTCCTTAGGACAAGCCTTATTGATATCTGTGTAATCACTACACAGCCTCCACTTCCCATTCACCTTGCGCACCACTACCGGATTGGCCAACCACGTTGGGTGGAGCACTCCTCTCACCAAACCCGCCGCTTCCAACTTCCTGATCTCCTCTGTGATGAACTCCTGCCTCTCCAGAGCCTGCTTCCTGACCTTTTGCTTGACGGGCCGCGCATGGGGGCAGACAGCTAGGTGGTGCTCAATCACCTCCCTGGGAACACCGGGGATGTCGGATGCTTGCCACGCAAACATGTCGACATTCGCCCGCAGGAAGGTGACAAGCGTGCCTTCCTATTTGCTGTCGAGGGTGGAGCCTATGGTGAAGGCCCCTCCCGTGCTATCCTCCCTGACAGGCACCTTCTTGGTCCGCGGCGGCTTGGCTCTGGATCTCTTGCTCTTGTCGGTAGAGCTCTCTGGCACGTCCTCGACGGTAGCACAACACTCCGAGGAGGTGCGCTTGCCGAAGTGGGTGAGAGAGGTCTTGCCAGGATCCTCCTTCCCTCCCGGCCCTTCAGCGGCAGGAGCAGGTGCCTTGATGGCAGCTGCTGCAACTGCTTCCGGGTAGAGTTGGTCGGTGCAGATCAGCGCGTCCTTCTTGTCGGAGGGGACGGAGATGATGGTCAACGGCTCGGGCATCTTTAGCATGTTGTAGGCGTAGTGTAATGCCGCCATGAACTTGGCTAGTGCCGGGCGGCCGAGGATCCTGTTGTAGGGCAAGGGGATTTCGGCCATGTCGAAGATGATCCTCTCCGTCCTGTAGTTCAATTCTCCTCCAAACATCACGGGCAGTGTGACCTTCTCCTTCGGCTGGATCCTCTCCGGATTGACCCCTTGAAACGTGCCCGTTTCCTCGAGGTCTCCATCAGGGATTTGCAATCTTTTGATCACGACAGGCGAGATCGGGTTCAGGCCGGCCCCGCCGTCAACCAACATCTTGTTCACCCTGAGGTTGCGTATCGTTGGTGAGACCAACAATGGCAAACACCCGACCGCGGTAGTGCAGTCAGGGTGGTCCTCGGCGTCACACATGAGGGGCGTGCTGGACCATTTCAGCGGCTTCTGAGCGTCGAACGACGGCTCCGCTGCTGTAATCTCATGTGCCCACTGCTTGAGCTGGCGGTGAGAGGTATGCAGCAAGGCGCCGCCAGCGACGCACATGGCCTCCAGATGCATTAATTAAAATAAGAGATATTGTGATATCCCAACATATCCATGTTCCAACATGGAACAAACTTCAGCTTCACCTGCAACTAACAACGCTATAAGAGGGGCTGAGCAAAAGCGGTAACATAGCCAAACAACGGTTTGCTAGGAAGGAGGGTTAGAGGCTTGACATGGCAATATGGGAGGCATGATAAACAAGTGGTAGGTAGCGCGACATAGCAATAGAGCGAACAACTAGCACGCAAAGATAGAAGTGATTTCGAGGGTATGGTCATCTTGCCTGAGATCCCGCAAGGAAGAAGAACGAGTCCATGAAGAAGACAAACGGACGTAGTCGAACAAATCCTCACAACTCCTGAACGAAACCGAAGCTATCGAGAGAAGCAAACCGGAAAGAAGCAAGCAACATGGTAAACACACAAGCATAAACATGGCATGATGCACAACCAAGGATGATGCATGTCCGGTTTAATGAGGCATGGCATGACAAAGTGTAGCAAACAACACTACAAATTAAGTGGAGCTCAATATGCAACGAGTTGCATATTGACGAAACACCACATTCAAGTTATTTAGTTCGCTCTTGTTTATGTACCCAACAATATTAAATTTTATTCAACAGGGCAAGGGGTGAAGCATAAGTAAACTAACTATTTAGTCAAGTTTAAATGAGGCCGGAACAACAAACAACAATTCCGGAAAATCCTCATGTCCATATTTTAGATTTAGTACTGTTCTGTCCTAAAGCATATTTTAACGTTGTTAAGCAGTAAAACAAAGTGCACCATGTTAATCTATGCATTTTTCCACCACATTTACATATAAAGTTTATTAAATTTGGAGCTACGGTTATTTAGTTATGAAATAAAGCATTTTACCATGGCATTTATGCAAATTAATGCAAAAAGCAATTTAAACATTTTTAACATGGATGAGAGTTGGATATTATGAAACTAGACAAAATTCTAAACATTTTACATATTTAAAGTTTTAACATATGATGCACAGTTGTGGAGAATTTATATGCATGAACAGCAAGGGTTTTTCTGCAAAACTGTAAATCACTGGATAATGCTAAATTCGCAGAACTGAAAAAAAAAAAAAAGAACTGGGCCGAATCTGGATTTGGGCGAGGGTTGCTCACATTGGGCCGAGCCCAGCTGGGGCAGAGGGAGGCCGGTTGAAGGGGAGGCATAGGTGGGCGCTGACTGGGCCGGATCTGGAGGCAACGACGCGGTCAACGGGCGCAGGTGGGGCAAGCGGGACTTGTGCTCGAGACGAACAGAGGGACGCAGCGGCTCGATGCAGAGGCTCAGCGGCAACGGCTTGCGACGGGACAAGGCAGGAGGGTGAAGCAGAAGACGCCGGCGCACGGGCGAGGCACAGGATGGCGGCGGCGGACTTGGCGGATCGAGCAGAGGGACTTGGCGCAGCAGCGGAGAAGCTTCAGGGCGGCGGCTTGGTTCGAAGATGGACTTGGCGCGAGCGAGCAGGACAGCGGGAGTGCTCGCCGTGAACGAAGAAGACGGGCGGTGGCGCTGCTGGAAGCAGATCGGGCGCGGGGATGGAGCTCCAGCGGCGCGACTTGGGCTCCATGGAGGGCAGTGGCCGATGCTGTTGCCTGAAGAAAGAACGCAGAAGAGGATTCAGAGAGGAAAACACGGGGAGGAAAGCAGAGAGAGACGGCGGGATAGGGGTCTCCTACTGGCGTCATGGAGGAACTCCGGCGAGGTTCGACGAGGAGGTCTGGGCGCGGAGCTTGATGGGGACCGAGAGCCATGGCGCTCCTGTTTGAACAGAGAAAGAGAGACAGGGAGGTGAGGCGAGGAAAGTAGAGGAACAACAGGAGGAGGAGAAGGGCAGCGGTGCTTATCTCGTGGTCGCTGGCGGCAGCTCCGGTTGCCGGACGACGAGGCGAGGTGGAGGAGCACGGGGAGGCTCCTTGGCTTGTGGTCAACGGCGGGAGGCAGCATGGATGCAGATCAGCAGCTGCTGGTCTCGAAGAAGCAGGGCGACGGCCATGGTGGATGGATCGGGAGGAGGGTGTGGCTGGCTGCCTGCGGGTGGAATTTGGGCGGCGACGAGTGGTTGGTCCGGTTGGAAATTTGAGGGAGGATTTGGATCGGAGAAGAACCCGAGGTGGGAGGAGACAAGAGGAGTGGCGGCGGCAGCTAGGAGGATCCCTAGAAATTAGGGATTTGGTCTCGGGTTAGACAAATATATATAGTGAGTGGGTTAGGTTAGGGGTTATCTCGACCCTCCGATTGTAATTGGACGGCCCGAGAAAAATAGGCTAGGTTAGGTTAACAAAGAACCGATGATATTTAGGGGATGTTTGTGGATGATCCGGATCCATCGGTGATGACGAAACGGGTCGGGTTCGGGGAAGTTTCGGACATGCACACGAGGGGGTCTGAGAGAGGTCGACAACGACAAAGGGGCATGACAAAAGGTCAACGGAGACAAGCGAGGAGAGGGAACTACGAACGATGCAAGCTTTATGAAAACATGCAAATGCAATGCGCATGATGCTATGAGATGAGATGCAACAAACAAATAAATAACACAGCTGACTCGCAAAACAAGGAAGGCATCTGGAGCGTCGGTCTTGGGGCGTTACAAGAATTTGTTAGGAATCCGCGATTTTCCTATTCGTGCTTGGTTTCTTTCTTGTTTGCTTTTGCGCTCTGCATCGGCAGGGCCCAGCCCCGCGCATACCTTGATGGCCGTTGGCGGGTCCGAATCGCCAGGACGACACCAAGGGGCGAGGGGCTGTGAGGCCCCTGAGTTGCGATGCTCAAGGTTCCCCCTTGACATATGAGCAGCCCTCCTGAAAGAAACGTGGGCAGCGACAAAGTTAATCCAGAGTCCTCCATAGCTTTCCCCGCCAGCTTTCACCTGGAAGGGGCGTGAGAAGACCATGTACAAGGGACCTAGTGAGGTGGCGTGTGCCAGGCTCGGCCTGAGTGTAGAGCCCGTATCCAACCCCCTCGCGTGCACATTCCAGGGGAATGTGGCGTGACAAGGTCGGGAGGCCATCCTAAGGTTGGTGCAGCCCCTAGGGTGCCCTCAGTTGCTTATCCAGCAGCGCGGGGCATGGGGCTTCCACTTGGGCGTGGGCATAGCCGCTATGCTACCGTGGCGTCCGCCAGTGCGGAGCATGGGGCTTCCACTTAGGCGTGGGTGGGAGTTCCCGCGGGGGGGGGGGGGGGACTGCGGGGCATGTACAGCCCCGTTCGTACACGTGGCTAGCATGACAGAACTGGAGGAGGTATATCTGGGCACCCGTGAGCCAGCGCGAGACTCACTAGGCCCTACCTCAAGGCAGGTTGCACCTGAATCTTCTGGCTTGGGGCGTGCTTATGAAACCTGTGTGGTGGGGTGACCAACGCCGGATGAACCTCCTGAGGTCATTGCATGAGAAGGCAGAACACTAAAGACCCCAGGAGGTGACATGAACGGGGCCGGCCCACCAGACAGAGCTCCGCCATTGGATTTATCGACGCTGCAGAGACGGACCCGAGCATAGACGCCGTGCCCAGTCTTCTCATGCAACAATTCTATGGAAAGACACCCGACACGCGGCTCCCATGACGGTGAATTGCCGAACTACGGTCGTATGAATCGGGCTGTGAACCCTTACTTATCCACTCGCGATTAGCTCATGCGAGAACAAGGCACCAAGGACCCTGGGAGGTGACGCGCACAGGAGCTGGCCCGCGGGACAGAGCTCGATCGCTTGGGTTTAACAACGCTGCAGGGACGGACCCGAGCACAGGCGTCATGCCAGTCCTTAATCATGAGGCGGTCGTGGGCAGGTTTGTGAGGGCGCAGCGAAATTCATGGTGGCGAGGCACCGGACATGCATGTTGAAATACTTAGGGAATTCATAGAAAGGTAGAGCCAGTTCTGATACATGCACAAAATGATACGGCCGCATGGGTGGGCCCTGACAGCCCGAGGATAATGCAGCCCAAGGGGCGCCCTCAATCTTAAAAAACCAAAACGTCACCTGGCACCATTGTTGTAGAAGAATCGAGGTAGCTGAAGAAACGTGCCACAGAAGCTGCTCCTCACGAGCTGGATGGCTACGGAGGCCTGGGGAGCTCGCGAGGCCCGTCGGGCTCGCAAGGGTCCTGGACGTCCTCAGACATGACCGTCTGGCTCCTCGCCTAGTGAGACGCCATAGTACGCTACGTGAAGTGCTGGTATGAGGCGCCCACGTCCAGCAGGCCAAATGGCATGCAGACGTAGTTGCAGGGATAGTCCTCGCTCCGGCCGACACGGGACGGCCAGAAGAGGTCCTGTGAAGCGGCCATGTTGAGGCCCGGTATGTTGACGCAGACACGCAGCTCGCTGCCCACGTCGGGGGTTGCAGCTGCACTGGGACGTCGTGTGGGGCGACGCTCGCCGCGCATGTCCCTTGCCTCCAGAAGCTCCTTGATCGCATTGGGGACGAGTTCCCGTGCACCTGGCGCCTCGAGCCTCGCTCCTTGCTCATGGGGGCGCGTTGAAGCATGCCTCCAAGTGGTGCCCGAGCACCTCCCTCGTCGCACTGGTCAGGTCAGAGGCTCTCCGGATGTAAACCCCCAATCCCGTCCTAAGGGAAGCATCGGGGCACCTTCCTATGCAGGAGGAAGGGGCGCCCCAGCAGCGGGTATGGAGCCTGAGGCAACGTCGGCAGGCGCCCCAGCCTCTTGGCGACTCATGGGGAGAAGCTGCTTCTTCTTCTTGGAGGTGGCCTAGGGACGCAGGACAGCGCCACCATCGTCAGATTTTTTCGTCGCCGCGGCTTGGTAGGTGCGCTCGAGAGAGCATACATCATCCTTCTCATCACAGGTGACCGTGATGATGCCCCCGCACCCTGGCATCTTGAGGAGTTGTAGCCATGGTGGGTTGCTACCATGAACTTGGCGAGGGCAGGGTACCCAAGGATGGCCTTGTACGGGGGGCCGATGTGGGCGACGTCAAAGTCGATGAGATCAGTGTGGTAGTTGTCACACATGCCGAAGGTGACAGGAAGGCGCACCTATCCCAGGGGTATGGTGGAGCCGTCGGTCACCCCTCTGAAGGGCTTGGTGGGCAGGAGCTGGTCAGAATGCACTTGCAGGGTCTCGAACGTGTCAACAGAGAGAACATTGAGCCCTGCGCCACCGTCGTTGAGGGTCTTGGTGACGAGAACGTTGCTGACGGTGGGCGTGCAGAGCATGGGAAGTGCGCCTGTGATGGCTGAGCACTTGAGGTGGTCCTTGGAGTCGAAGGTGGTGGCGCACCGCGACCACTTGAGGGGACGCGGGGCCTCAAGCCTCAGGAGGGTCGCGTTCACTTCGCGAGCGAACTGCTTGAAGGTGTGATGTGAGGCAGGGGCCTGAGCACCACCCAGGATGCAGGCGATCACACAAGGTTCTTGGAATCTCCCAGCCCCATCATCTTGTCGGTTGTCGTCGTTCGTCCTTGGCGGTAGCGGCAGCGGAGGGAGGCCGGCATTGCCCTAAGGACGGGCCTCACGAGGCTGGTCGCGCCAGGGCCCATCATGAGGCTCATCACGCCAGCGATCCTCGCAAGGCTGGTCGCACCAGTCCTGATGAGGGTCGCAGTGGTCCTAGCGGCCTTCGTCGCGGCCTCCTCCACGGCCGTAGCCACGGTCACTACGCTCGGGGCGGTGGCCGAGGCGCCCGTCGTAGAGGACCCTGAGCTCCTGGCAGTCACTGGTGTTATGGCTATGTATGTTGTGGAAGATGCAAAATGGGTGGTTGCCCTTGGGAGGGTCGTCGTGGTCACGGCCACACTTCATCTCGGGCTCAATCGCGAGCACGGCGGTGCCCTTGCGCTTTGCCTCTTTAGCCTTGGACTTCTTGTTTTCAGGGTCGGCCTCAGGAAGCTCGAGTAGGGAGAGGCAGCCCTCCTCGGCCTTTGCGCACTTGTTCGCCAGGTTGAACACCTCCAGGGCCGAGCACATGTCCTCGTGTATGGTGAGCTCCCCTTTCATCCTGATGTCCCGGACGCCATCAGTGAACGCCTAGATGATGGCTTCGTCCGACGCCTTCGGGATCTTGAGGCGAACGTTCATGAAGCATTGTATGTACATGTGCAAGGTCTCGCCCGGCTGCTGCTTTACGCGCCATAGGTCACCCACTGCAGGAGCACGGTCACTGGTGCCCTAGAAGTTGGCGATGAAGCGCTCGCGAAGCTTGTCCGAGGAGGAGATCGATCCTTCCGAGAGGTGAAGGAGCCAGGAGCACGTGCCATCCTCGAGGGAAATGGGAAACCAGTTTGCCATGAACTTCTCATCACCATTCGCTGCCTCGATGCTCAGCGAGTAGAGCTGGAGGAACTCCAGAGGGTCGGGGGTGCTGTCGTAGCGTGGAGGTAGGTCTGAGGATTGAACTTGTCGGGCCAGATGAGCCGGCGCAACTCTGAAGTGAAGGCGCGGCAGCCTGCCGCACTCATGGGTGCATGCCACATAGGTGGAGATCGGTATTAACGCCCACGCGCCATGGCCCCCGGTGGCGCTTGGTCTTGATGCTAGCGTGGTGGTGCAGGGAGCGCGCGCACATCACCTTGCGGCCACTGCACTACCTGGCAGCTTGCCTCATCACGCGGCGGCGCCCCACGCGGCGGGTCATGCGGTTGTGCATCACGCCTGGGCTCGTGGTCGGTGCTGCGCCGAGGAGGAGGGGGAGCACCATGCGCCACATCACCGCCTGAGACGGAGGAGGATGGAGCGAGCAGGACGGTGCAGGGACTTCCCCAGCAACATTGACGAGCTCGGCAATGCGGCCAAGCCAGTAGTTGGTGGGACGGTAGCGTAGCAGCTCGCGCACCATGAGCAACGCAGCCTACGCGTTCGCCGGCCCACGGCAGACATGGGAGGACGACGCCGTGGCTGGAGTGGGCGACGGAGTGGCGGTGCGGCCATCACGCCGCATGGAGGCTAGCAACAATGAATCCTGCTACTTGTGAGCAGCAGGGTCAATGGCAGCACTAGCTGTGGGAGAGTCAGAGCGGCGGGGAGCGCTGTTGCCCACGGGCGTCGTTTGGGCAACTCGAGCGGCTCGGTGCTCAGCACGGACCCAGCGTGCGTCGGCATGGGAGCGACAAAGCGGGGATGAAGCGGAGGTGGAAGAAAGACTTCAACACGCCCCTACCTGGCGTGCCAAATGTTGGATTCAGGGGTCCGCAGACCCAAGAAGGTTCGAACTCTGGGGCATGTGTGAAGATCTCAACCTCTCAAGTCTCAAGCTCGTCTCCCTACAGCCTAGCCTCGTCGGATGCACGCTCGAGTGGGGAAGAAGATGAACACAGTAGTTTACCCAGGTTCGGGCCACCTTGCGGTGTAAAACCCTACTCCTGCTGTGTGGTGGATTGGCCTCATGAGGGGCTGAGGATGAACTAGTACAGTGGATGAACAGCCTCGCGAAGGCACTAGTGGTGAGGGTGGAAAGGATCTGATCCCTGTCTACGGTGGTGGCTAACCAATATTTATAGTGGCCTTGCTCCTCTTCCATCAAACCTTAGGCTGGAAGGGATCCCATAGTGGCCAATTCGAAAGGGGACAAGAAGAACATCTAATCCTGACGAAAGGTGGTCTTCGCGTGCAAAGCTTCTAGTCGTGATGCAGTGGTGGGTTTGGCGATGACATCCATCCTGCCGAGCTCGTGGTCTTGGTCTTGTTGCACCAGAATGGAAACCTTTGTGGGATTCCTCGGGAACTCGCGCTTGTCCTTGCTCCCTTAGCACCGAAAGGGAAACTGCCTCTTATGCGCCTGCTGGCACTCTCCTGGCAATGGTCGTCATGGCTCACGTCATCACAGCCTCGTGAGGCTGGGTACCTGCATAGAAATCTCCGCTCCTCGGGAGGCAACCTGGGGAGGCCGCCCCTCTGGAGGTCTTGGGGTCGTTCTCCTCGCGAGGTCGGGGCCCTCGCGAGGGTCTCGTCCTGGAGGCCTTACAGCTGGGCCATACCAAGCCATCGAGGGAGCCACGCCATGGGCCGCATGCAGGCAGATCTGGGTACCCCCATTCCCAGAACGCCGATAGGAAGGGCCCAGCCGTGCGCATGCCTCGGCCGCCATTGGGTTGTTAGGTCACAATGCCTGGAGGAAGCCAAGGGGCGAGGGGCTATGTGACTAGTGAGGCTCCTGAGTCGCGATGCTCAAGGATCCCCCTTGACGTGCAAGCGGCCCTCATGAAGGAAACATGGGCGACAGCGAGGTTAATCTAGGGCCCTTCATACCTTTTTCTTGTCAGGCTTCACCTGGGGGGACGCGAGAAGACCAGGTACCAGGGACCTGGTGAGGTGGCATGTGCAGAGGTAGGCCTGTGTGCGAGGGCCTGGCCTGAGCATAGGCACCGTGTCCAGCCCCATCACGCTTGCATCGCAGGGGAATGCTACGAGCAGTGCCACCTGAAGAGCCGAGAGACCGTCCTGAGGTTGGTGCTACCCGTAGGGCGCCCTCAGTTGTTTATCCACCAGCGCGAAGCATGGGGCTTCCACTAGGCGTGGGCATGCTCGCGGTTCGACCACATCCACCATCGCGGAGCATGGGGCTTCCACTAGGCATGGGCATATTCACGGTTCGACCGTATCTGCCAGCACTGAGCATGGGGCTTCCACTGGGCATGGGCAGGGAGCTCTATGCTAGAGTCTTCGGGCTTGTACAACCCTCTTTCGTTCGTACGTGTGGCTGGCATAGCAAAACTTGGAGGGGTGTATCTAGACACTCATGAGTCAACGCGGGGCTCAGGAGGCCTACCTCAAGGCGGGTTGCACCTAGGTTTTAGCGTGGAGCACGCTTATGAAACCTGAGTGACGAGGTGACCTGCGCCGAGCGAATGTTTGGAGGTCATCACATGAGAAGGCCAAACACCAAGAACCCGCAGGAGCTGACGTGGAAGGGCTAGCCCACCAGGCAGAGCTCGTTCGCTTGGGTTTATCAACACTGCAGAGACGGACCCGAGCATAGACGTCATGCCTAGTCTTCTCATGCAATAACCCAAGGAAGAATATCCGGCGCGTGGCTCAAGCGACGGTGAAGCGCCGAATTGCGGTTGTATGAACCAGGCCGAGCGCCCTCACTCACCCACTCGTGATTAGCTCATGCCAGTACAAGTAACCAAGGACACCGAGAGGTGACGTGCACGGGAGCTGGCCCGCGAGACAGAGCTCAGTCGCTTGGGTTTAACAACGTTGTAGGGACGGACCCGAGCACAGACATCGTGCCAGCCCTTATGTTGGGGAACGCAATATTTCAAACAAAATTACCTACAATCGCGCAAGATCTATCTAGGAGATGCATAGCAACGAGCTGGGAGAGTGTGTCCACGTACCCTCGTAGACCAAAAGCGGAAGCGTTTAGTAACGCGATTGATGTAGTCGAACGTCTTCGCGGTCCAACCGATCCAAGCACCGAATGTACGGCACCTCCGCGTTCAGCACACGTTCAGCTTGATGACATCCCTCGAACTCTTCATCTAGTTGAGGCCGAGGGAGAGTTCCATCAGCACGATAGCGTGGCGACGGTGATGATGAAGTTACCAGCGCAAGGCTTCGCCTAAGCACTACGACGATATGACCGAGGTGTGTAACTATGGAGGGGGGCACCGCACATGGCCAAGACAATTGATCTTGTTTGTTCTAGGGTGCCCACTGCCCCTGTATATAAAGGAGGGGAGGGGGAGGCTGGGCGGCCCCTGTAGGGCGCGCAAGGAGAAAGGAGTCCTACTAGGACTCCAAGTCCTAGTAGGATTCCACCTGGAGGAAGGGGGAAGAAGGAAGGGAGAGGGAGAAGGGAAGGAAAGGGGGGCGCCGCCCCCTTCCCCTAGTCCAATTCGGACACAAGGGGGAGGGCGCGCGGCCAGCCCCTTGTGGTCATTCTCTCCCCACTAAGGCCCATGAAGGCCCATTAGTTCCCCCCGGGGGGTCCAATAACCCTCTGGCACTCCGATAATTACCCGGCACCTCTCGGAACTCATCCGGTGTCCGAATAACATCGTCCAATATATCAACTCTTTATGTCTCGACCATTTCGAGACTCCTCGTCATGTCCGTGATCTTATCCGGGGCTCCGGACAAACTTCCATCATCAAATCACATAACTCATAATACAAATCGTCATCGAACATTAAGCGTGCGGACCCTACGGGTTCGAGAACTATGTAGACATGAACGAGACACATCTCCGGTCAATAACCAATAGCGGAACCTGGATGCTCATATTGGCTCCTACATATTCTACGAAGATCTTTATCGGTCAAACCGCATAACAACATACGTTGTTCCCTTTGTCATCGGTATGTTACTTGCCCGAGATTCGATCATTCGTATCCTCATACCTAGTTCAATCTCGTTACCGGCAAGTCTCTTTACTCATTCCGTAATGCATCATCCCGTGACTAACTAATTAGTCACATTGCTTGCAAGGCTCATAGTGATGTGCATTACCGAGAGGGCCCAGAAATACCTCTCTGATACATGGAGCGACAAATCCTAATCTCGATCTATGCCAACTCAACAAACACCATCAGAGACACCTGTAGAGCATATTTATAATCACCCAGTTACATTGTGATGTTTGATAGCACACAAGATGTTCCTCCGGTATTCGGGAGTTGCATAATCTCATAGTCTGAGGAACATGTATAAGTCATGAAGAAAGCAATAGTAGAAAAATTAAAGGATCATTATGCTAAGCTAACGGATGGGTCTTGTCCATCACATCATTCTCTAATGATGTGATCCCATTCATCAAATGACAACACATGTCTATGGTCAGGAAACTTAACCATCTTTGATTAACGAGCTAGTCAAGTAGAGGCATACTAGGGACACTCTGTTTGCCTATGTATTCA
The DNA here is from genome assembly GCF_002575655.3 of Aegilops tauschii subsp. strangulata. NCBI lineage: Eukaryota > Viridiplantae > Streptophyta > Magnoliopsida > Poales > Poaceae > Aegilops > Aegilops tauschii. The sequence continues at coordinate 246,183,191 of NC_053040.3, read as the reverse complement.
CACATGTACTAAGTTTCTAGTTAATACATTTCTCGCATGAATAATAAAGATTTATCATGATATAAGGAAATATAAATAACAACTTTATTATTGCCTCTAGGGCATATTTCCTTCAGTCTCCCACTTGCACTAGAGCCAATAATCTAGATTACATAGTAATGAATCTAACACCCATGGAGTCTTGGTGCTGCTCATGTTTGCTCGTGAGAGAGGCTTAGTCAACGGGTCTACAACATTCAGATCCGTGTGTATCTTGCAAATCTCTATGTCTCCCTCCTTGACTTGATTGCAGATGTAATTGAAGCGTCTCTTGATGTGCTTGGTTCTCTTGTGAAATTTGGATTCCTTTGCCAAGGCAATTGCACCAGTATTGTCACAAAAGATTTTCATTGGACCCGATGCACTAGGTATGACACCTAGATCGGATATGAACTCCTTCTTCCAGACTCCTACATTTGTTGCTTCCGGAGCAGCTATGTACTCCGCTTCACATGTAGATCCCGCCACGACGCTCTGCTTAGAACTGCACCAACTGACAGCTCCACCATTCAATATAAATACGTATCCGGTTTGTGACTTAGAGTCATCCGGATCAGTGTCAAAGCTTGCATCAATGTAACCATTTACGACGAGCTCTTTGTCACATCCATAAACGAGAAACATATCCGTAGTCCTTTTCAGGTATTTCAGGATGTTCTTGACCGCTGTCCAGTGATCCACTCCTGGATTACTTTGTTACCTCCCTGCTAAACTAATAGCAAGGCACACAGCAGGTCTGGTACACAGCATTGCATACATGATAGAACCTATGGCTGAGGCATAGGGAATGACTTTCATTTTCTCTCTATCTTCTGCAGTGGTCGGGCATTGAGTCTGACTCAACTCACACCTTGTAACACAGGCAAGAACCCTTTCTTTGACTAGTCCATTTTGAACTTCTTCAAAACTTTATCAAGGTATGTGCTTTGTGAAAGTCCAACTAAGCGTCTTGATCTATCTCTATAGATCTTGATGCCCAATATATAAGCAGCTTCACCGAGGTCTTTCATTGAAAAATTCTTATTCAAGTATCCTTTTATGCTATCCAGAAATTATGTATTATTTCTAATCAACAATATGTCATCCACATATAATATCAGAAATGCTACAGAGCTCCCACTCACTTTCTTGTAAATACAGGCTTCTCCAAAAGTCTATATAAAACCATATGCTTTGATCACACTATCAAAGCGTATATTCCAACTCCGAGATGCTTGCGCCAGTCTATAAATGGATCGCTGGAGCTTGCATACTTTGTTAGCACCTTTAGGATCGACAAAACCTTCTGGTTGCATCATATACAACTCTTCTTTAAGATATCCATTAAGGAATGCAGTTTTGACATCCATTTGCCAAATTTCATAATCATAAAATGCGGCAATTGCTAAGATGATTCGTACAGACTTGAGCATCGCTATGGGTGAGAAAGTCTCATCGTAGTCAACTCCTTGAACTTGTCAAAAACCTTTAGCAACAAGTCGAGCTTTGTAGATAGTAACACTACCGTCAACGTCAGTCTTCTTCTTCAAGATCCATTTATTCTCTTTGGCTTGCCAATCATCGGGCAAGTCAACCAAAGTCCATACTTTGTTCTCATACATGGATCCCATCTCAGATTTCATGGCCTCAAGCCATTTCGCGGAATCTGGGCTCATTGTAGCTTCCTCATAGTTCGTAGGTTTGTCATGGTCAAGTAACATGACCTCCAGAATAGGATTACCGTACCACTCTGGTGCGGATCTTACTCTGGTTGACCTACGAGGTTCAGTAGTAACTTGATCAGAAGTTTCATGATCATCATCATTAGCTTCCTCACTGATTGGTGTACGAATCACTGGAACTGATTTCTGTGATGTACTACTTTCCAATTAGGGAGCAGGTACAATTACCTCATCAAGTTCTACTTTCCTCCCACTCACTTCTTTCGAGAGAAACTCCTTCTCTACAAAGGATCCATTCTTAGCAATGAATATCTTGCCTTCGGATCTGTGATAGAAGGTGTACCCAACTGTCTCCTTTGGGTGTCCTATGAAGACACATTTCTCCAATTTGGGTTCGAGCTTATCAGGTTGAAGCTTTTTCACATAAGCATCGCAGCCCCAAACTTTAAGAAACGACAACTTGGGTTTCTTGCCAAACCACAGTTCATATGGTGTCGTTTCAACGGATTTAGATGGTGCCCTATTTAACGTGAATGCAGCCGTCTCTAAAGCATAACCCCAAGACGATAGCGGTAAATTAGTAAGAGACATCATAGATCGCACCATATCTAATAAAGTGCGGTTACGACGTTCGGACACACCATTACACTGTGGTATTCCAGGTGGCATGAGTTGCGAAACTATTCCGCATTGTTTCCAATGAAGACCAAACTCATAACTCAAATATTCACCTCCATGATCAGATCGTAGAAACTTTATTTTCTTGGTATGATGATTTTCCACTTCACTCTGAAATTCTTTGAAGTTTTCAAATGTTTCAGACTTATGTTTCATCAAGTAGATATACCCATATCTACTCAATCATATGTGAAGGTCAAAAAATAATGATACCCGCCGCGAGCCTCAACACTCATCGGACCGCATACATCAGTATGTATTATTTCCAACAAGTCAGTTGCTCGCTCCATTGTTCCGGAGAACGGAGTCTTAGTCATCTTGCCCATGAGGCATGGTTCGCAAGCATCAAGTGATTCATAATCAAGTGATTCCAAAATCCCAACAGAATGGAGTTTCTTCATGCGCTTTACACCAATATGACCTAAACGGCAGTGCCACAAATAAGTTGCACTATCATTATTAACCTTGCATCTTTTGGCTTCGAGATTCAACAAAAATAGACCACTCATCAAGGGTGCATGACCATAAAAGATGTTACTCATATAAATAGAACAACCATTATTCTCTGATTTAAATGAATAACCATCTTGCATCAAACAAGATCCAGATATAATGTTCATGCTTAACGCTAGCACCAAATAACAATTATTCAGGTCTAAAACTAATCCCAAAGGTAGATGTAGAGGTAGCGTGCCGACTACGATCACATCAACTTTAGAACCATTTCCCACGCGCATCGTCACCTCGTCCTTAGCCAATCTTCGTTTAATCCGTAGCCCCTGTTTTCAGTTGCAAATATGAGCAACAGAACCAGTATCAAATACCCAGGCGGTACTACGAGCATTAGTAAGGTATACATCAATAACATGTATATCAAATATACCTTTCACTTTGCCATCCTTCTTATCCGCCAAATACTTGGGGCAGTTCCGCTTCCAGTGACCAGTCCCTTTGCAGTAGAAGCACTCAGTCTCAGGCTTAGGTCTAGACTTGGGCTTCTTCACTTGAGTAGCAACTTGCTTGCCATTGTTCTTGAATTTCCCCTTCTTCCCTTTGCCCTTCTTTTTGAAACTAGTGGTCTTGTTAACCATCAACACTTGATGCTCCTTCTTAATTTCTACCTCCGCAGCCTTTAGCATCGCGAAGAGCTCGGGAATTGTCTTATCCATCCCTTGCATATTATAGTTCATCACGATGCTTTTTTAGCTTGGTGGCAGTGATTGAAGAACTCTGTCAATGACACTATCATCAGGAAGATTAACTCCCAGTTGAGTCAACTGGTTGTGGTACCCAGACATTCTGAGTATATGTTCACTGACAGAACTATTCTCCTCCATCTTGCAGCTATAAAACTTATTGGAGACTTCAGATCTCTCAATCCGGGCATTTTTCTTGAAATATTAACTTCAACTCCTAGAACATCTCATATGCTCCATGACGGTCAAAACGTCGTTGAAGTCCCGATTCTAAGCCGTAAAGCATGGCACACTGAACTATCGAGTAGTCATCAGCTTTGCTCTGCCAAACGTTCATAACGTCCGGAGTTGCTCCTGCAGTGGGTCTTGCACCTAGCGGTGCTTCTAGGACGTAATTCTTCTGTGTAGCAATGAGGATAATCCTCAAGTTACGGACCCAGTCCGTGTAGTTGCTACCATCATCTTTCAACTTAGCATTCTCTAGGAATGCATTAAAATTCAAGGGAACGGTAGCACGGGCCATTTATCTACAACAACATAGACATGCAAAATACTATCAAGTACTATGTTCATGATAAATTAAAGTTCAATTAATCATATTAGTTAAGAACTCCCACTTAGATAGACATCCCTCTAGTCATCTAAATGATCACGTGATCCATATCAACTAAACCATGTCCAATCATCACGTGAGATGGAGTAGTTTTCAATGGTGAACATCACTATGTTGATCATATCTACTATATGATTCACATTCGACCTTTCGGTCTCAGTGTTCCGAGGCCATATCTACATATGCTAGGCTCGTCAACTTTAACCAGAGTATTCTGCGTGTGCAAAACTAGCTTGCACCCGTTGTATGTGAACGTAGAGCTTATCACACCCGATCATCACGTGGTGTCTCGGCACGGCGAACTGTAGCAACGGTGCATACTCAGGGAGAACACTTGTACCTTGAAATTTAGTGACGGATCATCTTATAATGCTACAGCCGTACTCAGCAAAATAAGATGCATAAAGGATAAACATCACATGCAATCAAAATAAGTGATATGATATGTCCATCATCATCTTGTGTCTTTGATTTCCATCTCCAAAGCACCGTCATGATCACCATCGTCACTGGCTTGACACCTTGATCTCCATCGTAGCATCATTGTCGTCTCGCCAACTATTGCTTCTACGACTATCGCTACCACTTAGTGCTAAAGTAAAGCAATTACATGGCGATTGCGTTTCATACAATAAAGCAACAACCATATGGCTCCTACCAGTTGCCGATAACTGTTACAAAATATGATCATCTCATACAACAATTTATATCTCATCACGTCTTGACCATATCACATCACAACATGCCCTGCAAAAACAAGTTAGACGTCCTCTACTTTGTTGTTGCAAGTTTTATGTGGCTGCTACGGGCTTCTAGCAAGAACCGTTCTTACCTACGCATCAAAACAACAACGATTTTTCGTCAAGTGTGTTGTTTTAACCTTTAACAAGGACCGGGCGTAGTCAAACTCGATTCAACTAAAGTTGGAGAAACAGACACCCGCTAGCAACCTGTGCGCGAAACAGGTCGGTAGAACCAGTCTCATGAACGCGGTCATGTAATGTCGGTCCGGGCCGCTTCATCCAACAATATCGCCGAATCAAAGTAAGACATTGCTCGTAAGCAATATGACTATTATCGCCCACAAATCTTTGTGTTCTACTCGTGCATATAACATCTACGCATAGACCTGGCTCGGATGCCACTGTTGGGGAACGCAGTATTTCAAAAAAATTACCTACGATCACGCAAGATCTATCTAGGAGACGCATAGCAACGAGCGGGGAGAGTGTGTCCATGTACCCTCATAGACCGAAAGCGGACGTGCTTAGTAACGCGCTTGATGTACTCGAACGTCTTTGCGATCCAACCGATCCAAGCACGGAACGTACGGCACCTCCGCGTTCAGCACACGTTCAGCTCGATGACGTCCCTCGAACTCTTGATCCAATTGAGGCCGAGGGAGAGTTCCATCAGCACGACGGCGTGGCGACGGTGATGATGAAGTTACCGGCGCAGGGCTTCGCCTAAGCACTACGACGATATGACTGAGGTGTGTAACTGTGGAGGGGGGCACTGCACACGGCTAAGACAATTGATCTTGTTTGTTCTAGGGTGCCCCTTGCCCCTGTATATAAAGGAGGGGAGCGGGAGGCCGGCCGGCCCCTATAGGGCGCGCCAGGAGAAAGGAGTCCTACTAGGACTCCAAGTCCTAGTAGGATTCCACCTGGAGGAAGGGGGGAGAAGGAAGGGAGAGGGAGAAGGGAAGGAAAGGGGGGTGCCGCCCCCTTCCCCTAGTCCAATTCGGACCCAAGGGGGAGGGTGCGCGGCCAGCCCCTTGTGGCCCTTCTCTCTCCCCACTAAGGCCCATTAGTTACCCCGGGGGGTTCCGATAACCCTCCTGCACTCCAATAATTACCCGGCACCTCTCAGAACTCATCCGGTGTCCGAATAACATCCTCTAATATATCAATCTTTATGTCTCGACCATTTCGAGACTACTCGTCATGTCCGTGATCTTATCCGAGACTCCGAACAAACTTCGGTCATCAAATCACATAACTCATAATACAAATCATCATCGAAGGTTAAGCGTGTGGACCCTACGGGTTCGAGAACTATGTAGACATGACCGAGACACATCTCCGGTCAATAACCAATAGCAGAACCTGGATGCTCATATTGGCTCCTACATACTCTACGAAGATCTTTATCAGTAAAACCGCATAACAACATATGTTGTTCCCTTTGTCATCGGTATGTTACTTGCCCGAGATTCGATCATCGGTATCCTCATACCTAGTTCAATCTTGTTACCGGCAAGTCTCTTTACTCGTTCCATAATGCATCATACCATGACTAACTCATTAGTCACATTGCTTGCAACGCTCATAGTGATGTGCATTACCGAGAGGGCCCAGAGATACCTCTCCGATACATGGAGTGACAAATCCAAACTCGATCTATGCCAACTCAACAAACACCATCGGAGACACCTATAGAGCATCTTTATAATCACCCAGTTACGTTGTGACGTTTGATAGCACACAAGGTGTTCCTCCGGTATTCGGGAGTTGCATAATCTCGTAGTCTGAGGAACATGTATAAGTCATGAAGAAAGCAATAGCAGAAAAACTAAACGATCATTATGCTAAGCTAACGGATGGGTCTTGTCCATCACATCATTCTCTAATGATGTGATCCCGTTCATCAAATGACAACACATGTCTATGGTCAAGAAACTTAACCATCTTTGATTAACGAGCTAGTCAAGTACAGGCATATTAGGGGCACTCTGTTTGTCTATGTATTCACACATGTACTAAGTTTCCGGTTAATACAATTCTAGCATGAATAATAAACATTTATCATGATATAAGGAAATATAAATAACAACTTTATTATTTCCTCTAGGGCATATTTCCTTCACCTTAACCATGAGGCAGTCGTGGGCAGGCTTGCGAGGGCGCGGCGACATTTATGGTGGCAAAGGTTGAAATACCAAGGAAATTTTATCGAAGCCAAGGCTAGTACTGATACATGCGCAAAACAGTACAGCTGCGGGGGCGGGCCCTAATAGCTTGAGGATAATGCAGCCCATGGGGCACCCTCAATTGAACAAACCAAAAGTCACCTGGCAATGATGCTGGAGAAGCGTCGGTGTAGTTTATGAAGTCCGCCATGGACGTTGCTCCTCACACGCCGGGCGGCTCCGGAGGCTCGAGAGGCTCGCGAGGCCCAGGGGGCTCGCGAGGGTCCAGGACCTCCTGAGACGCGACCGCCGAGCGTTGAGCCTCGTAAGACGCCATAGCATGGTGTGCCAGACGCTGGAATGAGGCGCCAACGTTCAGCAGGCCGAATGGCATGCAGACTTAGTTGCACGGGTAACCCCCACTCTGGCTGACACGAGACGTCCATAAGAGGTCCTGCGAAGTGGCCCTGTTGAGGTCCGGGATGTTGACGTAGACACACAGCTCGTCACCCGCGTCGCGGCAGCTGCGCCGGAGGGTCGTGTGGGGCGACGCTCCCCGCGCATGGCTTATGCTTCCTGAAGCTCCTCGATCGCCTTGGTGATGAATTCTCGTGCTCTTGGCGCCTCGCACCATGCTCCTTGGTCGTGCAAGCGTGCCGAGGCACACCTCCAAGTGGTGCCCGAGCACCTCCCTCGTCGCACTGGTCAGGTCAGAGGCCCCCTAGGTGGAAGCCCCCGAGCCCATCCTCAGGGAGGCGCCGGGTGCGCCATCCTATGCAGAAGGGAGGGATGCCCAGGGACAGGAGTAGGGCCTGAGGAGTCGCCAGTGGATTTCTTTGCCTGCAGACGGCTCTTGGGGAGGAGCTGCTTCTTCTTCCCGGGGGTGGCTTCGGGAGGCATGACGCCATCCTCGTTGTCCGAGTTTTTAGCCGCCGCGGTGCGCTAGGTCTGTTCAAAAGAGCAGGTCGCGTCCTTCTCGTCACAGGTAACCGCGATGATGCCGCTGCATCCGGACATCTTGACGACGTCATAGCCGTGATGAGTAGCCGCCGTGAACTTCGCGAGGGCAGGGTACCCAAGGATGGCTTTGCATTGGAGGCTGATGTGGGCCACGTGAAGTCGATGAGTACCGTGTGGTAGTTGTCGCGCTTGCCGAAGGTGACGGGAAGGCGCACCTGGCCCAGGGGAGTGGTGGAGCCGTCGGTCACCCCCGAGAATGGCCTGGTGGGCATGAGCTGGCCTTAGGGCACCTGAAGCATCTCGAAGGTCTCAACGGAGAGCACGTTGAGGCCGGCACCGCCATCGATGAGGGTCTTGGTGACTAAGACGTTGCTGATGGTGGGTGTGCACAGCATGGGGAGCGCGCCCACAGTGGCCGCGCACCTGAAGTGGTCCTTTGAGTCAAAAGTGATGGAATACTGCGACCACCTGAGGGGATGCGCAGCTTCAAGCTTCGGGAGGGTAGCGTTCACCTCATGAGCGAACTGCTTGAAGATGCGGTTCGAGGCAGGCGCGTGAGCTGCACCGAGGACGCAAGCGATTGCGTGAGGCTCCTAGTAGTCCCCAGCCCCTCGTCTTGATGGTTGTCGTTGTTCCTTATTGGTGATGGCAGCAATGGAGGGACACCGATCTTGCCCTGGGGACAGGCCTCACGAGGCTGATCGTGCCAGTCACCCTCGCAAGGCTGGTCACGCCAGCCCTGACGAGGGTTGCGGTTGTCCTAGCGGCCTCCTCCACATCCAAAGCCACGGTCACCCCGCTCGAGGAGGCGGCCCAGGCGCTCGTCCCGAAGCGCCCTGAGCTCCTGACAGTCATTGGTGTTGTGGGTGTGCACGTTGTGGAGGATGCAGAATGAGCGAGTGTCCTTGGGGGGCTCGTCGCGATCACGGTCGCGCTTCAGCTCAGGCTCTGCTACAAACACGGTGGGGCCCTGGGGCCCTTGAGTTTTGCTTCCTTGGCCTTGGCCTTCTTGTCTTCAGGGTCGACATCTGGGTGCTTGAGGAGGGAGAGGCGGCCTTCTTCCGCCCTGGGGCATCTTTCCACCAGGTTGAACAACTCCAGCACCGTGCACAGGTCATCGTGGATGGCGAGCTCCTCGCTCATCTTGACGTCCGTGACGCCCTCGGTGAATGTCGAGATGATGGTTTCGTCCGAGGCCTTCGAGATCTTGAGGCGAACAATGGTGAACCACTGAATGTACTTGCGGAGGGTCTCGCCCAGCTGCTGCTTCATGCGCCGCAGGTCGTTGATGGTGAGGGCGCATCACGGGTTCCTTGGAAGTTGGCGATGAACCGCTCGTGAAGCTCATCCCAAGAAGAGATTGACCCCTCCGGGAGGTGCATGAGCCAGGAGCGCCCACCATCCTTGACGGCAATGGGGAACCAGTTCGCCATGACCTTGTCTTTGCCATTGGCTGCCTCGATGCTTAGCGAGTAGAGCTGGAGGAACAATGTAGGGTCAGGGACGCCGTTGTACCACGGGGGCAGGTTCGGCTTGAAATTGACTGGCCAGACAACTTAACGCGGCTCACAAGAGAAAGCAAGGCAGCCCGCCGCGCTCACGGGCATGGCCCGCGTGGGCGGGGTGCTCGGTCTTGATGCCCACACGCGGCAGCTTCTAGAGTGGCTCGGTCTTGGTGCTGACGCGGAGGTGCGGGGAGTGCATGCGTGTCGTACTGCGGCTGATGCATGACCTGGCAGCTTGCCTTGTCCCTGGCTGGCGCCGGTGCTCCGCGCGGCAGGTCACGTGGACGCTTGTCGCGCCTCGGCTCGGCGTTTGCACTGCGCGGAGGAGGAGGCGGAGGCGCGCCAGGTACCACGTCACCCCGCACAAGACGAGGGGGGACGGAGCGAGAGGGAAGGGGCCTGGGCCTCACCAGCAGCGTTGACGAGCTTGGTGATGCAACCAAGCCAGGAATCATAGCCCTCGTCGGCAGGATGGTAGCGCAACAGCTCACGCGCCATGAGGAGCACCGCCTGCGCGTTCGCCGGACCGCGGCGAACGTGGGAAGACGAGGCCGTGACTGGGGTGATGGAGGGCGTGGCGCTACAGCCATCACGCTGCACGGAGGGCGGCAGCGATTAGTCCTACTGCTCGTGAGCATTGGGGTCGGTGGCGGCATTGGCCGCGGGAGAAGCGGAGTGATGTGGGGCGCGGCCCACTGGCGTTGTTTAAGCGACGCGGGCGGCCCGGCGGTCGGCGTGGACTCGGTGGGCGTCGACCATGGGAGCGATGGAGCAGAGATAGAGCGAAGCAAAACGGAGAACTTCGGCATGCCCCTACCTAGTGCGCCAAATGTCGGGATCAGGGCTCCGCAGACCCAATAAGGTTCGAACTTTGGGGTGTGTGCAAAGGATCCAGCCTAGCCACGGCTCACTGCTCGCCACCCCACGTCTTGGCTCTGATGAGTTCATGCGAGCGAGAAGAAGAAGTGGACACGGTGGTTTACCCAGGTTCAGGCCACCTTGCGGTGTAAAACCCTACTCCTGCTTTGTGGTGGATTACCTGCGAGGAGGATGGGTATGAACTGGTACAAGTGCGAGCTGCCTCGGGAGAGCTCAATGGCCGAAGGATTCGATGGAATCTGGTCCTTCTCTACGGTTGAGTCTAACCTATATTTATAGTGGCCTTCGTGCTCTTCCCTCATAGCTTAGGCGGGAAGGGATTAGAAAATGGCCAATTTGAAAGGGGACAAGAGTACATCTTATCCTGACGAAAGGTAGTCTTCGCCTACAAAGCTTCTAGTCATGACGCAGTGGTGGGCTCGGCGATGATATTCGTCCTGCCGAGCTCGTGGTCTTGGTCTTGTTGCACTAGAATGGAAACCTTTGCGGGATTCCTTGGGAACCCGTGGACGTCCTTGCCTCATTAGCACCGAAGAGGAAACTGTCCTCCTCTGTGCCCGCTGGCACCCTCCTGGCCTCGGTCGTCATGTCTCACGTCATCGCGCGCCTCGTGAGGTGGGAGGCTTGCATAGATATCTCCGCTCCTCGGGAGGTAGGCTCGGCACGATTCTCCTCAGGAGGTCTTGGTGTCGTCCGCCTTGCGAGGCGGGGGCCCTTGCGAAGGTCTTTCTTGCGAGTCCTTGTAGCTGGGCCGTACCGGGCCATCAATGGAGCCACTCGCTGGGCTGCAGGCAGGCAGGTCTGGGTACCCCGATCCTAGAACACGGCCAACTCCTGCTTTGGTGGATTGATCGATGGAAAAACAAAGACACGGAGCGCTCAAGCCCGGCAAGGGTGCCTCGTGGAGAGAGGCTGCGCACGTACATGTGCTAGGGGATCAAAATATCGAATCCTTTGCTAGGTTGCCTCGGGCCTCCTTTTATAGCTTAAGGGGCGACCACATTGGCAAAACAGTCATTATAGATGATTAGACTGATACTGAGCTATCATACCTAACTCTGAAAATTAGGACAAGGTGCATTAAATTCACCCTAAGTGTCATACGGAGAGGTAGCCCCGACAAGGTTCCTCCACCGCTTACCTAACTACCTTTATTTGCATGACATGCCTCTGGGACGGGTGTCATTAAAGGTAATCTCTTCTCCAGCATTGCCACGTGCATGAGAGGATCCACCTAATCTCCTGAGGGTTTGACCCCGCACTGATCAATGACTAGTATTTGATGAGGTGTAGCGGAGGTGTCCTAGCAGAAGTCTGCCGGCACGGAGCCTGCCGGGCCTTTGCCTTGGAGTCTCGCTTTGGCCTTGCCAGCCCCGGAGCCTTACCGGGGCAGCTCTCGGATCCAGGCGCAGTCTCGACCCCGCCGGCATTGTTTTCCAGGCAAGGGAGGCCTTTCTGGAAATCTTCTAGTTGGTTTGGTCTTCTTAATGCGCTTCTTTATCTCACAAAGAGCGGCTTCTCTAGCTTGCTTTCTGTTAAGGATTGTCACTTGATGCATGAATTGCAACACACCTGTGCACGAGTTAGGGCAGCAAACACACATGTTTGTTGCACCAACAGGTTCACCTCTATATTATTTTGTTTTTAAACTTTATAAAAGCACACAACAAAAGTAAATGACTCTCTAAAACTTCCGGGTTGTATCCCTGGGAGCGCTTTCTTTAAAGCCATTATGCTAGGCATAAAGTGCTCAAGTAATCGATCCACCCAGATCCCTAGGTATATCAAGGAAAATTTTAATTAACAATGATTTTTAATTTAGTAGTGAGCACAAAGTAATATATCATGCAACAACGAAGTCTAACTCTCTTCCTATGCATTGGCATGTCATAAAAGAACAATTCATGCACATCAAGTAAAGGCCAATACATAGCATAAACAGTTTCTTGCAATTTTATTGTATTGGAAACATAGCGAAATAGAGATGTCGTTTCTCTCTCATAATAATTGCAAGTAGGAGCAGCAAGCACATGCATATTATATTCATCAAAATCATCATGTGTAATGGTAGAAGGCAACCAATCAATATAATCCTTAATAAGAGCAAACTTCTCCGGTATAGTGTAGTTTGGAGAATTAAAAAAGACAATAGGACTATCATGTGTGGGTGCCATAGCAACAGTTTCATTATTAACATAAGGAACTATAGTAAGTTCATCTCCATAAGCATCATTCATATTGGCATCTTGGCCACAAGCATAGCAAGCATAAATTTCATCAAAAAGGGATATTTCAAAAGAATCCAAGGGATCATAGCATTCATCCTTCGGTAAGCATGAAGGGAAATTAAACAATGTATGGGACTAAGAGTTACTCTCATTATAAGGTGGTCACGGCTAGTTAATCTGCTCTTCCTCCTATTGTTCTTCGCTCTCCTCCTCATCTTTTTCATCTAATGAGCTCATAGTTTCATCAATTTCTTCTTCCATAGATTCTTGTAAATATTAGTCTCTTCTTCAACAACAGAGCCTTTCTCAATAAATACATCAATATCAGTATTCTATTTATAATTTTTATATCAATATTTAAGTATAGAAAAATTTGCAGTTCTATAAACAACATCATCAAAATATTAATACTTTTCAAACAAAGATTCAATTTCATAAGCACCCTTAAAAGCATCAAATTCTTCTATCCGTTCCACATCATAGTAATCATATCTACCATTAGCATAAGAAGCTAAGGTTTCATTATCATTAAATTTGCATGAAAAGGGAAGGTGTGGAGCCTTCATCCTAGAGGAACAAGTATAATCATATCTCAAGCATAGATCCCTAGCATACCAATGGAACATATGAATTTGATCCCGTTACAGTTTACCTTTTTGAGTCAAGCGATAATCCCTAAAGTATTCATGTTGATCCAACGTGTCTCCCATTATCAAGTTGAATGGGATTTTCTAAGGATTATCAAAGTAGTGATAATATTTTTCACATAGCGAGCATCGAGGGTTTTAGGAGGTTCCCCATCTCCATGATTAGCAAGTACAACTAATTTTCTTGGTATTTCGTGTTCCATGTCTAGAACTAAAGATATAAAACAACTTAGAATAGAAAATAAAAACTACTTAGTGATAAAGCAAACAAGCGCACACGAGAATATTGACCCCATGCTATTGCTCCCAGGCAACGGCGCCACAAAAAGGTCTTGATGGCCCACAAGTATAGGGGATCATTTGTAGCCTTTTTGATAAATAAGATTGTGTTGAACCCAACGAGGAGCTAAAGGAAGAACAAATATTCCCTTCAAGTTCTATAGACCACCGATACAACTCTACAGACAATTAACATTTGCTTTGCCTACAACAAGAATAAAATTAGAAGTACTTTGTGAGAATAAAACTACGAATAAAATGCAAGATAATAAAAGTTAGTTGTTCAGTAGAAAGGTTTTTGTCACACAAGAAAGTTATCTGTCCCTAGGTGGTCGATAACTAAACTAGTAATCATTATTGCAATTTTATATGAGGGAGAGGCATGAGCTAAGATACTTTCCGTACTTGGATCATATGCACTTATGATTGGAACTCTATCGAGCATTTGCAACTACCAAATATCATTAAGGTAAAACCCAACCATAGCAATAAGTATCAAGTCCTCTTTACTCCCATACACAACAACCCCCTTACTCAGGCGTAAGCTTCTGTCACTCTAGCCACCCTCCATAAGCGAATCATGAACATATAGCAACACCCTACAGCGGGGATCCCTCACATTTGCGCGACACGGAGGGCACCATAGGACAGGGCCAAAATAAAATATACAACTCAAACCAATCATGGTCATCAATCAACCCATTGGACAAAACAGATCTACTCAAACATCATAGGATAACGACATATCATTGGGTAATAATATACAGTATTGACCACCATGTTTAAGTAGAGAATTGCAGCGGGAATGGAGAGGTTACACCGCTGAATAGAGGGGGAGAAAGTTGGTGTTGACATTAGCAAGCTTGTTGATGTAGATCGCCGTCACGATCCTTGCCCCGGCGGCAATCCGGCGTCACCGGGAGAGAGGGGGAGAGAGCCTCCCTCCTTCTTCATTGGCCTCCCCCTAGATGGGAGGAGCGTTCTCCCTTTGCTACATGGCTTCCATGGTGGTGGAGGGGCAGGAGCCCCTCCTCGATTGGATCTATCTCTCTGTTCTCTTCTGTTTCGCGTTCCTATTTTTCATCCCTTCACCGTTTCTTAAATTCCCGGAGATTCGTAACACTGATTGCGCTGAAATTTTTACACGATTTGTTTCCATAAATTATCTTTCTTGCGGCGAAAGAACGACTCCAACTGACTTACGGGGTGCCCACTAGGCACCACCACGCGCCAGGGGCTCTGGGTCGCGCCCTGGTGTGTAGTGGAGGCCGTGGGCCTCCGTTTGTGTTGATTCCACCTCCCACAAATCACATATATTCCAAAATAATTCTCTGTAAATTTTCATTGCGTTTGGACTTCGTTTGATATGGATATTCTACAAAACAAAAAACATGCAACAATTAGGAACTGGCACTGGGCACTCAATCAATATGTTAGTCTAATAAATCATATAAATTGTTGCCAAAAGTATGTGAAACTTGTATAATATTGGCTTGGAACAATAAAAAAGTATAGATAATACGGAGATGTATCACACTCTAGCGCCGCCTCGGCCACCCCCGCACCCCTCCGACCTCGCCGTAGCGCTCGATGTGAGCCCCTCCATCGATTCCCCCCTTGCTCCTTCGATTCACCGCCGTTCGCCGCTGCACCACCGCGCTCGAGCTCCAGGTGAGCTCGCAGTCACCGCGCCCATGGCCGCGCTCCTAGCGCATGCGGCCGACGTGCCCTGGCCGTGTCCCGCGGCCAGCCCCGCCCGTGCGCTTGCCTACTGCCGCCACGCTGCGGCCGGCTGTTGCCGCTGCCACTGCCGCTTTCTTACTGTCGCCGCCACCGTTGTTGCTTCTTGCTGATACGTCTCCGTCATATCTATAATTTTTGATTGTTCCATGCTAATATTATACAACTTCCATATACTTTTGGTAACTTTTTATACTATTTTTGGGACTAACATATTGATACAGTGCCCAGTGCCAGTTCCTATTTGTTGCATGTTTTTTTGTTTCGCAGAAAATCCATATCAAACGGAGTCCAAACGGGATAAAAAACTTACGAAGATTTTTTTTGGAATATATGTGAATTTTGGGAAGTGGAATCAACGCGGGAGGATGCCCGAGGGACCCACGAGGGTGAGGGGCGCGCCCTGGGCCCTCATGGCCACTCCGTAAGGCGGTTGGTGCCCTTCTTTCGCCACAAGAAAGCTAATATCCGGATAAAAATCATGTCCAAATTTCAACCCAATCGGAGTTACGGATCTCCGGGAGTATAAGAAACGGTGAAACGCCAGAATCTGGGAGCGCAGAAACAGAGAGAGATAGAGAGACAGATCCAATCTCGGAGGGGCTCTTGCCCCTCCCATGCCATGGAAGCCAAGGACCAGAGGGGAAACCCTTCTCCCATCTAGGTAGAAGGTCAAGGAAGAAGAAGAAGAAGAAGAAGAAGAAGAAGGGGGGCCTCTCCACCTCTCTTCCGGTGGCGCCGGAACGCCGCCGGGGCCATCATCATCACCGCAATCTACACCAACACCTCCGTCATCTTCACCAACATCTTCATCACCTTCCCCCATCTATCTACAGCGGTCCACTCTCCCGCAACCCACTGTACCCTCTACTTGAACATGGTGCTTTATGCTTCATATTATTATCCAATGATGTGTTGCCATCCTATGATGTCTTAGTAGATTTTCGTTGTCCTATTGGTAATTGATGAATTGCTACGATTGGTTTAATTTTCTTGTGGTTATGTTGATGTCCTTTGGTGCCCATCATATGAGCGCGTGCGTGGATCACACCATAGGGTTAGTTGTATGTTGATAGGACTATGTATTGGAGGGCAAGAGTGGCAGAAGCTTCAACCTAGCATAGAAATTGATGCATACGGGATTGAAGGGGGACCAATACATCTTAATGCTATGGTTGGGTTTTATCTTAATGAACCTTAGTAGTTGCGGATGCTTGCTAATAGTTCCAATCATAAAGTGCATAGAATTCCAAGTCAGGGATGACATGCTAGTAGTGGTCTCTCCCACATAAAACTTGCTATCGGTCTAGTAAAGTAGTCAATTGCTTAGGGACAATTTCGCAACTCCTACCACCACTTTTCCGCAATCGCTATACTAAATTTATTGTGTCTTTATCTAAACAGCCCCTAGTTTTTATTTGCGTGCTCTTTATATTCTTGCAAACCTATCCCGTTACACCTACAAAGTACTTCTAGTTTCATACTTGTTTTCGATAAATCGAACGTTAAGCGTGCGTAGAGTTGTATCGGTGGTCAATAGAACTTGAGGGAATATTTGTTCTACCTTTAGCTCCTCGTTGGGTTCGACACTCTTACTTATCAAAAGAGGCTACAATTGATCCCGTATACTTGTGGGTTATCAAGACCTTTTTCTGGCGCTGTTGCCGGGGAGTTATAGCGTGGGGTGAATATTCTCGTGTGTGCTTGTTTGATTTATCACTAAGTAATTTTTATTTGCTTTTCTAAGTTGTTCTCTATCTTTAGTTATGGATATGGAACACGAAATACCAAAAAAATTAGGTTTACTTGCTACTCATGGACATGGGGAACCTCCTAAAACCCTCGATGCTCATTATGTGAAAGATATTATGTACTACTTTAATAATCCTGAGAAAACCCCATTCAATTATGTTATGGGAGACACGTTGGATCAACGTGAATACTTTAGGGATTATCGCTTGACACAAAATGGGAAACTATTATGGGATCAAATTTATATGTTGTATTGGTATGCTAGGCAACTATGCTTGAGATATGATTATACTTGTTGCTCTAGGATGAAGGCTCCACACCTTCCCTTCTCATGCAAATTTAATGATGATGAAACCTTGGCTTCTTATGCTAATGGTATATATGATCACTATGATGTGGAACAAATAGAAGAATTCATTGCTTTTATGGGTGCTTATGAAATTGAATCTTTGTTTAAAGAGTGTGAAAATCTTGATGATGTTGTTTACAGACCTGAAAATTTTGCTATACTTAAATATTGCTATGAGAATTATGAATTCAATTCTGACATTGATGATTTTATTGAGAGAGTCTCCGCTGTCCAAGAAGAGACTAATATTTTGCAGGAGTCTATGGAAGAAGGAATTAATGAAACTGTGGGCTCATTGGATGAAAAAGATGATGAGGAGAGCGAAGAATAAAAGGAGGAAGAGCGGCCTAGCTACCCGTGCCCACCTTCTAATGAGAGTAACTCTTCAACTCATACATTGTTTAATTTCCCTTCGTGCTTACCGAAGGATGATTGCTATGATGATTGTTATGATCCCGTTGATTCTTTTGAAATATACCTTTTTTGATGATGCTTGCTATGCTTGTGGCCAAGATGCCAATATGAATTATGCTTATGGAAATGAACTTGCTATAGTTCCTTATGTTAAACATGAAATTTTTGCTATTGCACCCACGCATGATAGTCCTATTATATTTTTGAATTCTCCCGACTACACTATATCGGAGAAGTTTGCCCTTATTAAGGATTATATTGATGGGTTGCATTTTACTACTACACATGATGATTTTTATGAATATAATATGCATGTGCTTGCTGCTCCTACTTGCAATTATTATGAGAGAGGAGCTACATCTCCGCCTCTCTATGTTTCCCATATGATAAAAATGCAAGAAACGGTTTATACTATGCATTGGCCTTTACTATGTGTACATGAATTGTTCTTTTATGACATACCGATGCATAGGAAGAGAGTTAGACTTTGCTGTTGTATGATATATGTTACTTTGTGCTCACTACTAAATCACAAATCATTGTTAATTAAAATTGGCTTTGATATACCTTGGGATCTGGGTGGATCCATTACTTGAGCACTATATGCCTAGCTTAATGGCTTTAAAGAAAGTGCTGCCAGGGAGACAACCCAGAAGTTTTAGAGTCATTTATTTCTGTTATGTGCTTTTATAAAGTTTAAAAACAATAATAATGTGCCAAGGTTTGCCTTTAGGATGTTTAGATTGCTTGTTGGTTTGTGCGGTGCAGAAACAGAAACTTTGGCTGTAGTGCGCGATTTTACATTTTCTACTGGAACGTCAAACGGTTCTGAAACATTTTGCACTGTGTTTCTATACAAATTATTTATTTTTCCTATTTGTTTCAGAATTTTTGGAGTACCATAAGTATGGTGAATGTTCAGATTACTACAGACTGTCCTGTTTAAGACAGATTCTATTTTTGATGCATAGTTTGCTTGTTTTGATGAAACTATCAATTTCTATCAGTGGATTAAGCCATGGAAAATTTATATTACAGTAGCTAAAATGCAAAAACAAAATATGAATTGGTTTGCAACAGTACTTAGAGTAGTGATTTGCTTTATTATACTAACGGATCTTACCGAGCTTTCTGTTGAGTTTTGTGTGGATGTAGTGTTCGAAGATCGAGGAGGTCTCGATGTGAGGAGAAGGAGGAGAAGCAAGAGCTCAAGATTGGCGATGCCCAAGGCACCCCAAGTAAATATTCAAGGAGAATCAAGCGTCTAAGCTTGGGGATGCCCCGGAAGGCATCCCATCTTTCTTCAACAAGTATCGGTATGTTTTCGGATTCGTTTCGTTCATGCGATATGTGCAAACCTTGGAGCGTCTTTTGCATTTAGTTTTCACTTTTATTTTATGCACCATGCTGGTATGAGATAGTCCATGGTTGATTTATAGAATGCTCTTTGCACTTCACTTATATCTTTTGAGTATGGCTTTATAGAATGCTTCATGTGCTTCACTTATATCATTTGAAGTATGGATTGCTTGTTTCCCTACACATAGAAAACCGCCATTTGTAGAATGCTCTTTTGCTTCACTTATATTTGTTAGAGCATGGGCATATCTTTTGTATAAAGAATTAAACTCTCTTGCTTCACTTATATCTATTTAGAGAGATGACAGGAATTGGTCATTCACATGGTTAGTCATAAAATCCTACATAAAACTTGTAGATCACTGAATATGATATGTTTGATTCCTTGCAATAGTTTTGCGATATAAAGATGGTGATATTAGAGTCATGATAGTGGGTAGTTGTGGATTGTAGAAATACTTGTGTTGAAGTTTGTGATTCCCGTAGCATGCACGTATGGTGACCCGTTATGTAACGAAGTTGGAGCATGAGGTATTTATTGATTGTCTTCCTTATGAGTGGCGGTCGGGGACGAGCGATGGTCTTTTCCTACCAATTTATCCCCCTAGGAGCATGCGCGTAGTACTTTGTTTCGATGACTAATGGATTTTTGCAATAAGTATGTGAGTTCTTTATGACTAATGTTGAGTCCATGGATTATACGCACTCTCACCCTTCCATCATTGCTAGCCTCTTCGGTACCGTGCATTGCCCTTTCTCACCTCGAGAGTTGGTGCAAACTTCGCCGGTGCATCCAAACCCCGTGATATGATACGCTCTATCACACATAAGCCTCCTTATATCTTCCTCAAAACAGCCACCATACCTACCTATCATGGCATTTCCATAGCCATTCCGAGATATATTGCCATGCAACTTCCATCATCATCATATACATGACTTGAGCATTTATTTTCACATTGCTTTGCATGATCGTAAGATAGCTAGCATGATGTTTTCATGGCTTGTCCGTTTTTGATGTCATTGCTACGCTAGATCATTGCACATCCCGATACACCGCCGGAGGCATTCATATAGAGTCATATCTTTGTTCTAGTATCGAGTTGTAATATTGAGTTGTAAGTAAATAGAAGTGTGATGATCATCATTATTAGAGCATTGTCCCGTGAAAAAAAGGGGAGAAAGGCCAAATAAAAAAGAAAGGCCAAAAAAAGAGAAAGGCCAAATAAAAAAAGGAAAGGCCCCAAAAAAGAAGAAGGGACAATGCTACTGTCCTTTTTCCACACTTGTGCTTCAGTAGCACCATGATCTTCATGATAGAGAGTCTCTTATTTTGTCACTTTCATATACTAGTGGGAATTTTTCATTATAGAACTTGGCTTGTATATTCCAACAATGGGCTTCCTCAAATGCCCTAGGTCTTCGTGAGCAAGCAAGCTGGATGCACACCCACTTAGTTTCTTTTGTTGAGCTTTCATACATTTATAGCTCTAGTGCATCCGTTGCATGGCAATCCCTACTCCTCACATTGACATCAATTGATGGGTATCTCCATAGCCCGCTGATTAGCCGCGTCGATGTGAGACTTTCTCCTATTTGTCTTCTCCACACAACCTTCACCATCATATTCTATTCCACCTATAGTGCTATGTACATGGCTCACGCTCATGTATTACGTGAAATTTGAAAAGGTTTGAGAACGTCAAAAGTATGAAACAATTGCTTGGCTTGTCATCGGGGTTGTGCATGATTTGAATATTTTGTGTGGTGAAGATGGAGCATAGCCAGCCTATGTGATTTTGTAGGGATAAGCTTTCTTTGGCCATGTTATTTTGAAAAAGACATGATTACTTTATTAGTATGCTTGAAGTATTATTGTCTTAATGTCAAATGATAGACTATTGCTTTGAATCACTCGTGTCTTAATATTCATGCCATGATTAGATTACATGATCAAGATTATGCTAGGTAGCATTCCACATCAAAAATTATCTTTTTTATCATTTACCTACTCGAGGACGAGCAGGAATTAAGCTTGGGGATGCTGATACGTCTCCATCGTATCTATAATTTTTGATTGTTCCATGCCAATATTATACAACTTTCATATACTTTTGGCAACTTTTTATACTATTTTTGGGACTAACATATTGATCCAGTGCCCAGTGCCAGTTCCTGTTTGTTGCATGTTTTTTTGTTTCTTAGAAAATCCATATCAAACGGAGTCCAAACTGGATAAAACTGATGGAGATTTTTTTGGAATATATGTGAATTTTGGGAAGTGGAATCAACACGAGACGATCCCCGAGGGGCCCACGAGGGTGAGGGGCGCGCCCCGGGGGGTCAGGCGCGCCCTGGGCCCTCATGGCCACTCCATAAGGCAGTTGGTGCCCTTCTTTCACCGCAAGAAAGCTAATATCCGGATAAAAATTGTGTCCAAATTTCAACGCAATCGAACTTACGGATCTCCGGGAATATAAGAAACGGTGAAAGGCTAGAATCTGGGAGCGCAGAAACAGAGAGCGATAGAGAGAGATCCAATCTCGGAGGGGCTCTTGCCCCTCCCATGCCATGGAAGCCAAGGACTAGAGGGGAAACCCTTCTCCCATCTAGGGAGAAGGTCAAGGAAGAAGAAGAAGAAGAAGAAGGGGGGCCCTCTCCCCCTCTCTTCCGGTGGCACCGGAACGCCGCCGGGGCCATCATCATCACCGCAATCTACACCAACACCTTCGTGATGTTCACCAACATCTTCATCACCTTCCCCCATCTATCTACAGCGGTCCACTCTCCCGCAACCCGCTGTACCCTCTACTTGAACATGGTGCTTTATGCTTCATATTATTATCCAATGATGTGTTGCCATCCTATGATGTTTGAGTAGATTTTCGTTATCTTATCGGTAATTGATGAATTGCTATGATTGGTTTAATTTGCTTGTGGTTATGTTTCTGTCCTTTGGTGCCCATCATATGAGCGCGCGCGTGGATCACACCATAGGTTTAGTTGTATGTTGATAGTACTATGTATTGGAGGGCAAGAGTGACTGAAGCTTCAACCTAGCATAGAAATTGATGCATACGGGATTGAAGGGGGACCAATATATCTTAATGATATGGTTGGGTTTTACCTTAATGATCGTTAGTAGTTGCGGATGCTTGCTAATAGTTCCAATCATAAGTGCATAGAATTCCAAGTCATGGATGACATGCTAGAAGTGGCCTCTCCCACATAAAACTTGATATCGGTCTACTAAAGTAGTCAATTGCTTAGGGACAATTTCGCAACTCCTACCACCACTTTTCCATACTCGCTATAATAACTTTATTGTGTCTTTATCTAAACAGCCCCTAGTTTTTATTTGAGTGCTCTTTATATTCTTGCAAACCTATCCCGTTAGAACTACAAAGTACTTCTAGTTTCATACTAGTTTTACGTAAAGCGAACGTTAAGCGTGCCTAGAGTTGTATCGGTGGTCGATAGAACTTGAGGGAATATTTGTTCTACCTTTAGCTCCTCGTTGGGTTTGACACTCTTACTTATCAAAAGAGGCTACAATTGATCCCCTATACTTGTGGGTTATCACTTAATACCACTGCCGCTGTTGATTCCCATTGCCGCCGCCAGCGCCCACCTCCACAGCCACCGTGCCCTGGCCACAGCCGCCAACGCCCACCTCCGCAGCCGCCCACGCCCGGGGCCGCCATGCCCACTCCACCTGGCCGCTCCCACCTCCGCCGCCGCCTAGTGTTACTGCCACCACTGCCTCTGTATCGCTGATGCCACCTACCTGCAGCCAATCGTGCGCCCCGCTGCTGTCTGCAATTAACCTGCTCGCCTCGTCCTGGTCGCATCATTGTCGGCCACTGCCTGCTGCGCGTGTGTGTAGATCCCCTGCCGGTTGTGCCTATGCCAGATGGGCCCCATCCCTGTTTAATTAGAGATAGATTAGTCTTAGGGCAAAATAGGTGGATTAATTAGATTAATGTGCAATTGACATGTGGGTCCCCCCCCCATAACTAAACTTGCTTAAACATGTTAGATAAAATAGCAATCTATGACAAGTGGCCCCATAACTTAAAAATCTATTGAAAACAATTCTAACGTAACATGTGACAATGACACGCGAGACCCGCTCACACTATTCCTCTGTTGACCAATCAAATGTTGACTGGGTCAACCCAACCCCACTGGCCCCACTGTCATACACTATGGCTAGAATAGCACTAGGTGGCAAAAGTATTTTTCTGTTTATTTTCGAATTAAAACAATTCCAGAAATTGGTTTAAACTTTGATAAATCATAGAAAATAACCCGTAACTTAGATGAAAATAATTTATATATGAAAGTTGCTCAAAAATCCAACGAATCCGAATATGCAATCCGTTCATCTGTCACACCACTCTAACACTGCAAACATGAAACCTTCCCCTCTGGATCGCCTGTCCGATAATTGCTGGAGCCAGAAAAATATTCCCGGATATTTTCCCGCTCCACCTATAACATTTAGCACTGCATTAGGTCACCCCTACCATAGCCTACTATCATGTCATGCTTTCTGTTGCATTTGTATGCTTGTTATTTATTGTTTCTTCCCCCTTCTTCTCTAGTAGACCATGAGATCGCTGTTGATCTGGTGATTGACTACTTCATCGTCGAGGATCCTTATCTGTCTGCAAAGATTCCATGCAAGCAAACCCCCTTGATCATTCCGATATCGCCCATTACATTCTCTCTCATGCTTGCATTAGATTTTCCTACTGTGAATGATTGCTCCTATTCTTATGCATAGCTTGCTTTTGTAACCTGCTTTTGTACCTTACCTGCTTATCTTACATGCTTAGTATAGGTTGGTTAGTGATCCATCAGTGACCCCTCACCCTGTCCCTGTTGCCCCTACTTCATCACCGATGACTTGATCAACATGATCGACGTCTAGGGCCCAACACATCACCTCACTCCCTTTAGTTGTACGACTCTGTAGAGCTACTATCGAGTGCCGAGGGTGATACCTCGTAACGCACTCCTGATGATAACTCTATATATAGTGTAGCTAATCGGTCATGGTCTATCGAGGGTGATTACTCCTTCACCACTCATGATACGGCTTTGTCGTCCAACACCTCAAGTCTGAACCTCGAGGGTGATTCCTCCTAAGTTCACCATGATGATTCCACTGAGGGCGATTCCTCGGATTCCCCATTGTTGTTTTGGACACACAAATAATTTGACTTTAGCACATAACCATGTTAATGACGGGTCGGACCCGAGGGGTACCCGCAAATGTTACTATAGTCGGGTTGGCCTGGAGGGGACCAATGATATAATTACTAGGCATGGTCACGCAGGTAGACCACCCTAGAGTGGGCTAGGCATGGCCCTTGTTGTAAGTCCTCGAGACAGGGCGACAAGAGCAGTGATCGTCATCGTGCGCTCCCAAGACACTAACGAGATTGGGTATCTGATCTGAGTTGGTTGTTAACCTATACGCACTAACCACCACGCGGGAACAAATATGGGCACTCGGCATCGTATGTATCAGCCGAAGCTCTCCAAATGTCAGCAATTGAGAGGCGCACGCCCGGTTGGATGGGAACCACATGCGCTTGTATAAGGGGGTGGATCTGTTCCAGGCCGCCCATGCAACATGCAGAAGTGCAAAGGGCGATGGGCCCAAGACCCCTACGCGCTTAGGATGTAGACCGGCGTGCTGCCCTCTTTGTTGAGCCTAGCTACTGCTACGATGTGTTGATCTTCCGAGGACAGGCATGACCAAGGAAAGTGTGTTCGGCCAGAGATGATTGAGCATGTTGCGTAATGTGGTGCACCCATGTAGGGAAGTTTATCTATTCGAATAGTCGTGTCCATGGTAACAGGACAACTTGGAGTTGTATCCCAATCTGTACAACTAGAACTGGATACTGGAGATGATAATAGGATATGATGGCTCCAGGATTGCTTTCTTGCAGGGAGTCGAGAAAGGATTTCTGGGTGTTAATACTACAACATGCTTGTTACTTATAATATGTTAATATACACTCTTCCAATACGGCAAGATGTTTCAATATGCTAGTCTTCGATAGGCTAGGCTTTCCCCCTCTTCTAGCATTCTACGGTCTAGTCCAAAGATATAGCCCCATGCATTCCTTTGAAACTGATGCATACTTAGTAACTTGACTTAGAGGCAGATAGAGCAATGAACATGGTTGAATATATAGCGGTTGTTAAACCTATGGAAGAAAGTGAGATCAACACGCTGGGTGTTCAAGGTTTGGAACTCCTTTGCAAGGACCTAGTGCCTACTAGTACTCCCTCCGGTCCTTTTTAATTTGCATATAAGATTTGTCTGAGTCAAATCTCATAAAGTTTGACCAACTTTATAGAAAAAATACCTCCATTCACATGGCAAAATCAATCCATTAGTTGCATCATGACTTTAATTTCCATATTGTATAACTTTAGAATTGTAGATGTTGATATTTTTCACATAGTTATGGCCAAACTTTATGAAGTTTGACTTCAGAAAATTCTTATTTGCAGACTAAGAAGGACCGGATGGAGTATTATGGATGGAGACGCCTTGGAAGTAGACGAGAAGGTGGCTCCTCTACAACCAGTTGAGACTTTGGGTAACGATCTCAGTCATGCGGACTGTGGGGTCATATTGGATAAGCCCAAGTGAATGCAGATGCGAAAGTCATGCAACCTTTCAGTAGTGCATCGCACTGCTAGAATTGAATTCAAACGAAAATTTCATGATGACTAATGAGAGGAATATTACAGAATAGTAGAGGTCTTGCAGACTTGGCTAAGCGTGTGATGCTCAAGAAAGGGCAGGATAACTTCACTTCACAGTTGCTTGGCACGATTTCGGGTGAACTGGATGTTGATTGGCATTGCCTCCTGCCCCGGGGAAGGTCTCGTGGAATCTTACTTGGGGTTAACTATTAGTTGCTTGAGGTTATAAATGTCTTTTGGGGGAATACGTCGTCAAATTTCATGTGCAACCGAAAGTTGATGGTTTCAGGTGGGCACAGGTTGCCATGTACGGAGCTACACAACGCGATTACCCATTTTAGTTGGGGGAGAGTTCAACATTATTATAAGGAGAGACGAAAAGAACAATGACAACTTTGATGGGAGATGGTAATTCATGTTCAACACTATAATTGAAAGCCTAGCCCTAAGAGAGATTGAACTCACAAGCAGGCAATACACTTGGGTAGATAATTTGGAAAATCTAACGTATGAGAAGTTGGACCGAGTGCTAACCAACGTGGAGTGGGAACAAAAATTTCCTCTGGTAATGGGGTGTGCGTTACAAAGGGAGATATCATTTCACACACCACTGCTTGTTGATTCGAATGAGGCGGTCACCACGGCCACAAAGATATATTCTGCTTTGAACTACCATTGTTTGAAAGGGAGAACTTCCTTGCTTTGATAGCCAGGGAAAGGGCTACAGAGTAGAGGGGAGAATTGAACATCGACAGATGGCAATTTAAGGTTAAACATCTGAGACATTTCTTGAGGGGGTGCGCTAAGAATGAAAGTGGTATCTGCAAGCAGCAGAAAGAAAGGCTACTTAATATCATTAATGTTCTCGATTTAAAAGCTGGTACTAATTCACTTCACATAAGCAAACAAGTAGCTAAACGAGAGGCTGGGTCGGTCTGGTGAAGCTTCCTAGATAAGAAGAGATCAAATGGGCACTTAGAGCTAAAGTGCGTCAGGTGATTCAAGGGAATAATAATATTCCATTTTTCCGCATGATTGTGAATGGGAAACATAGGGAAAAAAGATCATCCAACTTGAATAGGACGAGACTACAATTATATGGCATGAGAACCTAAAGTTGTATATCTCCAGCTTCTATAAAAAGCTGTTTGGGGCACGAGTAGAGAATTATGTCACTCAATGAAGAGATGGTTGAGGATATAGCACAATTGAGGAAAGATGAAAATGAGGTACTCAATGCTCCATTCACTGAGAAGGAGGCTTTTGAGGCAATTATGCAAATGCAGAATAATAAGGTAGCTGGTCCAGATGGCTTTCCAGTTGAATTTTATAAGAGATGCTGAGATATAATAAAAGCTGGTCTAATGCCAATGTTCCATGATCTGTTCAATGGCCATTTGTAGTTATTTAAACTGAACATTGGAACAATTACGTTGTTGCCAAAGAAGAAGGAGGCGGTTCGCATTGAGCAGTTCACACTGACATATTTGCTTAATATGAACTTCAAGATATTCACTAAAGTTGGGACTAATCGCCTCACTCAAATGACACATAAATGTGGTTCAGCTGACTCAAACATCTTTCATGTCTGAATGACATATCCTTGAGGGAGTGGTCATTCTACATGAAATGTTTCAAGAAATTCGTTCGGAAAAAACTAGATGGAGTAGTATTCAAAGTGGATTTGGAGACGGCATATGATAAAGTCAAGTGTCATTCTTACATTAAGCCTTGCGCAGGAAGGGTTTTGATGCGGCCTGGACGAAGCAGGTTGTCAGTGCAACAAACATGGGTGTTTGCCGCCCTAACTTATGCACAGGCGCGCTGCAACTCTCACATCAAGTGCCAAGTCCCATATACAACTAAACCAGAGAAGCCGCTCTTCGTAAGATCAAGGAGAGCATTAGGAAGACCAAACATTGGAATAAGACACAAACATCACAAGGGGAGCAACCAACTTCGGCCAGAATGAGTCGAAAAGCCAATACCTGTGTAACATCCCAAATTTTCAATTTGGAATGTTATACATAGGTCATTCGTGCATATCATACTTTATTGCATTTCGTCTTGCGATCCTCGAAATCCTAAGCAACTCAAGGACCCTCAGAGAGAGTTGGGGATTTCCTAGTTCTCATATTTGAATTTTTCCCAAATATCGAAACAAAGATCATTTTGGTTTTAATAATTTTTCTCTCCGAAAATATTTCATACTAAAAATATGAGGGGAGATAATATGACTTCTCCAAAATAAAGGAAATATTGGAGGAAAATATTAAAATCAATTATTATATTTTATTTGGATTTTATCGCTATTTTATTTGAATTAGGAAAAATATGCGTTTTTCAAAATTACATTAGAGGCCCAAATAAATGTTCACTTTGTCCGCTATATTTTTAGAGGACGGGGAAAATTTATTTCAGGATTTTTGGAGTCCGTTTAGTATTTCTTTTAATCGTTTTTCTGCGCGACGGAATATTTTCTAAAAAAAAAGAAAAAAAGTTCTAACCGACTCCGGGCCGTAACTGGCCAGGACTCCCCAGGCCGGCCCTTTATAAGACCCCCTCCCCCGACCCTGCAGCCCACCCGAGCCCAACCGCCGCCCCGCGCCCAAACCCTAACCCTAAGCCGCCGCCGCCCCGACCTGCCGCCGCCATCCCGTTCCACAAGGTAGCTGCCGGTTTTTCTTAAAAACCGCTCGGTTTTTAT
Organism: Aegilops tauschii subsp. strangulata; assembly: GCF_002575655.3. Taxonomy (NCBI): domain Eukaryota; kingdom Viridiplantae; phylum Streptophyta; class Magnoliopsida; order Poales; family Poaceae; genus Aegilops; species Aegilops tauschii. Next base: position 246,154,539 of record NC_053040.3, on the reverse strand, counting down.
TTCGAAAACCTAATCTCGTTTTTTTTAGAATCGGTTTTGTTTGGTTTTCTCGGTTCGGTTAAATAGCGGACGTTCGTCCGTACGTTCGTTTTAACGAACGTTGTTCGCCCGTTAGCCGCAGACAGCGAACGTTCGTTCGTTAGCTTGTTCGTCGGTTTTTCTTTTTCCAGGGTTTTCCGCGATTATTTTCGATCGCGATTTCTGCCCTGATTTTCGTTTTAGTTTATCTTTTCGCTCGTTTATCGAAATCAGGCGATTCAAGCGCCTAGATCTTCGTCTCGAAGTTCTCTTTCTCGTTAACCAACTTGAACAAGATTTTGATACAATAAAATTTGACTTTAGTCCAGATTAGTAATCGCATCTTATTTCTTTCGTAGTTTGAGTTTCGTTGCTCCGTTTGATTTGATTCTTTTTGCAAACCGGAGTTCTTCATCTGAACTTTCTGGTTAGATCTTCTCATTTGAGTTTTCCGTGCCTCATTGCTTGAGTGCTTATGTATGCTATTGTTTGTTTGCGATAGAATTCCCGGAGTGCGAAGCGTGCTACTACGAGCCACTAGGTTTTGCGGATCGTCAGCAAGGCAAGTAACACATTGGTCATATACTTCTTTCATACCCAGTTTTTATGCATTAGTTCCAATCCTCAAACATTGCATGATTAGGAAGTGTTTAACTTGTGGGTATTGGGAAGTAGTTGATGAGGTAGAACCTATTGCCCTGTTTATTATCAAACCCTTGGGAGTTATTTTTCAACGTACGCTTATATTGCCATGCTATGCTCGTAGACGTGGTTTGGTTTCAGAGATCCAAGACAGATGTGAGTTGTTAATTAATGGTTAACTTAAGGTGGCAACTTTAATACACATCTGGGTGGATTGCTTGTGGGCACCTGGAGAATCCAGTGTTGTCCTACGATATCTCGGAGTACCCGTGTGATCATCCTAAGGTCCGCCACCCAGGCTCAAAGGGATCATAAGATTATTCATGCTAGAAACTTTCGTGTGCAGCCACAAGCTATTATGGGCTCTAGCATAGTTGAGTACGTTGCATGACCTCTTCTAGTGGTGGGCTAGCAGATGTAGAGGGAAAGTAGGTGTAACTGTCCACCCGGGGTTAGAGTTAATGTTTCTGAAAGACTGTGTCTCGGTCATCCGTTTCTCAAACACCGTGTAGTGGGAGAAATCCAACGGAGGAGATCGAGTCTTGTGGGGAAAAGTGCGCAAACCTCTGCAGAGTGTACAAACTAATCATGGTTAGCCGTGTCCCCGGTTATGGACATCTTGAGTATCTGGTTCTTGGATTATCATATGGATCTCATCACTCTAAATTAATTTTGTTGGGTTGATAATTACTTTTAATTGGGATTGAGTTGGAGGAACCTTCTCAATGATGTTTCAACTACCATGATAGTTAACTAAAATATATTCCTTAGTTGTAGGGAAAAATTTGCTTTTTGCAAAAACATATTAACCATAGAGCCTCCACCAGCCCTATATGCATATAGTGATAGCCTTTATCTGTTCATTATTCTACTATGTTACATTGCCAGCATATTCCATGTGCTGACCCGTTTTCGGGCTGCAACGTATCATGTTGCAGACTTTTCAGATGAGGACTAAGGTTCGCTAGGCCGTTGTCGTGCACTTAGCTATGCCGTTGGAGTTGATGGACTCACTTTATCTTCTAAGCCTTCCGCTGTTATCTTATTTAGATGGCCTTAAGCCATATTTATTGTAATAAGTTCTCTTTGGAGACTATCGATGTAATAAGTGTGTGATTGCTACTCTGTTATAAATCCTCCGAGTACTGTGTGTGTCAGCATTACCGATCCAGGGATGACACTGAAGCACAAAGACTTGACCGTCTGAGGTCGGGTCGCTACAAGATGGTATCAGAGCACACGCTGAATGTAGGACACGACCACCAAGAAAAGCCATAGGCCACTCTTCTCTACTCATTTCTGACTCCTCTCCATTTTCTACTCTTTAGGATGGCGGACTCGAGGAACAAGTTTGCACAACCGGATGAAGACACACCTTTTGGACGACACTTGAGGGAAGTTACTAGGTACCTGAACATTGGAATACCAAGCTTCACCGGGACCTACACCGCCACTTACCAGAAGGGGAGCGCTGGATGATTCGAGTTCAAGTCCCGGGAAGGACATTCACACCAGTCACTGAGCCCATAGAGTTTTCCTTTGATGCACCAACCTGGAGTCTAGGCAAGAGTATGGCAGCCCACATTGCTATAGGACGTATTGGAGAAGTCTACAAACAGGAGCTGAAGGACACTATCTACTAGATATGTGGGCGCCGAGATGAGCAATGGGAGATGATCAGTACCAGGACGGACAGGTCTATTGCAGCTTTCATCCAGGAGTTAAACCAGCACATTCGACGCCAGGAGAACCAGATGTGCGCAAACATGATAGATTTGAAAAAGGCGATGACCAGGAACATGGAGCTAGAAGAGAAACTCAAGTCTACGCGCGGCGGATATGAGGAGGAAATCACAATACTATTGGAGAAGAATGATGACCTGATAAAGAAGATCGGAGTGTTCATGGGAGACCCTGCACCAGGAAGAGATGACGACGAACCCAAGGAGATCCGTTCTGAAGACTACATCATCATCGACGACACCGACTCCGACCCCGACAGTAGTGATGATGACTAAGAAGATGAAGCTGGAGCAGATATTATGGAGTCTTCCACCGATCAAAATTTCTAGTAGACTACCATATGACCAAGTAGTTTTCCCCCATGTATATAGTATAGTTTGAGCACTGTATGATAGTTAGACCGATTGTATGCCCTTGCTTGATTGATTGAGTGATATGATCTGATTGTGTTTCTCTCATGTGCATATGGGTAGTGTTTTCTCACTAGACCTCATTCTATTCTAATCTCTTCCCTCTAAACCCATCAGATGCCTTCGAGACGTGATACCGGATTTGTCTTCCCACCGGAGCTCACTCAGTTGATCCAGCAGCAGAATGCCTTGATGCAGTTGTTAGTTTAGAACCAAGGAAACAACAACAACAACTACTACAACAACAACAACCACCCACCGCCACCACCTCCAGTTGACAACTTAGCCCGTTTTCTAAGGTTGCAGCCGCCGGTGTTTTCCAGTAGCACCGAGCCAATAGTTGTGGATGACTGGCTGCGCAGAATTGGAAGGGAGTTGACCACCACAGGTTGCACAGATGCTGAGAAGGTGCGTTTTGCCGCACACCAATTGGATGGACCAGCAGCCTCATTGTGGGAGAATTACATGGCCACTTTTCCTATAGCCAATATCACATGGGATCAGTTTTCAGCAAGCATTCCGCACAGCCCACGTCTCAACTGGAGCTATGAGCATGAAGAAGCGTGAGTTTCGCAATTTACGCCAAGGGAACCGTACTATGGGGCAGTACGTGGATGAGTTTAGCAAGTTATCCCGCTATGCCCCAGTTGATGTGGCCACTGATGCCGCGAAGCAGGAGAAGTTTATGGAAGGGCTGAATGATGAGATGAGTATGCAGTTAATGGTGGCAACATTTAACAACTACCAGGAGTTGGTGGATAAAGCTCTCATGCTCGAAGGGAAGTAGCAGCAGATAGAGAGCCGCAAGAGGAAATATGGACAAGGGAAGTACAATTCAGGAGCTCAGCAGAAGCCTCACTTTACCCCGAACTCGGGAGGGCTTACCCATAACCATGGAGGCCACACTCACAATGGAGGAAGTTCTCATAATCATAATGGCCCAAAGAATGGGAATGGGAATGGAGCAAGCAGCAATCAGAACCGCTCCAATCCAGCCACACCCGCCGAGAGGGACCTAAGTCACATTACTTGTTTCAAGTGCGGGAAGACTGGACACTATGCCACTGAGTGCCTGATGTCTACTACGCAACCTTCTTCTTGTAGACGTTGTTGGGCCTCCAAGTGCAGAGGTTTGTAGGACAGTAGCAAATTTCCCTCAAGTGGATGACCTAAGGTTTATCAATCCGTGGGAGGCGTAGGTTGAAGATGGTCTCTCTCAAGCAACCCTGCAACCAAATAACAAAGAGTCTCTTGTGTCCCCAACACACCCAATACAATGGCAAATTGTATAGGTGCACTAGTTCGGCGAAGAGATGGTGATACAAGTGCAATATGGATGATAGATATAGGTTTTTGTAATCTGAAAATATAAAAACAGCAAGGTAAATAATGATAAAAGTGAGCACAAACGGTATTGCAATGCTAGGAAACAAGGCCTAAGGTTCATACTTTCACTAGTGCAAGTTCTCTCAACAATAATAACATAATTAGATCATATAACTATCCCTCAACATGCAACAAAGAGTCACTCCAAAGTCACTAATAGCGGAGAACAAACGAAGACATTATTGTAGGGTACGAAACCACCTCAAAGTTATTCTTTCTGATCGATCTATTCTAGAGTCCGTAGTAAAATAACATGAAGCTATTCTTTCCGTTCGATCTATCATAGAGTTCGTACTAGAATAACACCTTAAGACACAAATCAACCAAAACCCTAATGTCACCTAGATACTCCAATGTCACCTCAAGTATCCGTGGGTATGATTATACGATATGCATCACACAATCTCGGATTCATCTATTCAACCAACACAAAAGTACTTCAAAGAGTGCCCCAAAGTATCTATCGGAGAGTCAAGACGAAAACGTGTGCCAACCCCTATGCATAGGTTCATGGGCGGAACCCGCAAGTTGATCACCAAAACATACATCAAGTGGATCAATAGAATAACCCATTGTCACCACGGGTATCCCACGCAAGACATACATCAAGTGTTCTCAAATCATTAAAAGACTCAATCCGATAAGATAACTTCAAAGGGAAAACTCAATCTATTACAAGAGAGTAGAGGGGGAGAAGCAACATAAGATCCAACTATAATAGCAAAGCTCGCGATACATCAAGATCGTATCACCTCAAGAACACGAGAGAGAGAGAGAGAGAGATCAAACACATAGCTACTGGTACATACCCTCAGCCCCGAGGGTGAACTACTCCCTCCTCGTCATGGAGAGCGCCGGGATGATGAAGATGGCCACCGGTGAGGGATCCCCCCTCCGGCAGGGTGCCGGAACAGGGTCCCGATTGGTTTTTGGTGGCTACAGAGGCTTGCGGCGGCGGAACTCCCGATCTATTTTGTTCCCCGATGGTTTTAGGGTATATTGGTATATATAGGAGGAAGAAATACGTCAGGGGAGCCACGAGGGGCCCACGAGGATGGAGGGCGTGCCCAGGGGGTGGGCGCGCCCCCCTGCCTCGTGCCTTCCTTGTTGATCCCCTGACGTGCACTCCAAGTCTCCCGTATTGCTTTCTTTCCAAAAATAACTTTTCCGAAGGTTTCATTCCGTTTGGACTCCGTTTGATATTCCTTTTTTGTGAAACACTGAAACAAGGAAAAAAAACAGAAACTGGCACTGGGCTCTGGGTCAATAGGTTAGTCCCAAAAGTAATATAAAAGTGCATAGTAAAGCCCATAAAACATCCAAGATGGATAATATAATAGCATGAATACTTCATAAATTATAGATACGTTGGAGACGTATCAGCATCCCCAAGCTTAATTCCTGCTCGTCCTCGAGTAGGTAAATGATAAAAGAAATAATTTATGAAGTGTGAATGCTAGCAGGTGCATAAGTTTGATCAATGATAATTTCAATCACCTTTTCTAGCATCATTATATGTCACAACAGTAGTTCAACTCATAGAACTTTTCATGATCAAGTAACAAGCTATTCACATGTTAAAGTATAGATCATCAACTTTCTTGAAAACTAACAAACTATGTTCTCAGTCATCAAACAATTGCAATTCATCTTATTTTCAAGAAGAGTCTATGTCAGAGTTTTGATTCAGCAAACTTCACATACTCAACTATCATTTAGTCTTCCATGATTGCTACCACTCAAAGCATATTTTTGGAACAAATAGTATTCATTGAACACAGAGAAAGATAGGGGCTTAATGTTTCGCCTCCCAACCTTTTACCTCAAGGGTAATGTCAACAGTAATAATTCATGCTCAAATATATTTGAATGGCCATATATGCCTAGATCTTTCTATCACATGATGCTTGCCAACTAAAGAGTAGGTTGGAATGAGAAGGAATACTACTGACTCTTGCATAAAAGTAAAAGATAGGCCCTTCGCAGAGGGAAGCAGGGATTTGCAGAGGTGCCAGAGCTCGAAGCAAAAACAGAGATGAAAATAATTTTGAGAGGTATGCTTTCATTGTCAACATAACGACCAAGAGTTCCCAATATCTTCCATACTACATACATTATAGGCGGTTCCTAAACAAAAAGGTAAAGATTTTTACTCCCCCTCCAGCAACAATCATCAATCCATGGCTTGCCCGAAACAACGGGTGCCTCCAACTAACATCAATCCTGGGGGAGTTTTGTTTGCAATTATTTTCGATTTGATTTCGATCTTTTGATCATGGGACTGGGCATCCCAGTTACCAGCCATTTTCTCATGAATGATGAGCAGAATCCACTCATCGTGAGAATAACCCACCTAGCATGGAAGATACTGCTAGCGCCTAGTCGCTACATGAGCGATTCGGGCATACAAAACAGATTATTATTTGAAGGTTTAGAGTTTGGCATATGCAAATTTACTTGGAACGGCGGGTAAATACCACATATAGGTAGATATGGTGGACACTCATGGAATAAACTTGGTTCAAGGAATTTGGATGCACAAGCAGTATTCCCGCTTAGTACAGATATTTTGGCTAGCAAAGGATTCTAAATAGCAAGCACCACATGTTAGAGGATCCATAACAATATAACTTATATACAAATATACCCAAGCATAACTCATTATGTTGTCTTCCTTGTCCAACTTCAACTAATTTGCTCAGGTTTGAAAATAATTAATGGGGATCACAATCATAGAAGATGTCCAGGATAGTATATTTATATGTGAAATCTCTCTTCCTTCAATATTCTTTCATGAATTGTTCAAGTGACCAATACAATGTTTGCTAACCCTCAAAAAATTTACCACCTCTACTTCCTATATGTGAAGTCATTACCCCCCATAGGATAAGCATAAGAAGCATATATAATTTCAGATTTATGACATTCAAATCATTCAACCATTTACTCATAGGATATAAGTGAAGCACACGAGTAAATGACAACTACTCCAAAAAGATATAAGTGAAGATCAATGAGTAGTAAAATAATTGTGTAGCTATGTGAAGACTCTCTCTCATTTAAGAATTTCAGATCTTGGTATTTTATTCAAACAGCAAGCAAAGCTAAATAAAACTACATTGCAAGGATAGACAACTCATGTGAAGAAGCAAAAACTTAGGTTCAACCGATACTAACCGATAGTTGTTGAAGAGAAAAGATGGGATGCCGACCGGGGCATCCCCAAGCTTAGATACTTGATACTTCTTGAAATAATATCTTGGGGTGCCTTGGGCATCCCCAAGCTTGAGCTTTTGTGTCTCCTTAATTCCTTTTATATCTCGGTTTCCTAAATCTCGAAAGCTTCATCCACACCAAACTCAACAAGAACTCGTGAGATAAGTTAGTATAAACCAATGCAAAACCTTATCATTTTCTACTGTAACAAATCACTAAAATTATTATTCAACATTGAATACTAAATGTCTCTGCATATTTAATACTCCTATCCTCAAATAGAATCATTAAACAAGCAAACATATGCAAACAATGCAAACATAACAGCAATCTGCCAAAACAGTATAGTCTGTAAAGAATGCAAGATTCATCATACTTCCCTAACTCCAAAAATTATGAAAGAAAATTCCCACTGTAGTAATTTTATCAGAGCTTATTATGCAAAAGGTTTCAACATTTTATCACATTCTGACTTTTCTAGGGAATTTTTGCAACAGCGGTAAACTTTCTGTTTTCAAACAGCAACATGTATACTTGCAAAATAAGCATAGTAGAGGCTATCCTTGACATTTTTATTGAAAATAAAGATGCAAAACATTATTCTAAGTAACATCAAGAAAGTAATAACAAAATAAATTGACGCTCCAAGCAAAACACATATCATGTGGTGAATAAAAATATAGCTCCAAGTAAAGTTACCGATGAACAAAGACGAAAGAGGGGATGCCTTCCGGGGCATCCCCAAGCTTAGGATCTTGGTTGTCCTTGAATATTACCTTGGGGTGCCTTGGGAATCCCCAAGCTTAGGCTCTTGCCACTCCTTATTCCATAGTCCATCGAATCTTTACCCAAAACTTGAAAACTTCACAACACAAAACTCAACAGAAAACTCGTAAGCTCCGTTAGCGAAAGAAAACAAAACACCACTTCAAGGTACTGTAATGAACTCATTATTTATTTATATTGGTGTTAAAACTACTGTATTCCAACTTCTCTATGGTTTATAAACTATTTTACTAGCCATAGATTCATTAAAATAAGCAAACAACACATGAAAAACAGAATCTGTCAAAAACAGAACAGTCTGTAGTAATCTGTAACTAACACAAACTTCTGGAACTCCAAAAATTCTACCAAAATAGGACGACCTAGATAATTTGTTTATTGATCTTCTGCAATTGGAATAAGTATTTTATCACTTTCTGGTAATTTTTAACAATTGTTTTCGTGAGCAGAAAGTTTCTGGAATTTTCAGCAAGATGAAATAACTATCATCCAAGAAGATCCTATAGGTCTTACTTGGCACAAACACTAATTAAAACATAAAACCACATCTAACCAGAGGCTAGATAATTTATTTATTACTAAACAGAACCAAAAAGTAAGAAACTAAAATAAAATTTGGTTGCCTCCCAACAAGCGCTATCGTTTAACGCCCCTAGCTAGGCATGATGATTTCAATGATGCTCACATAAAAGATAAGAATTGAAACATAAAGAGAGCATCATGAAGAATATGACTAGTACATTTAAGTCTAACCCACTTCCTATGCATAGGGATTTTGTGAGCAAACAACTAACAATAATCAACTAGCATAGGAAGGTAAAACAAGCATAACTTCAAAACTTTAAGCACATAGAGAGGAAACTTGATATTATTGCAATTCCTACAAGCATATGTTCCTCCCTCATAATAATTTTCAGTAGCATCATGAATGAATTCAACAATATAACCATCAAATAAAGCATTCTTTTCATGATCTACAAGTACAGAATTTTTACTACTCTCCACATAAGCACAATTCTTCTCATTCGGAATAGTAGTGGGAGCAAACTCAACAAAATAACTATCATGTGAAGAATAATCCAATTGAAAATTAGAATCATGACGACAAGTTTCATGGTTATCTTTATTCTTTATAGCATACGTGTCATCACAATAATCATCATAAATAGGAGGCATGCTTTCATCATAATAAATTTGCTCATCAAAACTTGGGGGACAAAAAATATCATCTTCATCAAACATAGCACCCCCAAGCTTGTGGCTTTGCATATCATTAGCATCATAGGTATTCAAAGAATTCATACTAACAACATTGCAATCATGCTCATCATTCACATATTTTATGCCAAGCATTCTATGTAATTATTCTTCTAGTAGTTGAGCACATTTTTCCTTCCCATCATTCTCACGAAAAAGATTAGATGAAGCGTATGAGACAAACTCAATTCCATTTTTTTGTAGTTTTCTTTTATAGACTAAACTAGTGATAAAACAAGAAACTAAAAGATTCGATTGCAAGATCTAAAGATATACCTTCAAGCACTCACCTCCCCGGCAACGGCGCCAGAAAAGAGCTTATTATATTGACGGGGTGTGAGTGCCGCTTACCTAGCCTCCCCGGCAACGGCGCCAGAAAAGAGCTTGATGTCTACTACGCAACCTTCTTCTTGTAGACGTTGTTGGGCCTCCAAGTGCAGAGGTTCGTAGGATGGTAGCAAATTTCCCTCAAGTGGATGACCTAAGGTTTATCAATCTGTGGGAGGCGTAGGTTGAAGATGGTCTCTCTCAAGCAACCCTGCAACCAAATAACAAAGAGTCTCTTGTGTCCCCAACACACCCAATACAATGGTAAATTGTATAGGTGCACTAGTTCGGCGAAGAGATGGTGATACAAGTGCAATATGGATGATAGATATAGGTTTTTGTAATCTGAAAACATAAAAACAGCAAGGTAAATAATGATAAAAGTGAGCACAAACGGTATTGCAATGCTAGGAAACAAGGCCTAAGGTTCATACTTTCACTAATGCAAGTTCTCTCAACAATAATAACATAATTGGATCATATAACTATCCCTCAACATGCAACAAAGAGTCACTCCAAAGTCACTAATAGTGGAGAACAAACGAAGACATTATTGTAGGGTACGAAACCACCTCAAAGTTATTCTTTCTGATCGATCTATTCTAGAGTCCGTAGTAAAATAACATGAAGCTATTCTTTCCGTTCGATCTATCATAGAGTTCGTACTAGAATAACACCTTAAGACACAAATCAACCAAAACCCTAATGTCACCTAGATACTCCAATGTCACCTCAAGTATCCGTGGGTATGATTATACGATATGCATCACACAATCTCGGATTCATCTATTCAACCAACACAAAAGTACTTCAAAGAGTGCCCCAAAGTATCTACCGGAGAGTCAAGACAAAAACGTGTGCCAACCCCTATGCATAGGTTCATGGGCGGAACCCGCAAGTTGATCACCAAAACATACATCAAGTGGATCAATAGAATACCCCATTGTCACCACGGGTATCCCACGCAAGACATGCATCAAGTGTTCTCAAATCATTAAAAGACTCAATCCGATAAGATAACTTCAAAGGAAAACTCAATCTATTACAAGAGAGTAGAGGGGGAGAAGCAACATAAGATCCAACTATAATAGCAAAGCTCGCGATACATCAAGATCGTATCACCTCAAGAACACGAGAGAGAGAGAGAGAGAGAGATCAAACACATAGCTACTGGTACATACCCTCAACCCCGAGGGTGAACTACTCCCTCCTCGTCATGGAGAGCGCCGGGATGATGAAGATGGCCACCGGTGAGGGATCCCCCCTCCGGCAGGGTGCCGGAACAGGGTCCCGATTGGTTTTTGGTGGCTACAAAGGCTTGCGGCGGTGGAACTCCCGATCTATTCTGTTCCCCGATGGTTTTAGGGTATATTGGTATATATAGGAGGAAGAAATACGTCAGGGGAGCCACAAGGGGCCCACGAGGGTGGAGAGCGTGCCCAGGGGGGTGGGCGCGCCCCCCTGCCTCGTGCCTTCCTCGTTGATCCCCTGTCGTGCACTCCAAGTCTCCCGTATTGCTTTCTTTCCAAAAATAACTTTTCCGAAGGTTTCATTCCGTTTGGACTCCATTTGATATTCCTTTTCTGCGAAACACTGAAACAAGGGAAAAAACAGAAACTGGCACTGGGCTCTGGGTCAATAGGTTAGTCCCAAAAGTAATATAAAAGTGCATAATAAAGCCCATAAAACATCCAAGATGGATAATATAATAGCATGAATACTTCATAAATTGTAGATACGTTGGAGACGTATTAGTGCCCTGAAGTGAAGAACAGAAATGGTAATGGGAGCTCTGGGAAGAAGCCCAATCAATTTAACAAAGGACAAGTGAACCACGTGAACGTGGAGGAGGTTGAAGAGCAACCAGATGCAGTTATCGGTAAGTTTTTAGTTAAGTCGTTTACCGCAATCGTTCTTTTAGATGCTGGTGCATCGCATTCATACATATCAAGGGGATTTGTGGATAAGTATAAGTTGCCCACCTATGCTAGTAACCTCACCCGGAGCTGAGTATATGGCAAGCAGTGGATGATTTCAGATGCCATTAACCATAGGTAGTCATGTTTTTCCCTCTGAATTGATAATTCTGGAGTCGCAAGGATAGGATGTGATACTGGGAATGGATTGGCTGTCGATGTATGGAGGAAACATCGATTGCTCCAGTAAGTCAATTCTGCTTACCACCCCGGAGGGAAAAAGGATCAAGTATGTATCCAGGCATGCGCCAAGGAGAACCCAAGTAAATTCTCTCACGGGAGTTGTTCAGGAGGAAGTGCCTGTTGTGAAGGATTAACCAGATGTATTTCCAAAGGAGTTACCAGGCATGCCGCCAGATCGAGACATCGAGTTTTTGATAGAGCTGTTGCCAGGCACCGGGCCTATATCAAAGATACCATACCGGATGCCCGCGAATGATCTGGAGGAGATCAAGAAATAGATTAAGGAGTTATTGGAGAAAGGTTACATCCGACGGAGTTCATCACCATGGGGAGCCCTAGTACTCTTAGTTGAGAAGAAGGATGGATCATTGAGAATGGTTGTTGATTATCGTGCGTTGAATGAAGTGACGATCAAGAACAAGTATCCACTGCCGATGATCAATGATTCATTTTACCAGCTGCAAGGAGCTAAAGTGTTTTCGAAGATCGATCTGCGATCAGGATATCACCAGCTGAAGTATCGAGAAAAGGATATACCTAAGACAGCTTTCACCACAAGGTACGGGCTATATGAGTATACGGTTATGTCATTTGGATTGACTAATGCCCCTGCCTATTTCATGAGTATGATGAACAAGGTGTTCATGGAGTTCTTGGATAAGTTTGTTGTGGTGTTCATTGATGATATCTTGGTATACTCAAAGAATGAAGAGGAACACAAGGAGCATTTGCGTTTAGTTCTCGAGAAGCTCAGGGAGCATCAGTTGTATGCCAAGTTTAGCAAATGTGAATTTTGGTTGAAGGAAGTTGGACTCCTTGGACATGTTATATCAGGAGAAGGTATGGCAGTAGACCCCACCAAGGTTAAATCAGTCACTGATTGGTTATCATCCACCTCAGTCAGAGAGATCTGCAGTTTTCTTGGACTAGCAGGATATTACCGGAGATTTATTGAGAATTTCTCTAAAATTGCGAAATCCATGACGGAGTTGCTGAAGAATGACACCAGGTTCAAATGGACAGAAGAATGTGAGGCCAATTTTCAGGAGTTGAAGAAACGTTTGACTACAGCCCCAGTGCTAATTTTCTGGATATACGCAAGGATTTCCAAGTGTATTGCGACGGATCTCGCTTAGGACTTGGAGGAGTACTTATGCAAGACGGAAGAGTTGTTTCATATGCCTCACGACAGCTTCGACCGCATGAGTTGAATTATGCCACGCATGATTTGGAGTTAGCAACAGTAGTGCATGCACTCAAAACCTGGAGACACTTTCTTATTGGAAACCGTTGCGATGTGTACACGGATCATAAGAGTTTGAAGTACATATTCACCCAGAAGGAGCTGAACCTCAGACAGAGGAAATGGTTGGAGCTTATAAAGGATTATGACATGAAGCTGCATTATCACCCAGGAAAGGCCAATGTCGTAGCAGACGCTTTGAGCCAGAAAAGTTATGTCAATACTCTCTTAATGGGAGGGATGCCAAAGGAGTTAGCCGAGGATCTTAGGGAACTTCGTTTGGAGATTGTTCCTAGAGGTTTTGTTGCAGCGATGGAAGTTCAACCTACATTGTTGGGAAATATTCGTCAAGCTCAGAAAGATGACAAGGAAATTGCTGAGATAAAGGAGAGAATGAGCAAAGGAAAGGCCAAAGGTTTTCGTGAGGATGAGCACGACACCTTGTGGTTTGAGGACCGCATTTATGTGCCCAATAATGCAGAGATCAGGAAGTTGAGACTACAGGAAGCTCATGACTCACCATACTCGATACACCCCGAAAACACTAAGATGTATTTGGATTTGAAGGAGCATTTCTGGTGGACTGGAATGAACAAGGATATTGCCGAGTATGTAGCCATATGTGATGTATGTCAGAGAGTGAAGGCAGAACATCAGAAGCCAGCAGAATTACTGTAGCCTATGCCGATACCCGAATGGAAGTGGGATAAGCTTGGCATGGATTTTATTACCGGGTTACCCAGGACCCTATCGGGATATGGTTCTATCTGGGTAGTAGTGGATCCCTTGACCAAAGTAGCTCACTTTATCCCAGTGAAAACCACCTATACAAGTGCAAAGTAGGCCAAGATATACATGACCAGGATTGTATGTCTGCATGGAGTTTCGAGGACCATCATATCAGATAGAGGAACACAGTTTACTTCAAAGTTTTGGCATCAGTTGCACTAGACTTTGGGAACCAGGCTAGAGTTCAGTACAGCTTTTCATCCACAGACAGATGGACAGACTGAGAGAGTCAATCAGATTCTGGAGGACATGCTGAGAGCTTGCGCGCTGGATTATGGATCTAGTTGGAATGACAATTTGCCCTACGTGGAGTTCTCATACAACACCAGCTACCAGGGTAGTTTGAAGATGGCACCTTTAGAAGCCCTGTATGGAAGGAGGTGCAGAACACCATTGATGTGGGATGAAGTTGGAGACCGTCAGTTGTTTGGACCGGATTTGATCAAAGAATCTGAAGAGAAGGTTAAGCTGATTCGAGATAGACTGAAGGTAGCTTAGTCCCGACAGAAGAGTTATGCAGATTCAAAACGCAAGGAGGTAGTCTATAAAATCGGAGACAAAGCATATCTGCGAGTGTCGCCTCTACGAGGAGTTAAGCGTTTTGGTGTTAAAGGAAAGTTAGCCCCGAGATTTGTAGGACCATACCGAGTCTTTGAATGCATGGGAGAGGTTGCCTACGAGTTGGAGTTACCCGAAGGACTATCAGGAGTTCATGATGTATTTCACATTTCCCAGTTGAAGAAGTGTCATGCATAGAGGGATGATATTCCTCTGAGAGATACAGTGCCCCTGGAAGCAATTCAGTTGGATAGTGATTTGACGTATGAGGAGAAACCTGTCAAGGTTCTCGAGTTTGCCAGCCGAGTTACTCGCAGCAAAGTTATCAAGTTTTGCAAAGTTCAGTGGAGCCACCATACCGAGGATGAAGCCACTTGCGAACGAGAGGATGATCTACGGAAAGACCACCCACACCTGTTTTTTAGCCAACCCGAATCTCGAGGGCGAGATTCATCTTAAGGGGGGGTAGGTTTGTAACATCCCAAATTTTCCATTTGGAATGTTATACATAGGTCATTCATGCATATCATATTTTATTGCATTTCGTCTTACGATCCTCGAAATCCTAAACAACTCAAGGACCCTCGGAGATAGTTGGGGATTTCCTAGTTCTCATATTTGAATTTTTCTCAAATATCGAAACAAGGATCATTTTGGTTTTAATAATTTTTCTCTCCGAAAATATTTCATACTAAAAATATGAGAGGAGATAATATGACTTCTCCAAAATAAAGGAAATATTGGAGGAAAAATATTAAAATCAGTTATTATATTTTATTTGGATTTTATCGCTATTTTATTTGAATTAGGAAAAATATGCGTTTTTCAAAATTGCATTAGAGGCCCAAATAAATGTTCACTTTGCCCGCTATATTTTTAGAGGACGGGGAAAATTTATTTCAGGATTTTTGGAGTCCGTTTAGTATTTCTTTTAATCATTTTTCTGCGCAACGAAATATTTATAAAAAAAAGAAAAAAAGTTCTAACCGACTCCGGGCCGTAACCGGCCAGGACTCCCCAGGCCGGCCCTTTATAAGCCCCCTCCCCCGACCCTGCAGCCCACTCGAGCCCAGCCGCTGCCCCGCGCCCAAACCATAACCCTAAGCCGTCGCCGCTGCCTTGCACCACCGCGGCCCCGACCCGCCACCGCCAGAGTACGCCGCCGCCGTCCCGTTCCACGAGGTAGCCGCCGGTTTTTCTTAAAAACCGATCGGTTTTTATTTCGAAAACCTAGATCTCGTTTTTTTAGAATCGGTTTTGTTTGGTTTTCTCGGTTCGGTTAAATAGTGGACGTTCGTCCGTACGTTCGTTTTAACGAACGTTGTTCGCCCGTTAGCCGCAGACAGCGAACGTTCGTTCGTTAGCCTGTTCGTCAGTTTTTCTTTTTCCAGGGTTTTCCGCGATTATTTTCGATCGCGATTTCTGCCCTGATTTTCGTTTTAGTTTATCTTTTTGCTCGTTTATCAGAATCAGGCGATTCAAGCGCCTAGATCTTCGTCTCGAAGTTCTCTTTCGGTTTAACCAACTTGAACAAGATTTTGATACAGTAAAATTTGACTTTAGTCCAGATTAGTAATCAGATCTTGTTTCTTTCGTAGTTTGAGTTTCGTTGCTCCGTTTGATTTGATTCTTTTTTTCAAACCGGAGTTCTTCATCTGAACTTTCTGGTTAGATCTTCTTATTTGAGTTTTACCCGTGCCTCATTGCTTGAGTGCTTATGTATGCTATTGTTTGTTTGTGATAGAATTCCCAGAGTGCGAAGCGTGCTACTACGAGCCACTAGGTTTTGCGGATCGTCAGCAAGGCAAGTAACACATTGATCATACTTCTTTCATACCCAGTTTTTATACATTAGTTCCAATCCTCAAACATTGCATGATTAGGAAGTGTTTAACTTGTGGGTATTGGGAAGTAGTTGATGAGGTAGAACCTATTGCCCTGTTTATTATCAAACCCTTGGGAGTTATTTTTCAACGTACGCTTATATTGCCATGCTATGCTCGTAGACGTGGTTTGGTTTCAGAGATCCATGACAGATGTGAGTTGTTAATTAATGATTAACTTAAGGTGGCAACTTTAATACACATCTGGGTGGATTGCTTGTGGGCACCTGGAGAATCCAGTGTTGTCCTACGATATCTCGGAGTACCCGTGTGATCATCCTAAGGTCCGCCACCCAGGCTCAAAGGGATCATAAGATTATTCATGCTAGAAACTTTCGTGTGCAGCCACAAGCTATTATGGGCTCTAGCATAGTTGAGTATGTTGCATGACCTCTTCTAGTGGTGGGCTAGCAGATGTAGAGGGAAAGTAGGTGTAACTGTCCACCCGGGGTTAGAGTTAATGTTTCTGAAAGACTGTGTCTCGGTCATCCGTTTCTCAAACACCGTGTAGTGCGAGAAATCCAACGGAGGAGATCGAGTCTTGTGGGGAAAAGTGCGCAAACCTCTGCAGAGTGTACAAAATAATCATGGTTAGCCGTGTCCCGGGTTATGGACATCTTGAGTATGTGGTTCTTGGATTATCATATGGATCTCATCACTCTAAATTAATTTTGTTGGGTCAATAATTACTTTTAATTGGGATTGAGTTGGAGGAACCTTCTCAATGATGTTTCAACTACCATGATAGTTAACTAAAATATATTCCTTTTTTGTAGGGAAAAAAATTTGCTTTTTGCAAAAACATATTAACCATAGAGCCTCCACCAGCCATATATGCATATAGTGATAGCCTTTATCTGTTCATTATTCTACTGTGTTACATTGCCAGCATATTCCATGTGCTTGACACGTTTTTGGGCTGCAACGTATCATGTTGCAGACTTTTCAGACGAGGACTAAGGTTCGCTAGGCCGTTGTCGTGCACTCAGCAATGCCGTTGGAGTTGATGGACTCACTTTATCTTCCAAGCCTTCCGCTGTTATCTTATTTAGATGGCCTTAAGCCATATTTATTGTAATAAGTTCTCTTTCGAGACTATCGATGTAATAAGTGTGTGATTGCTACTCTGTTATAAATCTTTCGAGTACTGTGTGTGTCAGCATTACCGATCCAGGGATGACACTAAAGCACAGAGACTTGACCGTCTGTGGTCGGGTCGCTACAACCTGGCAAGCCCCTTGGGCATGGACTCCCTGCCAACACTAGTGCTCCGCCTCTCTAATCAGTTGGTCGCTAATTAGTGAGGTGTCGAGCCAGCAAGTGTTTCGGTGGACGTACCTTTGCGTGTCAGCTTGCTAGAGAGGTAGATTACTTTATTGACACCCGTCCTGATGGTATGTCACGCTAATAGGAGGTAGCTGAATAAGCGGCACAACAACCTTGCTGGGATTCAAACTCCACATGACACATAGCATCGCATTTAATCCGTTTTTCCTAACTATTAGAGTTAGGTATGATAGCACTGTTTTAGTCTAATCACTCCTGTAATGACCTTTTTGCCACAGTGGTAACCCCTTGAGCTATAAAAGGAGGGTCGGGGCAACATTAGTAGGGGTTCGAATCTTTGCAACCCTCATGCGTTGGGATTTGTGTAGCTGCTCTCTTCCCACCACTTGCCGAGGTAGAGCGCTCCGTGTACCTGTGCTCAACCACCACCAATACACCCAAAGGCAGGAGTAGGGTTTTACGCCTCCGGGCAGCCCGAACCTGGGTAAAAACGTGCGCCCCTTGTTGTGTTTGCTCTTTGCGTTAATCAATGCCCCACGCCGGACCAGCAAAGGGGCTGTACAACCCCATAGATCGCCGGCTCCACGCCGACATCTTTGGCGCGCCAGGTAGGGGCAGGTGTTGGCATAAATCAAAGCAGTGAGTGGCGCATCGGCTACGTGAAGTTCTGCGTCTTCTTCACCATCCGTGGCACACAAAAAGAAGGGCTCCATGAAAATGAAACCATCCTCGTCTAGACTCCCACCACATTTTCCTGCGGATGGCGCAGGCGGCGCCTCTCCATGGGGCAGTGCGGAAGCCACGGGGGGCGCGGCCAGCACAGGAGGTGCCGTCGCCGTGCCCACCATGGCTTGAGCGGATGATAGAAACGTCGGAGTCGGTCAACTCCTACGACCCTCTGGCGACAACCACAACAATGGTGCAGGTGGTGCGGACATGCAGCTCCCACTTCCCCCGCGCCATGGCGAGCGTAGCCACCGAAGCAACACCGCCCGAACTGGCGCAAGCCGAGATCCTCCCACTGCACCAACCCCAGCAGCCGCGGGGGAGACAACATCAAGACACATATCACGCCTGTCCCAAGATGGACGCGACAAGACCCGAGCGGTGTTGTTGTGCCTCCAGAACAGCGCCAGCGCCCGCATGGCAAGTCGCCGGTTGGAAACCCTCATCCCAGGCCACAGGAAAAATTCCATCACCCCAACCAAGATCTGCTTGTAGGACCTATTGGATTTCATCTTATTCAACAGGAAGATAATGATCTAGAACAAGTAGACGAGGATGAAGGATGGGGGCACTGGGCTATGCCTCAACAGCAGTAGCTAGTTTATCAGGAGATCCAAGCTGGTGATTTTCTGGAACTGAATGATTTGCTTGAGCCACTAGAGGAGGAAGTGCACATTCCTGTGATTGTAGACAATAATGGTTTGACCCTATCTCTAGGCCTAAATATTGCAGTATCTCCTGGGGAAGCTCAGTCGGACAGCTCTGTAGTTGGAGGTCCTCTCCCACTGAATCTTGAAGAACTTCTAGCCCCTCTGATCATCCCAGATCAACACCCAGAAATTCAGGCAAATTTTGATCTTAACCTTCCAATACCAGAGCTAGTTGGAGTTGCAGAGGCTCATGTTCTGGAACAGACTGCTTTACAGCCCCACAATAACAACTTGTTGCAGTTCAACAGGAAGATGCCACTACAAAAATGCTGCAAGTAGACCAGGATGTTCCTCAACTGGCTATTCTTCCAGTGGATGTCAACCTTGCCACTCCTGATGATACTACTGTGGAGGTCAAACAAAACATTGACAGTGCACCACCAAAGCTTGTCAGTTCTGCCTCAGAAGGTTTATAGTTAGACAACAGTTTCAGTACTCCACCTTTAAGGTCTGAGAACAACACTATGGCACAGGGAGGCACAGCTGCTGGTGATCTTATTCCACAGAATGCACACATTGCTACTGACAGCTCCGAAGGTACCAGTCTTAGGCCCCCTCCTGGATTCCCTTTCCCTATTTTCAAACTTGCAACTACTGCTACTAATGTGCAAAACCCAGAGCAGTTGGATCCTCAACTCAGAGATTTAATAGCAAGTCCCTCTATGTTAGATGCAGGGATGATTTTATGTCTAAGGAAGGTCTAGAGTTGTGGAACAAACACTTTAAGCCTGCTGATGGAATGAACAGAGTGGTTCAGGTACCTTGTGAATGGTTTAAGTTTGTCACTGTTGCCCTCTTAACACCTGCTAATTTTGACTAGGCTAAATCTCTGTTATCTTCTCAACTTTGGAATTATATCATTGGAGGATTTGTTAACAAGAAGCTCATTCCTTTTGCTTTACCTGAATCATGCATCTCTGGTCATATACCTACATGTCAGCAGATAAGTCTAGAGCAGGAAGTTTCTTCAGCCCAGGAAGCTCTAACCCCTACGCACAACATTGGTGGGGAAGATCAAGGAGCACACTCTGCAAGCACCTCTGCTGTTTATGCTAGAAAGAAAAGAAAGCATAAGGCACCCATCTGTGAAACTGAGGTAAGGAGAAGCTACAGATTGAAGGAAGCTAACAAAGGTTTTAGAAGGAAAGTCTGTAAAGATAAAAATTGTCTCCCTTGCAGTACTGATCCACCTGCTTTACCTCAAGAGTTATTAAAAATCTCTCTGTTTCCTTTTGCAAGGCCAACGCTAAGGATCGCACAGAGGAGATGCTTCAGCAGCCCAAGAAGAAGAAGGAGACAAAGGGTGCGGCTAAGGGGGTGCAAAAGAAGCCTGCCATCTTCAGGCCTTAGAGAAATATAGTTCCAGTTCTACTACTATGTAATGATTCTAGACCTGATTATTATCACTTTTGACAGTGGGATGTTTGCTTTATATTGGAACCTCGCACTATGGGCTTCATTTTGTTCAATTATTGTAAGAACTATGTCAAAAGATATGGCTGGAAGCTTGTCCTATCTCAGTCCTACTAAATCCTTGTTTTGGGGAGTTATTTGGTGCACCTGTGCTATTTGGAGTGGAATGTGTTTTGTGCATGATTGTTATTTGGTTATCTCTCATGAATTGGGCATTTCTTTTAAAGTGATGGATCAATTAGGGATGGTTTTTTCTATTGCTAGACTCTGTAGGTTTTTGACAGTTATCT
The DNA here is from genome assembly GCF_002575655.3 of Aegilops tauschii subsp. strangulata. NCBI lineage: Eukaryota > Viridiplantae > Streptophyta > Magnoliopsida > Poales > Poaceae > Aegilops > Aegilops tauschii. The sequence continues at coordinate 246,133,696 of NC_053040.3, read as the reverse complement.
GGACCAATGTGATGGTTATAGTTTGTTGAATCTTACAGTTAAAAGGCATAATCATAGACTTTACAGCTCTACTTCCTCATGACACAAATGAGCAGAAACTGGAACATATTGAATTGGAATATTAGGGGCATTAATGATTCTAATAAATGGTTGGCTCTGAATAATAAAATTGTTGAGTCCAATGCTGACATCATCTGCATTCAAGAAACCAAGAGAGAATTATTTGATGCTAGATATCTCAAGAATTTTTGTCCTAGAAGGATTAATGATACGTCTTCAACGTATCTATAATTTTTTATTGTTCCATGCTATTATATTATCCGTTTTGGGTGTTTATTAATGGGCTTTACTATACACTTTTATATTATTTTTGGGACTAACCTATTAACCCAAGGCCTAGTTGCCTATTTCAGTGTTTCGCAGAAAAGGATATCAAACGGAGTCCAAACGGAATGAAACCTTCGGGAGCGTGATTTTTGGAACAAACGTGATCCAGAGGACTTGGAGTGGACGTCAAGAAATCAACGAGGAGGCCACGAGGCAGGGAGGCGCGCCTGCCCCCTGGGCGCGCCCCCACCCTCGTGGGCCCCTCGCAGCTCCACCAACCTACTTCTTCCTCCTATATATACCCATGTACCCCGAAAACATCCAGGAGCACCATGAAACCCTATTTCCACCGCCGCAACCTTCTGTACCCGTGAGATCCCATCTTGGGGCCTTTTCCGGCGCTCCGCCGGAGGGGGAATCGATCACAGAGGGCTTCTACATCAACACCATAGCCTCTCCGATGATGTGTGAGTAGTTTACCACAGACCTTCGGGTCCATAGTTATTAGCTAGATGGCTTCTTCTCTCTCTTTGGATCTCAATACAAAGTTCTCCTCGATCTTCTTGGAGATCTATTCGATGTAACTCTTTTTGCGGTGTGTTTGTCGAGATCTGATGAATTGTGGGTTTATGATCAAGATTATCTATGAACAATATTTGAATCTTCTCTGAATTCTTTATGTATGATTGGTTATCTTTGCAAGTCTCTTCGAATTATCAGTTTGGTTTGGCCTACTAGATTGATCTTTCTTGCAATGGGAGAAGTGCTTAGCTTTCGGTTCAATCTTGCGTTGCTCGATCCTAGTGACAGTAGGGGAAACGACACGTATTGTATTATTGCCATCGAGGATAAAAAGATGGGGTTTATATCATATTGCTTGAGTTTATCCCTCTACATCATGTCATCTTGCCTAATGCGTTACTCTGTTCTTAAGAACATAATACTCTAGATGCATGCTGGATAGCGGTCGATGTGTGGAGTAATAGTAGTAGATGCAGGCATGAGTCGGTCTACTTGTCACGAACATGATGCCTATATACATGATCATGCCTAGATATATTCTCATAATTATGCACTTTTCTATCAATTGCTCGACAGTAATTTGTTCATCCACCGTAATACTTATGCTATCTTGAGATAAGCCACTAGTGAAACCTATGGCCCCCGGGTCTATTTTCCATCATATAAGTTTCCAATCTATTTTTACTTTGCAATCTTTACTTTCAATCTTTATCATAAAAATACCAAAAATATTATCATCTCTATCAGATCTCACTTTTGCAAGTGGCCGTGAAGGGATTGACAACCCCTTTATCGCGTTGGTTGCAAGGTTCTTATTTGTTTGTGTAGGTACGAGGGACTTGCGTGTGGCCTCCTACTGGATTGATACCTTGGTTCTCAAAAACTAAGGGAAATACTTACGCTACTTTGCTGCATCACCCTTTCCTCTTCAACGGAAAACCAACGCATGCTCAAGAGGTAGCAAGAAGGATTTCTGGCGCCGTTGCCAGGGAGTCTACGCACAAGTCAAGACATACCAAGTACCCATCACAGACTCTTATCCCTCGCATTACATTATTTGCCATTTGCCTCTCGTTTTCCTCTCCCCCACTTCATCTTTGCCGTTTTATTCGCCCTTCTTCTGTTCGATCTTGTGTTACCATGTGCCTTCTTTTTGCTTGCATCTTCGCTTGCTAAAAAGTGTATGGATCTTCATCCACTTGCTAATCTCTTTAAGAGATCCAATTATGATGAATCAATTGCTAGTGAGTTTTGTGCACTAGATAATCTTTATGAGGTTTTGCTTGAAATTCATGAATCTGAAAATTGTGATGAAGTGCTTTATGAAGTGATTCACGATAGATCTTTGAATCAAAAGCATGATTGCAATGATGTTATTATAAATTCTATTGATGTCAATTGTGCTAATAATACGCAAAACCCTAAGCTTGGGGATTCTAGTTTTGCTATGACTACTATTTGTTGCAATGATCATGATTGGGGTGATTCTTCTTATGATCTTGAAAATTTATTTAAGCTCCATGATGAATATGAGATTGATAATAATGTTTGCAATAATATTGAAAGTGGGTTTGGAAGAGTGTCAATTTTAGATCCCACATATTTGGAGAATGTTCAATCTTATGAAGATTTTGATAAAAGTGGGTTTGGAGAGGTCATGACTTTAGTTAATGTTAATCCCACTATTTTGGAAGAGTATCAACTTTGCATACATGTGGATCGTGTTAAGAATATGTTTTGTGATAGCTATATTTTTTAATTTGAATATGATCCCACATGTAATTATTATGAGAGAGGAAAATATGGTTGGAGAAATTTTCATGTTACTAAATTACCTCTCGTTATGTTGAGATTGCTATTGTTTCTCACTTCTTCCTTGCATATGCTAGTATTTGCTTGTTTTGATAATTTGTTTGCCTATAAGATGCCTATGCATAGGAAGTATGTTAGACTTATATGTGTTTTTCACATGCTATGTGATGCTCTCTTTGTGCTTCAATTCTTGTCTTTCATGTGAGCATCATTGAAATTATAAATGCCTAGCTAGGGGCGTTAAATGATAGCACTTGTTGGGAGGCAACCCAATTTTATTTTTGTTTCTTGCTTTTTGGTTCTGTCTAGTAATAAATATTTCATCTAGCTTCTGTTTAGATGTGGTTTTATGTTTTAATTAGTGTTTTTGCCAAGTAGAACCTTTGGGAAGGCTTGGGTGAAGTCTTTTTGATCTTGCTGTAAAAACAGAAACTTTAGCGCTCACGAGATTAACTACAACTTTTTACTGGAGAGTGATATTTAGTTGATTATTTTTGAGGATGATTAATAGATAAATTCCGCACGTCCAGAAATTTATTTTAGAATTTTTGGAGTTCCAGAAGTATGCGTTTGATACAGATTACTACTGACTGTTCTGTTTTTGACAGATTCTGTTTTCCGTGTGTTGTTTGTTTATTTTGATGAATCTATGGCTAGTATCGGAGGTTATGAACCATAGAGAAGTTGGAATAAAGTAGGTTTAACACCAATATAAATAAATAATGAGTTCATTACAGTACCTTGAAGTGGTCTTTTGTTTTCTTTCGCTAACGGAGCTCACGAGATTTTCTGATAAGTTTTGTGTTGTGAAGTTTTCAAGTTTTGGGTAAAGATTTGATGGATTATGGAATAAGGAGTGGCAAGAGCCTAAGCTTGGGGATGCCCAAGGCACCCCAAGGTAAAATCCAAGGACAACCAAAAAGCCTAAGCTTGGGGATGCCCCGGAAGGCATCCCCTCTTTTGTCTTCGTCCATCGGTAACTTTACTTGGAGCTATATTTTTATTCACCACATGATATGTGTTTTGCTTGGAGCGTCTTGTATGATTTGAGTCTTTGCTTTTTAGTTCACCACAATCATCCTTTCTATACACACCTTTTGGGAGAGACACACATTAATCGGAATTTATTAGAATACTCTATGTGCTTCACTTATATCTTTTGAGCTCAACAATTTTGCTCTAGTGCTTCGCTTATATCTTTTAGAGCACGGTGGTGGTTTTATTTTATAGAAATTATTGATCTCTCATGCTTCACTTATATTATTTTTAGAGTCCTTTAGAACAGCATGGTAGTTTGCTTTGGCTATAAAATTAGTCCTAATATGATAGGCATCCAAGATGGATATAATAAAAACTTTCATATATGTGCATTGAATACAAAGAGAAGTTTGATACTTGATGATTGTTTTGAGATATGGAGATAGTGATATTAAAGTTGTGCTAGTTGAGTAGTTGTGAATTTGAGAAATACTTGTGTTGAAGTTTGCAAGTCCCGTAGCATGCACGTATGGTAAACGTTGTGTAACAAATTTGAAACATGAGGTGTTCTTTGATTGTCATCCTTATGAGTGGCGGTCGGGGACAAGCGATGGTCTTTTCCTACCAATCTATCCCCCTAGGAGCATGTGCGTAGTGCTTGGTTTTTGATGACTTGTAGATTTTTGCAATAAGTATGTGAGTTCTTTATGACTAATGTTGAGTCCATGGATTATACGCACTCTCAACCTTCCATCATTGCTAGCCTCTTCAGTACCGTGCATTGCCCTTTCTCACCTTGAGAGTTGGTGCAAATTTCGCCGGTGCATCCAAACCCCTTGATACGATACACTCTATCACACATAAACCTCCTTATATCTTCCTCAAAACAGCCACCATACCTACCTATTATGGCATTTCCATAGCCATTCCGAGATATATTGCCATGCAACTTTCCACTGTTTCGTTTATTAAGACACGCTTCATCATTGTCATATTGCCTTGCATGATCATGTAGTTGACATCGTATTTGTGGCAAAGCCTTCATGCATATTATTTCGTACATGTCACTCTTGATTCATTGCCCATCCCGGTACACCGCCGGAGGCATTCATATAGAGTCATATTTTGTTGTAGTATCGAGTTGTAATCATCGAGTTGTAAATAAATAGAAGTGTGATGATCATGATTAATAGAGCATTGTCCCAAAATAAAAAAGGAAGAAAGGCCAAATAAAAAAAGAAGGCCCAAAAAAGAGGAAAAAAAGAGAAATAAAAAGGGACAATGCTACTATCCCTTTTCCACACTTGTGCTTCAAAGTAGCACCATGATCTTTATGATAGAGAGTCTCTTGTTTTGTCACTTTCATATACCAGCGGGAATTTTTCATTATAGAACTTGGCTTGTATATTCCAACAATGGGCTTCCTCAAATGCCCTAGGTCTTCGTGAGCAAGCAAGTTGGATGCACACCCACTTACTTTCCTTTGTTGAGCTTTCATACATTTATAGCTCTAGTGTATCCATTGCGTGGCAATCCCTACTCCTTGCATTGACATCAATTGATGGGCATCTCCCTAGCCCGTTTATTAGCCGTGTCAATGTGAGACTTTCTCCTTTTTTGTCTTCTCCACACAACCCCCATCATCATATTCTATTCCACCCATAGTGCTATATCCATGGCTCACGCTCATGTATTGCGTGGAAGTTGAAAAAAGTTTGAGACTACTAAAGTATGAAACAATTGCTTGGCTTGTCATCGGGGTTGTGCAAGATGAGAGCATCTTGTGTGACGAAAATGAAGCATGGCCAAACTATATGATTTTGTAGGGATGAGCTTTCTTTGGCTATGTTATTTTGAGAAGACATAATTGCTTGGTTAGTATGCTTGAAGTATTATTATTTTTATGTCAATATTAAACTTTTATCTTGAATCTTTCAGATCTGAACATTCATGCCACAATAAAGAAAATTACATTGAAGAATATGCTAGGTAGCATTGCACATCAAAAATTCTGTTTTTATCATTTACCTACTCGAGGACGAGCAGGAATTAAGCTTGGGGATGCTTGATACGTCTCCAACGTATCTATAATTTTTGATTGTTCCATGCTATTATATTATCTGTTTTGGATGTTTAATGGGATTTACTATACACTTTTATATTATTTTGGGACTAACCTATTAACCCAAGGCCCAGTGCAAATTGCTGTTTTTTTGTGCCTATTTCAGTGTTTCGCAGAAAAGGAATATCAAACGGAGTCCAAATGGAATGAAACCTTCGGGAGCGTGATTTTTGGAACAAACGTGATCCAGAGGACTTGGAGTGGATGTCAAGAAATCAACGAGGAGGCCACGAGGCAGGGAGGCGCGCCCCCACCCTCGTGAGCCCCTCGCACCTCCACCGACCTACTTCTTCCTCCTATATATACCCATGTACCCCGAAAACATCCAGGAGCACCACGAAACCCTATTTCCACCGCCGCAACCTTCTGTACCCGTGAGATCCCATCTTGGGGCCTTTTCCGGCGCTACGCCGGAGGGGGAATCGATCACGGAGGGCTTCTACATCAACACCATAGCCTCTCCGATGATGTGTGAGTAGTTTACCACAGACCTTCGGGTCCATAGTTATTAGCTAGATGGCTTCTTCTCTCTCTTTGGATCTCAATACAAAGTTCTCCTCGATCTTATTGGAGATCTATTCGATGTAACTCTTTTTGCGGTGTGTTTGTCGAGATCCGATGAATTGTGGGTTTATGATCAAGATTATCTATGAACAATATTTGAATCTTCTCTGAATTCTTTTATGTATGATTGGTTATCTTTGCAAGTCTCTTCGAATTATCAGTTTTGTTTGGCCTACTAGATTGATCTTTCTTGCAATGGAAGAAGTGCTTAGCTTTGGGTTCAATCTTTCGTTGCTCGATCCTAGTGACAGTAGGGGAAACGACACGTATTGTATTGTTGCCATCGAGGATAAAAAGATGGGGTTTATATCATATTGCTTGAGTTTATCCCTCTACATCATGTCATCTTGCCTAAGGCGTTACTCTGTTCTTATGAACTTAATACTATAGATGCATGCTGGATAGCGGTCGATGTGTGGAGTAATAGTAGTAGATGCAGGCAGGAGTCGGTCTACTTGTCACGGACGTGATGCCTATATACATGATCATGCCTAGATATTCTCATAATTATGCACTTTTCTATCAATTGCTCGATAGTAATTTGTTCACCCACCGTAATACTTATGCTATCTTGAGAGAAGCCACTAGTTAAACCTATGGCCCCCGGGTCTATTTTCCATCATATAAGTTTCCAATCTATTTTTACTTTGCAATCTTTACTTTCAATCTTTATCATAAAAATACCAAAAATATTATCATCTCTATCAGATCTCACTTTTGCAAGTGGCCGTGAAGGGATTGACAACCCCTTTATCGCGTTGGTTGCAAGGTTCTTATTTTTTTGTGTAGGTACGAGGGACTTGCGTGTGGCCTCCTACTGGATTGATACCTTGGTCCTCAAAAACTGAGGGAAATACTTACGCTACTTTGCTGCATCACCCTTTCCTCTTCAAGGGAAAACCAACGCGTGCTCAAGAGGTAGCCATTAATCAATTTGAGTTTCTCCCCTCAGTAGGTGCTTCGGGAGGACTACTAATTGCCTGGAATGGCTCTCTGTTTGCAGGGGAAAATCTTTTCCATAATGATTTTTCCTTGTCTGTTCATTTTACATCTGCTCTGTCTGGAGAGTCTTTCATTCTCTCAAATATTTATGGGCCCAGTCAAGGACCAGACTCAATTTATGGATTGGTTCAAGGATATCCAAATGCCAGTAGATACCAAATGGATTATCATGGGTGATTTCAACTATGTCAGATTTCCAAGTGATAGAAACAGGGCAGGAGGCAACTTCATAGAGATGTTACAATTTAATGACGCTATCAATGCCCTAGCTTTGGTTGAAATCCCACTGAAGGGAAGAAATTACACTTGGAGTAATATGCAAGATGCCCCTCTTTTAGAGAAGTTGGATTGGGTTTTTACTTCAGAATCTTGGACCAATGAATTCCCCAATACTTTGGTCTTACCTCTTGCCAAACCAATCTTTGATCACACCCCATGTTTGATCCAAATTGGTACACACATTCCTAAGTCCAAAATTTTCAGGTTTGAAATTTTTTGGATGAAAGTACAGGGTTTTAAAGAGGTGGTCAAGCAAACCTGGGAACATGATACCCACATTACAGATTCTGCTAGGACAATTTCAGCTAAATTTAAGAGATTAAGGAAGTGTCTCAAAATTTGGGCTAAGTCAATTTCTCATCTGAGCAACTCAATCAAAAACACTAATGAGGAGATTCTTGTCCTTGATGCTATAGAAGAATTCAGACCTCTATCTATCACAGAATGGAATGGCAGGAACTTTCTGAAACACCATTTGCTACAACTTCTGGAGTGGCAGAGGATTTACTAGCAACAAAGAGCTACCATTAGGTGGGTCAAATTTGGAGAAGCCAATTCCAAGTATTTTCAAGCTAAGGCCACCATTAAATACAGAGTGAATCACATTGACAGCCTACAAGATGAGGCTGGTAATATATGCAGAGAACATAATGCAAAGGCTGGTATCCTCTTAAATGCTTTCAAGAAGAGGCTTAGCACATCCACTCCTACTTTCAATCTCCTTGAACCGGATACTTTGATTGACAAAAGTACTGATCTCTCAGTTCTGGAGCAACCTTTCTCTAAAGCTTAAATTGATAAAGTGGTTCAGAATCTGCCTTCTGATAAAGCCCCTCGGCCAGATGGATTCAACATTGACTTTGTTAAATTCTACTAGGACATCATTTCCCCAGATTTCTATGCATTGATAGATGATTTCTTCAAAGGAGCCATCAGTTTGCAGAGCATCAACAGTTCTTATATTATACTCATTCCAAAGAAAGATGCACCAGTTACACCAAATGATTTCAGGCCCATTTCTCTGCTCAACTGTTCCATAAAGATTATCACTAAGTTGCTTGCCAATAGATTACAGACAGTAATTCTGAAACTAGTTCATACAAATCAATATGGGTTCCTAATATCAAGATCTATCCAAGACTGCTTGGCCTGGGCTTATGAGTATCTCTATCAGTGCAAAACTTCTAATAAAGAGTTGATAATCCTCAAGTTAGACTTTGAGAAGGCCTTTCATATGATTGAGCATCAAACCATAAAAGATATTTTAATTGCTCGAGGCTTTGGACCTAGATGGCTCATGTGGATGGATATGATTTTCAAATCTGGCTTCTCTTCAGTGCTTCTCAATGGTGTGCCAGGAAAACAGTTCCTCTGCAAAAGAGGTGTCAGACAAGGAGACCCTTTATCCCCACTCCTATTTGTACGTGCTGCTTATCTGCTCCAAACAATTCTAAACAAAGCAATGGTGACATGCCTCATCTCAAAACCTCTTGAGTTGCACCCCTGTCCTAATTTTCCAGTGATTCAATATGTTGATGACACAATCCTAATGATGCCTGCATGCAGAATTCAATTAGAGTAGCTCAAGAATCTTCTGATGCATTTCACTGCTTACACTGGTTTAAGGATCAACTTTCATAAGTCTGCAATGACTCCAATCAACACACCTGAGTACAAGATGCACCTTCTGGCCAACAACTTGGGATGTACTATTGGCAGTATACCTTTCACTTACCTTGGTTTACCTCTCAGCCTACTCAAACCAAAGCTAGAAGACTTTGTTCCTATCATTAAAAGGATTGACAGAAGACTTGCTGGTTGCTCCACCTTGCTATCCTATGGGGACAGACTCACACTTATTAAGTTTGTTTTCACAAGCTTGCCAACTTTTTTCATGAGCACTCTTTCTCTACCTGCTGGCATAGTTGAAAAGATCAATAAGTTCCTCAGACTTTGCTTTTGGAGAAAATATGGCGTGGAAGAAAGAGGTCCTGCTCTGATTGCTTGGGAGAAAACCTGTGTCCCCAAAGATCAAGGAGGTCTGGGAATTTTAGACATTACCACTCACAACAAATGTCTCTTGATGAAGCACATTCATAAATTTTAAACCATGCAGACCTCCCCTGGGTGAATCCTTATTTGGGAATCTTACTATCACAATGGCATCTTTACCCCCAGGCCAGTGGGATCATTCTGGTGGAAAGGAATTCTCAAGTTGCTTCCTATATTTAAACAATGGGCCAAGGGAGAGATTGGGAAAGGCAACTCCATATTCTTCTGGCAGGATAATTGGGGCCATGATTTACTTGAGCAAAAATATCCAGAGCTCTATTCTTTCTCAATCAGGGCTAACTTGATAGTGCAAGAATTCCTACAATTGGAAGATCCTCTGGAACACTTTCACACACCCCTCTCCATCCAAGCTTTGCAGCAGTTCCAAGAACTTCAGATTATTCTCCAAAATATCCAGCTCTCTGCCAACCATGATAATTGGAGCTACTCCTGGGGGTCAGCATTCTCCTCCATCAAGATGTACCCCTGTTTGGCTAAGAAAGAACACACTCCACTTCCTATTTTCAAGAAGATTTGGAAGAATGCAGCTATCCTAAGATACAAGATCTTTTTCTGGCTCATCTTGCATGACAGAGTGAATTCCAGGAATCTATTGAAGAGAAAATCCTTTCACCTACCTTCTTATGATTGTGAGATCTGCCAGCACAGCACTGAAGAAACAACCTTACACTTATTTTGGGACTGTGATTTCGCCCAAGATTGCTGGAACTCCATCTTAGGCCAGCGAAGACGAGGCATCTCAATCTTTGATGAAATAATTCTTCTCTCAGAAGCTTTTCCTCCCAACATTGCTATGGAAATTTTGATCATGGGTTGTTGGAACATCTGGATGCAGTGGATGGGAAAATCTTCAAAGCTCAGACCCCTTCCATTCAAGCTTGGATAAGGGCACTTAAGGCAGACCTCCTGCTCCTCCAGCATCGCATCAAGAATAAATTTGAAGCTCTGCTTGTTAATTGGACTGAACAGTTTCTAAATTAGTTTGCCATGTTGCCTTTTGGGTTCCATAAAATTGGAGTTGGTTGACTCCTTGTAAATTTCACTTTTGTACATACTGCACTTTGCTTTTATATAACTATACCATAGAATGATTGTTCTATGGTTTCGGTTCAAAAAAAACATCAACACGAATTTATGTGGGTCTTCTTTCCACCAGTCTTACAACTTGAAAATACTAATTGCCATTGATGAAATCCTATTAGCAACAAAATTTCGCATCATGAGCCATGGAGCTTGGAATGAGCCTAGACTTGTCAATTATATGCACACATTTGCATAAACTTGTAAACCATAGTGTTTAATTCCTCAATACAAGGAAGAATACCACAAAACCACATCATGGTGCAGCACGTTATGTAGTGCAGCTCCTAATCAGCAGCCACCGTGGTTGGTACCAGATCTGCTCGAGGGATCTCATCAATAACACCATGACTCTCTCTTAGGATGTACATCACACAAGAGAACAGAGACGAGATGTACCTGCAACTCTGCAAGCGGGTGCACGCTGGCATCAATGAAAATTCAAGGCTACCAGATCGAGAATGGCACGGGGGTCTTGGGTAAGGATTTACCATGTTGATGTGGGATGTCGCTCTTAAATCATATAGATCTTCCATCCCATCCTCTCTCCTAGAGCTGCACCTTGAGGGGAAAATACAGGAGACGGAAGTAGGCGGCGACTGGCCGAAGACGAACGAGTCCTTACGCCACGAAGCATAGGGATGATAGAGGACTGCTCCGTGAAGGGATGTGAGCCAAAAGGGAACGATGGAGATGACCAGGAGGAGGCGGCGACTCTACCCACGGGAACGGGGGTGAGGAGGAGGAGGATGATATTTGTCCCCCGGGTCAAGAGGGGATCGTGGGGCGCGGCTGTGATCCGATTAGGCGCCAGACACAACCCTAATCACGAGATCATGAGCGACTGGTTGTGGCAAGGATGAAGAAACGGAAGGGCCGAATGAGGTTGTCCTTGCCATGCTTGTTGTACTTTTTCCGGCTGGGTAGAAGCCCAGGCCCAATTTCACACCAGGCTTCCAAAATTGTCACCGGAGTAGCGGCCCACTACGGATTCTGTTCGGGATAGCTAACGAAGTGACGTGACACGGGATTAAGAGGAAATCTAACGGCCAAAATCATCCCAAACTGCTGATCCAAAGGTTGAAAATGCTAACTGAGATGGCCGGAAAGACGCTCAGTTACAATGTATCTAAATTTATTTTCCATGGAATAGTGATTTGACCGGTAGGGCCAAATTTTTTTTAATGCAGAATCATCCTTCACTGTGAAGGGGGGAGTGAAGAGATGCTTCGTCTCTCCACGTTTGTCATCTACTGCTCGCCTTGTCGTATCCCACCGCGAAACAACCGCCCGTCGCCCCGAGCCGCCCGGCATTTATCCAAACACCGCCTTCTTCCTACGCCCTCACCACACTGCGTGTCGCGGACCGGCCATGTCTTGCCTCGCCGCGTCCTCGGCGACGCCGCCAGCGTCAAGGCCTACGGCCCAGCGTCTGTTTGTTGCGGTGGCCGCTCCTCCCCGTTGGCGGTCCGTTGAGCCTCATCGCGCTGTATGGAGGAGTGAAGGCCCCCGGGCTCTAACGATGCTACGGAGGTGCTCTCCCGCCGGCGACTCCAGGGCGCCCGGAGACGGCAGCCTATCCAGGTTGCCTTTTACACCAGCCTCCACATCAAATCAAAATTCCCCTTATTTGTGGTGTACAAAATTGATGGAATGACAGGGTTGTTGAGTTAGTACTGTACTTGCTGCTTTGTACGACAATTCATGGTTTGTGCTTGAGATTTCACAACTTCCTGGTCTAGTATATACAAGTTTTCAATGTTTATCTTTGACTCGTGAGTGGATACAGTATGATTAGTGTGCTAAAGCGCAAAATTCTGCATCAAACTGGTAGATATACTTCTTATCTCTTATGTACTACATCTTTTGGAATGCTTATATCACTAAGACGCTTATTTTGGGATGGAGGGAGTACTAGACTAACATCTACAAACATTCTCTGTAAACTTAGTTTACAAGAACAGTTTGTCTAATTCACATCTAGATGTTTTTTAAGGATGTCACATCTAAGCTCCTACAAGTATATAATGTAGCAACAAGAAATAACAAAACTAGGATAAAAAAAATAGACCACAAACAGAGTGGACATCAGCTTAGATGTGACATAACTATGTCACATCTAGATGTGTCCTAGGCAGACCCTTACAAGAAACCCGCTAGATCCACGACCACTCACTCATGGTTCTCTTCTCTAGTTTTTGCATTATTGAAGGCCCAGAGACAATACAAGACTTCATTCAGATGCAATCACAAGAGATTCAAGACAACATCAAGAGTCGGCGCAGCAAAATATTCCTTTTGATGGAAGAGGTGCCTGTTTTTCGCACTTGTAATTTTTTTCTAGCTTCGTAAGTAACAGCGTACTTAGCTTACCTCAATATGAGTAATGTTCTCAGGTCAGACGACTGCGGGTGCAGCAGCGAATCAGAGCTGCTGAAAGCAGATGTTCCAGCAGTGAAGAAAATGAGATGCCGGAGATGCCATCTACCATTCCGTTTTTGCCTTATACGGTGACCGACCCCGACCCTGAATTATTTTATGTGCAAATGGCCTTTTGAGTTCTCCTTGGTAATATTCATTTCTTTTGTTTTGTATGAAGTAGTCACCAAAGACAATGAAGCAACTCTACCTGACATCATTCTCTTTCATATCTGGGATAATCATTTTTGGTGGCTTAATAGCCCCAATAGTAAGTGCCAGCTTCATCTCTCTGTAAATTTGTTGTTACTTGTCCTCTTAAAACCAGAGACTGTGTTGGTAATTTGAAATAATAATTCTTCTTAAAAAATGATTATTTGGTGCAGCTTGAACTGAAATTAGGGCTTGGTGGTACCTCTTATGAAGATTTTATACGGAACATGTATTTACCTCTTCAGTTAAGGTGATTTAAAGAAACTTGTCCTCTTACAGGATTATCCAGCGATGCTTATAGAATAACAATTTGATACTTCTTCTTGGCTGTCCATCAGTCAGGTAGATCCCATAGTGGCGTCCTTTTCAGGTGGTGCAGTTGGTGTAATTTCAGCCTTAATGTTGGTTGAAGTGAAAAATGTGAGGCAGCAAGAAAAGAACAGATGCACATATTGCCATGGGACAGGTATGAGTATATTCCTTTTCAACTATCTGGCACATAAGCAAGGAGGATTACCTTGAAAATCCCTGTTTTTTGTACTCTACTTCATTTGCCTATCTAAACTTGATTCCGTACCACAGGATACCTGCCATGTGCCCGTTGCTCTGCCAGCAAAATGTTGTTGGGCACCAAACGCTTTTCACTTTCTACAACTGAACGCTGTTCCAATTGTTCAGGAGCTGGGAAGGTATGGTGTCTAATCTATGTTTATTTTCACAATACTCGTTTTGATGCTTTCTGGAAGATTCAGCAGAAAAACAACCAAATGGTCTATCATACTTGAGAACCCAGTCTATCTTAATTCATGCCTGTCGGTGATTTCCAGGTGATGTGCCCAACATGCTTGTGCACGGGAATGGCAATGGCAAGTGAGCATGACCCACGTATAGATCCCTTTGACTAATGTTGGGCAATTTGACGTGTGTCTGCTTGTTATGCTATTTCCTTTTTCTATCTAGCTGTTGTTTTCTATGGCTGTGGTAGGGCTTGAATCAGTCTTTGATGTATACTACGAGTTATAGCGAGATGAAGTTCGCAGTAATGATGATCAGATCAAATACTGAAAAATTGCTTTGTTGTTCTTTGCTGTGTACTAAGAGTTATAGCAAGATGAACCTTGCAGTAATGACGATCAGATCAAATACCCAAAAATTGCTCTCTTTTTTCTTTGATAAAGGACATCTTTATTCGATCGATATGTCAAGATGAACCCGGCCCGCATAACACAGACAAACATCCAACATGTCCAACAAAAAAAAAAATAAAGCATGGTTTTATAGCAAAATAGAAAGAAAAAAAAAGTCCAACTTAAGATGAGTAGATCCTATCAAAGATTATTAATATCTTTCGATGAGATGGTAACTATCAATTTTGGAGTAGACTTTGACTATCTGACTACAACGTGTCTTAGCAATCGTTAAGCCAACTCTAAGAAGTTATTGATCGCGTCGGAGTATGATCAACCTAATGAAGAACAAACAATAACTATCACTAACTTTTACTACCTCCATCCTGGTTTGTTGGTCCCCTTTGTAATTTGTGTCAAATTTTGATAAAAAAATTAACTAACAATACGTTAATGCATGTCAATAAAGATTATATCGTCGGATTTGTATTTAAACATAGTTTTCAATAATATAATTTTATATGACATGCATGAACATTTTATAAGTTAAACTTATGGTCAAAATTTGACATGGAATACAATGAGGACTAATAAACCAGGACTAACTAACAAAACCCAAAGAAAATGCTACGAGATTGATCTACTTCTATAAGACCTCCTGAGAGGTGGCGACCAATGGGGTGGACGCACGTCCCAAGGCAGCAAAACTCAAACCTAGGTCGTATAGGTGACACTTAACTTATTAACCGAGATTTTTTTACTCGGATTTTGCAATAGCATCGGACCATTTTGGTAGTAGCGGCTCGCTTAAGACGGATATGAAGATGAATCCAATTGGGTTGAAAGGTTCACGAGATTCATTTGATCTGAACAAATATCCAAATTGGGTGAAAGTTATAAATGTTTGAGGTCAGGTATGTCTATGTAGTTAGAATCTGAGTCCATGTTTAAACGGACTTGGTCTCTAACTTCTGTTGGGCCAAAGGTCATGTGAAGACCTTGTACATCACATAATCATGTCCCTTCGTTTTTCTATCATTTCTTGACCAAATGTACAGTAAGTAATGTAGTCGTGGCTATATCCATGGTAGCGATGTCCTCATCATCCGAGAAGGACAAGGTAGTAGTTTGGATGGAGAAGGACAGCAAGGCAATAACACCCTTGAGTACTTCCCAGAGAAGAATATTATTGTTAACCCAATTTTGGTTGCACCAACCACAGTAGTATCCACAGAAACCAAGGCAGAGGAGACTACAACCTTGAGTGGGTTGAATGTGCAAGTCAAGAAGGTATAGGATGACACTTGTATGGCAGTTGACAAAGGTCAATGTTGGACTTTATTTCAAACTCAGTTTCATACAAAGGGCAGAACATGCAAGTTGATGATTGATGGTGGTAGGTGTGCTAATTTTTTCAAAAAGAGGCGCTTTATTACTTAAAAGGTTTAAGCGTTACACCCGGCCTCTACAAACTAAGATTTACACATCCAAACAAGGTCCTTCTATAGAAATGAAAAATGAGAAAGGCGAAATACAAAGAGACATGTAGAGTCCGTATAACGCCTAAAGCGGAGGGAGGGGGAGGGGGCAATCCGAAGATCATGTTGCCACCCATTTTGGGTAAAAGTATCCCTCGCCATATCCTCCAATCATGTACACACCTCCGTAAATAGGTCTCGATTCTCCACACATTGTAGAGAGGACCATAAACGAAGAGTCCCAGTACATCTGTAGATAACCTGCATCAGAGAAGTACTTTTATCATTAAAAACCTTATCATTTCCACATAGACAAAGCGACCAAATAAAGGCAAGCTCTCCCACCCTGAGAAGAATTCTAAACCTGTGATCAATCCCATGTAACCAGTTGCCAAATACATTAGCAACACTACAAGGAGGATATAAGCCAGAAGCTATTTGCATTACTGACCATATAGAACGAGCCAATATGCATTGGAAGAATAAATGTTTAATTGTTTCCTCATGATGACAAACGACACATTGAGGACTTCCATGCCAATTCCTCTTAATAAGGTTATTTTTAGTAAGAATGACTCTGCGACGAAGATGCCATGCAAAGAGTTTATTCTTAAGAGGTATCTTCATCTTCCAGATCTTCTTGTTATTATCTACTGGCACATCAGACTGGATTAACGCTCCATACATGGACTCCACTGAGAATTCTTCATTCCCATGGAGGTTCCATCGAAATAAATCAGACCCATGTGACAATTGCACCGTGGACAACCGCTCGAGCAGGATGTTCCACAATTGGAGTCTGGGTCCAATTAAATCTCTTCTGAATGTCACATTTGGCGGAAATGATTCCATTACTGTGGCGATAGTATCACCCTTGCGGCGCACAATGTTGTATAGAGCCGGATATTGTTCCCGAAGTGTGGTTTCCTAGCCACTTGTCCTCCCAGAATCTAATTTCCGAGCCATCCTTAATAAGGAAGGATCCATAGCAGAAGAAATATTTCTTCGTATCCATTAGACCCGCCCAAAAGTGTGAATCCCAGGCTTCCAGTATACTTGGGATACCCACTTGGAACCCACATATTTCCTCCTTAGGAGGGTTTGCCATACACCATCTTCCCTCAGTAATTTAAACAACCCTTTGCCAAGGAGGGCCCTATTCTTAACCTCAAGGTCATGAATGCCCAACTCACCTTGCTCTTTGGGACGGCAAACCACACTCCATTTAGCCAGTCGATATTTCTTTCTCTCGCTATCTCCTTGCCAAAAGAATCTTGATCAAAAATAATCCAATCTATGTAATAATCCTTTCAAAAACTAGAAGAAGGAAATCATATATAGTACCATACTACTTAGTACTGAATTTATGATGACTAATCTTCCACCCAGAGACAGTAGTTTACCTTTCCAACTGCTAAGTCTTTTTTGTAGTCTCTCCTCGACGTGCTTCCATTCAACATTTGTGAGTCTTCGATAATGTATCGGTATCCCCAAATATGTTATCGGAAACTGGCCCAACCCGCACCCGAACAGTTCAGCATACAGGTGGGCCTCGTCTTAAGCGTTGCCAAAGCAAAACAGTTCACTTTTATGAAAATTGATCTTAAGACCCGAGAGTTTCTCGAATGCTGATAAAATTAGTTTCATATTTCTCGCTTTCTCGAGGTCATGATCCATGAAGAGAACCGTATCGTCGGCATACTAAAGTATAGAGAAACCACCATCAGCTAGATGATTTACTACCCCATCAATTGGGCCATCAACCTTGGCATGCTCAATCATGACTGCTAGCATATCCGCTACTATATTGAATAGCATGGGCGATGCCGAGTCACCTTGTCGCAATCACTTCTTCATTTGGAAATAGTGTCCAATGTCATCATTGACCTTAATGGCAACACTACCTCCAGAACTGAAGCTATGGATCATGGCACACCACTCTGCAGAAAATGCTTTCATTCTGAGAGTCTGTTGAAGAAAGGGCCACTTGACTTTGTCATAAGCCTTTTCAAAGTCTATTTTGAGTACCATCCCATTCAACTTTTTCCGGTGTAATTCATGGATTGTTTCATGAAGGATAACAACTCCATCTAGGATGTGGCTGCCTTGCATAAAAGCTACATGTGAAGGATGAACCACATGTCCAGCAACCGAATTTAGCCTGATTGTTGCAACCTTCGTGAATATTTTAAAACTAACATTAAGGAGGCAAATAGGTCTATATTGTTGTATCCTTTCAGCCTCATTAACCTTAGGTAGTAAAATAATCTCACCAAAGTTTAAGCGAAACAATTATAGTTGGCCAACATGTAGGTCACTAAACAAAAGTAGGAGATCCGGTTTGATGACTTCCCAGAAGTTCTGATAGAACATTGCGGGAAAACCATCCGGACCCAGGGATTTGTTATGCTTCATTAAGAAAACCGCCTTTCTAACTTCCTCCTGAGAGTATGGGCCTGTTAGAAGGTTGTTTTCCTTATCAGAGACCTGGGGGTGTCATCTGTTCGGGACTCATCCATCGAGAAGTTTCCTTCCTCTGGGGCTCTGAACAAATTTTTATAATAATTAGTGATATAAGATCTAAGTTTCTCATGCTCCTCAATCGTGCCCTCATCCTGTTGTAGGGAATGAATAATTTTCTTCCGGTGTCTGCCATTGGCGACTCCATGGAAATATCTAGTATTCGAATCACCTTTCAGGATAAACTGAGAGTTAGAATGTTGGTACCATTTGAGTTCCTCTTCACATCGTATGTTAGCTATTTGTGCATTCGAATGACTCTTGATCTCGATTCCATGCTTAGATAGGGTAGGTGTGCTAATGGCATTAGAAAAGTAATGCTGGGGGCATTGGGCTTGTCCACACGGTGTATTCCAAAACCAAAGCATGTTTAGTGGTTAAATAGGTGTTGGATGATTAAGGTTACACATTAGGTACGTGTGCCATTTAGAGTTGGAGAACATATTGATGAGGTGGAGTGTGATGTGTTGCCAATAGAGGTGTGTGGACTATTACTTGGGTGTGCATTGGCAGTTTGATTGCAATGCTATGCATACTGGGAGATACAATACATATACATTTGTGCATGATGGCAAACAAAGGACACGAAAGCCTATGACGAATGATAAGATCCAATCTGATGTAGTGTTGGCTGTTGTAGGATCGAAAGTATGTCTAGAGGGGGGTGAATAGACTACTAGCCAAACTTAACAGACTCTTTTCCCAATTTTAATTCTTGGCAAATTTGAGCCTAGCTAGCAAATCAAGGAATACCCTACACATGCAAGTCTACAGTATAGGCAGCGGAAAGTAAAGACGTTGCAAGTGATATTAATGTAGAGAGTTGAGTTTAGAGATACGCAAACACAATGGTGACACAGAAGATTCTGACCCATGGTTCTGATAGGTGGTGCTATCGTATGCCTAAATTGATGGAGGCTTCAATCTCAAGGATCCAAGATCACAAGGATTACAATTGCGAATTCCATGCAGGAATCGAGTCCACAGAGGGCTCACACCCATGAAGGGTCAACGAATAAGCAACTTTGCCACTCAAAAGATAAAGTGAAGTGCATGGACCATTCTATAAATCAACCAATGCATATAAGAAATCATCCCCAACCAGCATGGTATATATTTATTCAAAATAAAAAGGAAAAATGATGCTCCAAGACTTTGCACATATCATGTGAAGAATAAAAATATAGCTCCAAGTAAGATATACTGATAGTTTTGAAGACGAAAGAGGGGATGCCTTCCGGGGTATCCCCAAGCTTAGCTGCTTGACTATTCCTTAGATATTGCATTGGGGTGCCTTGGGCATCCCCATGATTAGGCTCTTGCCACTCCTCATTCTCCTCATATCTCTATCTCACCCAAAACATGAAAACTTCATTCACACAAAACTTAACAGAACTTGTGAGATAGGTTAGTATATATAAAAATAAATCACCCAATCATGTAATGACAAGACAAGTTGCATAATAATTTTCAAACATTATCTATTTTATACTATAATTTCCATAATTTATATCCACCAATATAAGCCATGAAAACTCTAGAACAAGCAGATAACGAAACTATAAGAGCAACCTCTCAAAAAAGAATAGTCTATAGTAATTAATTCTGAATGTATACTTTTGTACCCCAAAAAAATCTGAAAAATTAGGATGAAATAAAGAATTTGCATCACAGTGCTGTGTAAAAAGTTCATAAAATTGCATGTTTCAGTAAAATATGTAAATTTAAATACTACAACAAAATTTGTTGTTTCCGCACAACAAATATCAACAAGCAATTTAAACATTTTAAATGTCAATCTTGGCACATTATTTTATGGTATAGTGGTATATACAATGGGATAATTATTTTATGACAAACTTCCATGAAGTTTCTTACATTGTTTGCATGAGCATGAAGACAAGTGTTCAAGGTCGACCCTCACTTCTTCAATGCATAACTTTCTAGTGAGTTCTCTTTTTGAAAAACTTGTCGGTTCCCCACTTTTTTATTTTTTTATTTTTGAAAATTTTAATGGCACACAAAAATAAGAAAAAGACTCTAAAACTTCTAGGTTTTCTCCCAAGCAGTGCTTTCTTTAAAGCCATTAAGCTAGGCATAAAGGTGCAAGTAGAAATTTTTTGTATTTTCCATTTTTTTCTTGTTTGTTTCACCCATGCTACTTGTGAGGTGCGTTGGGATTTCCCCGAAGAGGAAGGGTGAAGCAATAGTAACTGATAAATACCTCCCTCGGTGAGAACCAAGGTTATCGAACCAATAGGAGAATCATGCAAATCCTAGTGAACAGCACCTGCACACACAAGAGCAAATACTTGCACTCAACGCAAGAAAGACGGTTGTCAATCCCCTTGAATTCGTTACCTGCAAGGATCAAATCTGGTAGTGTTAGATATACGAATTGCAAAGTAAAATAAATAATAATAAATTGCAGCAAGGTATTTTTGGTTTGGTAATATGATAAAAGTAGACACAGGGGCCATAGTTTTCGCTAGAGGCTTCTATCTCGAATAAATATCATACGGTTGGTAGACAAATTACTGTTGGGCAATTGATAGAAAAGTGCATAGTTATGATGTTATTCATTGCAATGATCATGTATATAGGCATTACATCTGTGACAAGTAGACCGACTCTTACCTGCATCTACTACTATTACTCCACTTCAAGAGCGCTTCCATACTTGCCTCTCTACGTGTTAAGTTCATAACAAACAGAGTAATCATGAAGTATGATGACATAATATAGACAGAATAAAACAAAGCAATATGATTGAACCCCGTCGTTTTATCCTTAATAGCAACATTACAAATACATGCCTCGCTACCCCTTTTGTCACGAGGTGAGGACACCGCAAGATTATGAAGGAAATATGCCCTCGAGGAAATAACAAAGTTGTTATTTATATTTCCTTATATCATGATAAATGTTTATTATTCATGCTAGAATTGTATTAACCGAAACTTAGTACATGTGTGAATACATAGACAAACAGAGTATCCCTAGTATGCCTCTACTTGACTAGCTCGTTAATCAAAGATGGTTAAGTTTCCTGACCATAGACATGTGTTGTCATTTGATGAACGGGATCACATCATTAGAGAATGATGTGATGGACAAGACCCATCCGTTAGCTTAGCATTAATGATCGTTTAGTTTTATTGCTATTGCTTTCTTCATAACTTATACATGTTCCTCTGACTATGAGATTATGCAACTCCCGAATACCGGAGGAACACCTTGTGTGCTATCAAACGTCACAGCGTAACTGGGTGATTATAAAGATGCTCTACAAGTGTCTCCGATGGTGTTTGTTGAGTTGGCATAGATCGAGATTAGGATTTGTCACTCCGTGTATCGGAGAGGTATCTCTGGGCCCTCTCGGTAATGCACATCACTATAAGCCTTGCAAGCAATGTAACTAATGAGTTTGTTGCTGGATGATGCATTACAGAACGAGTAAAGAGACTTGCCAATCTTGGGAAAGTAACATACCGATGACAAAGGGATAACGTATGTTGCTATGCGGTTTGACCGATAAAGATCTTCGTAGAATATGTAGGAGCCAACATGAGCATCCAGGTTCTGCTATTGGTTATTGACCGGAGATGTGTCTCGGTCATGTCTACATAGTTCTCGAACCCGTAGGGTCCGCACGCTTAACATTCGATGACGATTTGTATTATGAGTTATGTGATTTGATGACCGAAGTTTGTTCGGAGTCCCGGATGAGATCACGGACATGACGAGGAGTCTCGAAATGGTCGAGAGGTAAAGATTCATATATTGGAAGGCTATATTCGGACATCAGAATGGTTGCGAGTGATTTGGGTATTTTTTGGAGTACCGGAGAGTTACGGGATTTCGCCGGGGGAAGTTAATGGGCCATATTGGGCTTTAGTGGAGAGAGAGAAGAAGGGCCACAAGGTGGCGCGCGCCTCCCCCCTGCCCAAACCGAATTGGACAAGGGGTGGGGGCGCGACCCCCCCTTTCCTTCTCCCTCTCCCTCCTTTCCTTCTTTCCACTCCGAAAAGGAAAGGGAATCCTACTAGGACTTGGGAGTCCTAGTAGGACTCCCTACACTTGGCGCGCCCCTAGGAGGGCCGGCCTCTCTCCCTCCCTCCTTTATATACGTGGGCAAGGGGCACCCCAAAGGCACTCCAAGATTTGTCTTAGCCGTGTGCGGTGCCCCCCTTCACAGTTACACACCTCGGTCATATCGTCGTAGTGCTTAGGCGAAGCCCTACGCCGGTAACTTCATCATCATCATCGCCACGCTGTCGTGCTGATGGAACTCTCCCTCGTCCTCAACTGGATCAAGAGCTCGAGGGACGTCATCGTGATGAACGTGTGCTGAACACGGAGGTGCCGTACGTTCGGTACTTGGATCGGTTGGATCGTGAAGACGTTCGACTACATCAACCGCGTTACTAAACACTTCCGCTTTCGGTCTACGAGGGTACTGGACAAACTCTCCCGTCTCGTTGCTATGCATCTCCTAGATAGATCTTGCGTGATTGTAGGTAAATTTTTTGAAATACTGCGTTCCCCAACAGATTAAACCCATCACAAAGCGCCTCTCCCACTAAAGATAAATCAATCCAGTTAGTGAAACCAAACGGATAGATCGGAGAGAAATAAAAAGCTATGACAATCATGCATAATAAAGTTCAGAAAAGACTCAGTTACTTACAGTGAATAATCTAATCATAAACCCACAGTTCATCGGATCCCAACAAACACACCGCAAAAGAAGATTACATCGAATAGAACTCCATGGAGATCGTGGAGAACTTTGTATTGGAGATCGGAGAGAAAGAAGAAGCCATCTAGCTACTAGCTATGAACCCGTAGGTCTGTGGTAAACTACTAACACATGATTGGAGGTTCAGCATGGATGATGTAGAAGCCTTCCGTGATTGATTCCCCCTCCGGCAGATTACCGGAAAAGGCCTCCAGATGGGATCGCGGAAGAACAGAAGTTTGAGGCGGCGGAAAGTGTTTCGGGGTAGCTCTCTGTTGGTTTTGGAATATTGGGAAATTCATGGAGTTGGAATTACTTTCGCGTATCCTTTTTCTTTACCAACCATGCTTCTGCACGATGCACATATAAGAAAAGTTCTTGGCAAGAAACCTGGCGCTTACAAGACAAAGTGAGAGAATCAAGGAGGGTTCCATCTGGCCAAGAAACTACAAAGGCAGGTAACCAAGCCTTATAACCTTGGAGAACTCATAGAATAAGTCAAGCTCATCGCCTATGCGTTGTGTCACATGAAAAAAAAGACGTTTCACGACGCCTTATTGAACACCCCCGAACTATTTTTCGGGGTATTTTTTCTAGAGACATTATTCAGGATCGACCCCAGACAAACATCAATCCTACCTTGTACAATAAAGCAAACATTGAAGGGTGATCACCTTACCGATCAACAGAACATCGACCAAGGACCGCTGAGCCTGAGTTGCCCGGATGAGCATGATATGTGTTTGTCACAGTAGGTCACGTTTTTTGTCTTGCATGTGCATCCATGACGATTTTATGACAGAATCAAGATAGTCATACCTGTGTTGTCGTAGAAGTGTTCCATGACAATACCAAAATTATCATCACGGAAGTGTCCACTTCCATGACGATAAATGGCGCATCATGGAAGTGCTTTCGTCAAGGGTAACCGGCACGTGGCATCCACCGTAACGGGTCGCCGCTAAGCTATCGGGTTCCGGTTTGGATCCGATAACCTGTTAACAGCCCAGACCAATGGGGATTTTCCACGTGTAAAATCATCATTGGCTGGAGGAAACACGTGTCTGCTCCTCGGTGGGCCAGATGTCGTCCGTCCAATGGAGGAGACATGCCTATGATACGTCGACACGTGGCAGGGCCCAACAAAGGCCCATATAGGTTAAAAAGGCTGGCCCAGTCGAAGGCCTGTAGTATTTACTCACGTACTAGTGGGCCAGCCCAATAACGGTATGTTTAAACATGGCCATTTACGGCCCGAAGCCAGATCTGAACCTTTAATTGTTTGCCGAATATGTGGGCCCAATTACGGCCCAGTGACATTTCGGCCTATTAGAGGCCCGATGCAGACATGGGCCCATTTCAGCCCGGTGTGTCTTTCGACGTGGGAATGGCCTGTGCTACCCATGGGCCATATATGGTCCGACGCGACGTCTAGCCCTCTAGCGGCCCGTGATAAAGGTGGCAACAGTTTAGCCCAATGTGACTTTGGGCCTGTTAAAGGCCTGTCGTATAATTCGGCCCGTTGATGCCTCTACTAAGCTTTCGGTCTCTTAAAGGCCCATGATATCAGTGGGACAACTATGGCCCGAGATACGTTTCGGCCTGGTAATGGCTCGTCATATAACTGGGCCAAATAAGGCCCGGCCTACATTTCAGCTTGTTGAAGGCCCGTCGACGACTAGTAAAATTTGGGGCCCAACATGCATTTCGCCCTGCTAAAGGCCCATGGTTTCTTTTGGGCCGTAACAGGCCGGTAGAATATTCAGCCTGTTAATGGCCCAAAGCTACATGGGCCCAGCTCAGCGCCGGGTCCACTAAAGGCCCAACTAAAATTTGGGCCGAATATAGGCCCGTGTAAGTTGTGGGCCTGGCGCAAAGTGTGAAGGCCCCAATGGCCTTTCAGGCCTAAGAAAGTTGCAGGCCGGCCCAATTGTGGCCCGCTAAAAAGCAGGCCTGTTAGAGGCGAATGTTTCGGCCCGATCGGCTACATCAGATTTTCTCCATTTTTTCCAGATAGCGAATGATGGCAATAACTAGTAGGAATTAAGAACAAACCTACTCTATACAATAAAGAAATTACGACATACTAACTTAGAATAAACCTACACTATACGATAAAGGATTTATGGTATATTACATCCACTGGCATCGAAGTTCGCCACTAGTGATCATAAAGCACAACGAAGAAACATATTACAAAAACTGGGCACCATTGCAGCGTATCAAAATAATACTGAACCAAGACCACTTCCAAGACAGTTCAAGAAAGGTTAGCCTTACGCGGGAACTGCTATGCAAGCTGCTGAGCAAGGTTGTGAGACCAGCCTAGCATGTCGGTCATAGCTTCCAGGTGTAGATGTTTAGCAATGAGGTTCTCATTGGTGTTCTCCACAATCTTTCTTAGAGATAGGACTTCAAGTCGAAGTTGAGTTGTAGAATGCCTTTCTGCTAGAACTTGGGACTGAAGAAGTCGAACTGATTCAGACAGTGAATTCTGTGAGCTTGTCTAACTGCTAGTCTCAAGTAACTTGAACACTGCATCAAGACAAGACTTTGGGGTTGTCTCGCTATCTTCAAGATGTTTTGCCTTCTTTGCCGCAATATATGTTGGGTTTGTCTCACAGCCTTCAGCAGACTTGTGCATGCCATCAGGCATATCACCCTGAAACAAGTAGAGAGATGACATGTTTTGCACGTGTATAAACAAAGATGTTAACTATGCTGTCAATTCCATCCAATTTCAAATTAGAAAAAAGAGTAAGTTCAAAATATCAATATCATAATTTGGCATTGTTCATAATGCGGGGAGCTTCACCACACTACTGGATTACCATGTCAACATAAGAAGCATAGATGAAGGGCAAAGACAATCATTGTATCTATTTTGGTTAGTGTGCATGGCATGTTGTTCATATCATCAGCCACATCAGTAAGATAAAACAGGTGATGACAAGGTGCAAACGTGGGCTGCTTCACTACACACCCGATTATAGATCCACAAAAACAAGCATACATATAGGGAGTATTGAGTAATGTGCATGGTATGAATAAGGAATTTGGTTTTACAAGTAAAACTTGGAACTTACGGTTGTTGCGAACATGCATTTTGATAGAAACAGCAAACTAAACAGCACTTAACGATAGGGAGTATATGCAAATTAAACAGTAGTTGAGGATAAAGGCTTTAGAAGGACCGAGTTACATTAAGAGTTAACACCGGCTTTATAATGCCCTTCTCCATGTCAAGGGAAGGATAACTCAAGAATTTCAACACAGAATCTTCTTCATAAGCATTGCCTGTACTCTACATTTTGTAGAGAGTAATTATAGATATGGTAATACTGCAAGGGATAGAGGATAATGAAGATAAGATGCAGATTTATGCTACATAATGAACTACCAATCCCTGAAAGTACAAGCGTTACAGGACAAAATGTACTGACAAGAGCAATGGGCTACACTTCTGCACTGGCATTGTCTGTGTATTCAACTTTTTGGTAAGATTAAATATAGATCTGATATTTTTTTATTAAATGGTGGGCGAGGGAGATAAGATGCATAATGCTACACAATGAACCAATCCCTCTTCCCATAATATAAGAGTGTTTTGAACACTGGTGTACTGTACAAAATGTTCTTATATTATGGGACGGAGGGAGTAGCTGTTAATGTAAGTACAATGATAGACGATGTTTAGTCCTTACAAGAGGACTGTAGAGCTAAACCTCTTCAAAAGCATTGGGTTGAATCTAAATTTATGTAA
Source organism: Aegilops tauschii subsp. strangulata (assembly GCF_002575655.3). NCBI lineage: Eukaryota > Viridiplantae > Streptophyta > Magnoliopsida > Poales > Poaceae > Aegilops > Aegilops tauschii. The sequence continues at coordinate 246,106,677 of NC_053040.3, read as the reverse complement.
GAGTCCATATAGATCTTATAATGTCCACCAAATGGACGATAACGAGGCTAACATGTGTAGTGATGCTACATAATCAACCAGCTATGGAAGTATGTATGGTCATATAGGGCAAGAGGTACTCACAAGAGCAATGTAGTGTGCAGTATAGTTGCGAGATTCTGTGGACCCTTGAGAATGAATGTTCTTCTGCAAATAGTTTTCGTACAAGTGAGACGTTAAAGCACATGCACAAATGTAGTTCAAATTGTGATGTGATATAGACAGTACCTTACACTGCAGACGAGACCAATGTGTGACAAGATTATTAAAGTCACTGTCTGATAAATGTAGCACCAGAGACTTCACAGAAATTTCGTTTAGAGGCTTGCCATCAAAGTGCGCTTGCCTCAGGTAGGAACGATACTTCATCAACGAGTGCTTGAAAAGCGCAACCAACCCTTGCTTGTCTTGACAATCCAGTTTGGTCCTCGCCTATTTAAAAGTATGAAATCTTGTGTCTTCTGTCAGCAGAAACATATGCAGTAATTACCATGAATAACATTAGTACACTACTTACGCGTAAGTTGTGGAGGAAGACTGGAAATTGTTCTGTGTCTGCGGTATAATCTTTCCATGAAGGAAAGCTGCACACAAAGTTCCTGACAACAATATAAGCTTCATCTTCTAAACTGGGAAGAGATGGAACAGTGGTCCTATTTGCTGCAATTGGGGCTCTCCCTCGTTCAAAAAGGGATTTGACAACTGAATTTGGTGTACTCTTTGCTGGAATGGGGGTTTTGCGTCGTAGAGCTGGTGCTATGTCAACTAGCATCATCATAATGTTTGATGCAGTTGGGGTCTGCTGAGTTGGGGCATCAGAGATGACCAGTGTAGTAGGGCTAGAGTCTGCTAGAGTTGGGGCTGTGTTTTGTGGGTCAGGTGATATTGCAACTACACCTAATGGGCTATTGAATTTATCAGGTGTCACCACCTTTTCCAAATACTTTGCTCGTGCTCCTTCGTGATCAGCAATCGCCCTCTTCCTTTTGAACGTCTGATACAGAAGAACATCATTTGAATGGATAAATATGGTATGATGACAGATGGAATATGTACTGAAAATGGATAGGCAGGGCGTATTCACATACACGATGTGTAAACTAAGCTAATGGCAGTGTAACAAAGTAGAAGCAATGCAAAGCATCAGTTGCAAGATATGTGCGACCAATATAACCTTGGAAAGTTAGAGCAAGCACCTTGATGGGTGAATAAGATAGGGCATCTGCCTCTGACTCCTCCACTGTGGAGCTACATTGAGCTAGGTCTCCCTCTAGCTCAGAATCAGTACTAGGATCATATTCTGAGCATGAATCTGTAGGTGGAGAGAGTTTGCATTGCATTACATCCAGACTTGATTTCAGTCCCTTAATGCCAAGTTTGACAGCCATGGCACTGTTCTACTTTATTCTTTTCATGCGCGCAAGCTCATAATCATTATGATGCTGTTCAGTATCTGAGATTCATGAAAACATAAAAAGTAGTCAAATTGTCTATGGAATGCATTGCGGATTCAACTCGAAGAGTGTCTCCCTATAAACCCCTCCATATGCAAAGTTCACCCTCCAACCGTGCTGACCAGACCACACACAGAAATACAAACCTCTTATGTCTCTATAACAGGCAAACAGACATTTCAAAACTGAAGTAGGAACATTAGAATCATATCAAATTCGTATTTGAACAAATAAACTAAGTAATTATGAGTGGATAATGTTTAGCTTCAAGGGTGGAGTGTTGGTAGTGCGACACAAAGAAAGTGGGCAGATTGTATTCCATGTAAAAGATCATAGTCTATGTAAAAGGTGGAAATGACACTTTCTTTCTATATAATGCAGTGTTCGTTGCCCACACATGATGGAAGAGATCACACAGAGAAACACTATTCACTCATGTCTGCGGTTCTAGTATTTTGAAACAGGGTGGTCCACCCTAAAAGAATATTGACAACAAATATGACAAGGCAAGCATAAATGTAGTGAATCAATCATTACTTGTGAGATTACTAGGATAAGTATGCAGAATTGTAACTGCAGTAAGAGACTGTCCAAAATCTGAATCAAGAAGTTGGTCTAGCACTTATTATTTGCAACTAATCGACGTGAATAATTGGATATCATATCGAATGAGTAAGAAAGACAAGTAAAATTGTCAACAAACCTGGCCTACAGTAGTAATCTGGGTCAATGTCACTATGACCAACAATCCAAAATGACTAGTGTCTGTTCCTAGGGCCGAAATTTTGAAACCCTGCGAACTTTACAGGTACTAAAGATTACTGAAATACATCTGAACCCTTAAGTGTAGGTAGCACTCAGTACACAACAAACCCTAATGACAGTCCTGCCTAATGAGTAATGAATCAATTAGAAAATGGGTGATGAGGAGTGGTTGTTGAGTGTTGAGGACGTATCTCAGGATAAATCGGGTTGGCTTAGTGGTTGCTGCACACCTGAGCCCTGAAAGGACTGGGAAGGTAGGCACGGCGGCGCGCCCAGGCAGCGGTGACGCTGTTGGGCGAGCGGCTCCTGACCTCCTATTAGTCCAGCGTCTCCTCCTAGAGTCATGCCGTTCGGGGACGCCAAGTCGCCAGCGAGGCAGGCGGCTGGGGGCGAGTAGAGATCGGAAGCGCAACAGAACATAGGTGAATCGGGGCCTGGGCCGACCCAAAAGCCCATGGTGGGCCGCTGCCCACCGTGGGCACCATGTACATACACACCCGAGCAGCGTACATGCATTTTCGAAACTAAATTAGGAACGTTTAGCTGACCAATTAAATGACTCTATTTTAATAATATCAGATTCATATTTGAACAACTAAGCTTGTTTAGCTTGATGGGTGGAGCAGTGCTATTATGACACGAAGCACGTATGATGATCGTATAGTGATCATAAAAGGGGGAAACCCTAAGCATTTTTGTTGAGAAAAAGAGGGTTTCACCTTCGATTTCTATTAAAGAAACCACCACGGAACCAACATGATCAATTAAACCCTAAGCATGATCAATTAAACCCTATTATGACTGTGCCATGACAGATTTAAAGCAACAACCCGCAGAAATGCTATTTAGCATCCATTGTTTGCTTCGAACTAAGAACTAAATTCTAAGAGCTAAAAAGAAAGTACAGTAACCAAGTTACGATCTATTTTCTGGTTGAGATAAAAAAGTTGAGCAGATATGAAGTACCACCTCTCTTGCGGCGCCGTGTAGGCATCGGGGGTGCGATGGCTATCGATGGTGTTGAAGCAGATCTACGATGGTAGACGGGTGCATCGTGGGATAAGTCCTATTGCGGTGGACGAGAAGGTTGTGTGAGAGGCCCCAGCAAAGAGGACGACGGCGCCGATGAAGCAAGAGGACGCGATGCAAGGCTCATGGTCCGTCGCCGTGGATGAGAAACGTCCATCTCTAGCAGTGGACGACGCGGTCTTGGTAGGCGCTCTGGCATGGTGGAGTATGGTGGCGATGGATGGGGTGGAGGACGGTGGTGATGGATGGGGTGGAGGACGGAGGAGGCTAGTGTGGGGATGGTGTTCTAGCGTGGATGGTGTATGAATGGGAAAATGGAGGGAGAGGTACGGGGAACCATGTTTTCGGGACGCGCCTGTCTGAAATATGGGAAAATTACGAACTTAGCCCCCGTTTAAAATTTGGACGTCTCATCGGTTGGGGATAGGACGGTAATCCCGCATCTCGCCAATATTTGCCCAGAGCGATTTCGGGCGAGGAGAGGGTGTTTTGGCGCCCACGGTTGGCGCCCACGGTGTATGAACGGGGCTGACAGGTAGGGCGGTTGTGCCACGTCTGAGTGAAGTTACAAACCTGCCCCTATTGAAAATATTTGCCTACATTGATTTCGGCCGAGTCGAGTCTTGTTTTGCCGCCCATCGTGTATGAATGGGGAAATGGAGGGAGAGACAGAGGTCTTTCGGATGAGCTTGAATCAAATGTGTTTTGCCGCCCACCATGTTGGAATGGGCTTAGAGGCGGTTGTGTCACATCTAATTGAAGTTACTAACCTACCCTATTGAGAGCAGTGGAAATCGGGCCGATGGATTGTCCGTGTAAGGGGTAGACAGTAATTTCCATCTCCCAAACACTGGCTTCGGGCAGCGGATGTGGGAGTGGACATTTTGCCGCGTCTTTTAAATTTTGGGACAATAAGTGATAACCCACAAGTATAGGGGATCAATTGTAGCCTCTTTCGATAAGTAAGAGTGTCGAACCCAACGAGGAGCTAAAGGTAGAACAAATATTCCCTCAAGTTCTATCGACCACCGATACAACTCTACGCACGCTTAACGTTCGGTTTACCTAGAACAAGTATGAAACTAGAAGTACTTTGTAGGTGTTGTTGGATAGGTTTGCAAGATAATAAAGAGCGTGTAAATAAAATCTTGGGGCTTTTTAGATAAAGACACAACTAAATTAGTTTTAGTAAAGAGATTTTTGTCACGAGAAAGTTATTTGTTCCTAGGCAATCGATAACTAGACTGGTAATCGTTATTGCAATTTTATATGAGGGAGAGGCATAAGCTAACATACTTTCTCTACTTGGATCATATGCACTTATGATTGGAACTCTAGCAAGCGTCCGCAACTACTAAAGATCATTAAGGTAAAACCCAACCATAGCATTAAAGTATCAAGTCCTCTTTATTCCCATACGCAAACAACCTACTTACTCGGGTATGTGCTTGTGTCACTCACGCCACCCACCATAAGCAAATCATGAACATATTGCAAACCCTACAACAGGGATCCCTCATGCTTGCGCGACACAAAGAGCACCATAGGACAACACCAATAATAAAACATGCAGCTCAAACCAATCATGATCATTAATTAACCCATAGGACAAAACGGATCTACTCAAACATCATAGGATAGCCATACATCATTGGGAAATAATATATAGCGTTGAGCACCATGTTTAAGTAGAGATTACAGCGGGTAAAAGAGGGGTTACACCGCTGCATAGAGGGGGGAAGAGTTGGTGATGATGGCGGTGAAGTTGTTGGTGATGATTGCGGTGATGATGATGGCCCCCGGTGGCACTCCGGCGCCACCGGAAGCGAGGGGGGAGAGCCCCCTCCTCCTTCTTCTTCCTTGACCTCCTCCCTAGATGGGAGAAGGGTTTCCCCTCTGGTCCTTGGTCTCCATGGCATGGGAGGGGCGAGAGCCCCTCCGAGATTGGATCTGTCTCTCTGTCTCTCTCTGTTTCTGCGTTCTGGGATTTTGCCCTTTCACCGTTTCTTATATATCCGGAGATTCGTAACTCCGATTGGATTGAAACCTTTGCCCAGATTTTTCTTCGAAAATTAGCTTTCTTGCGGCAAAAGAAGAGCAGCAACCGCCTTATGAGGGTCAGGGGCCCACGAGGGTCAGGGGCGCGCCCGGGGGGCAGGCGCGCCCCTGCCTTGTGGCCACCTCGGGCACCGTCTCGCGTTGATTCTTCTTCCCATATTCTCCAAATATTCCAAAAATATTCTCTGTCCGTTTTTATCCTGTTTGGACTCCGTTTGATATGGGGTTTCTGCGAAACAAAAATCATGCAACAAACAGGAACTGGCACTGGGCACTGGATCAATATGTTAGTCCCAAAAATAGTATAAAAAGTTGCCAAAAGTGTATGAAAGTTGAATAATATTGGCATGGAACAATAAAAAATTACAGATACGACAGAGACGTGTCAATAAGCATCCATGTTTACCCTAACAACTAAATTCGAATCCATTTTGCATTCCTATATGAATCTTTATAAATCATTCTATGTGTTTTTATATATCTTTAAAAGCACAGCAACGATGTATTCCACTATCATATATGAATATGATTTACAAATGCCGATACTCGAATTCAGAAGCTAGAATCCAGTTTAAGGTGAATTCGAATATTTGAAGTCACTTTATGTCCAACTCAAGTGTCACACGCAACATAATGTGTACTCCCATTTAGATATGTACACAAGCGGTGTATCAAGATTCAAATACCGAGTCAATCAACCAATAATGTACAAAACTAACAGACATATAAACACTTATAGAGTATATGGATCAATAATATCAACTAACATACATAAGCCAGGCCGCTGTACTTCTTTTGCTAGAAGAGCATCCTTTTATTAGCGAAGCTAGTACAACATCTTGGCCCTTTCAGATGCGTGCCACTTAAGGACCATCTATACTACTATTATTGTTGAATGCACATTCAGCCTGATTGGCATATTTGTAGGTCTAGCACAGCAATCAAAATGAAATGTCTCAGAGTCTTATCAATTAATACAGACTTGTGCTAAAAAAATTACAAACTAAAAGACAAAAAAAATTACATGATTTTAAAACAAATGGTTTGATCGATTACATGAACAAACAACACAAAGGTTGTTCAACCTAGAAAGAACATTTCACCTATGATTTACCAAGTGGGAATTTAATTTCCCTTTTCCTCCAGGACCTTAACAATGCGGTCAGTCTCAGCTTGCTTCGTTTTGAAATCCACCAAATATTTAATGGTTGTCTTGAGTACTGCTTGTGATTGTGATGTTTGCTTCCTCAACATGTCAACTTCATCTCTAAGTGCAGAAGCAGAATCTCTTTCTACCAATAGTTTAGCCTCTAGAGCATCAGCAGTTGGCAATTCATGATGCACGATTGGGCCGGTGCCACTGCTGTGGGATGATACAACGTCCATGGGGACCTCGCTCTTTGATCTTGGGCTAACCTGATTAGAGCAACAAGTTACAGTAGCAAACCTGTTACACAAATATATTTTTGAAAATGTACCTGTTGTGCAATTGGACTTCCAATTGGATCCTGAAAACTTGAAGTTGGTAAGATGATTACAACAACAAGTTACAGTAGCAAACCAGGTAAACAAGGAAGTATCTGAAGACATACCTGTTGTGCCAACGGAGTTTAAGTTGGATCCTGCAAACTTGAATGTTAGCAATCATAAATAAAGTGTTGCAAGAGCCGTAATAAACTAACATGAAACTAGTAAAACAAACCAGTTTTGGCAACGTATTTAATTACACATGAACTAGTAAAACTAACAAGTTCTTGGCAACATATTAAAGTAACAAGTCGGTACCATTTACCAGCAACACAGACATCTGTAAATTTCTTTGATGTAAGCAAAATGATTCCAACACATATATATAAGTTAAAAAGACGGTGTCCCTCATATAAACCTGACAGTTGTCTACCTGTGAACATGCAAACATTACTAGTGCTACAAGTGATAACAGCAAACCATTTAAACAAACAGGGTATCAGAACGTAAATTACATGTGAATTCTGCTGCACCCTAGAAGTACATATGACCAGCTATCTATGTGCTTAAGTAGCTATTTAAGTTTAAGCAAACAGGTAATTCTTAACAGTAAGTATCAAACACATAGATAGGCGCAATCTATAATAGGATTAACAGGCTATGGCATTATGTAATCAGCAGCAAACTAAATTAAGCCAAGCAACGTAATTGAACAATTTTGCAATAAGTGGCTAACTAAAATTCCGAGAAGCAGGTAACTGGACTTACGCTAGCTCTTTGTATAGGCACACTGCAACTTCTTTTTCGCTTACAAGGTTCTACGAAGGAGTCCATGGCATCAATTGCTTGGATACACAGTCCCAATACTTCTTGCTTCCCACACTGCATTGGTAAGTCGAATGGTTAATCTGATAAGATGGTGCGTCCTTGATATGTTATATGAGGACGGGTTGTTAGACTTGTTGTAGCCACACACATCACACTGGCTTTTACTATATATTTCATGCGATTACATTTGGCATATCGAGATCTAAGCAATCCACAATAGGATGAAAAGACTGGCATCCTTCACAGTATTGGCGAACTCAGTTCATAGAAACAGGCAATTCAAGCATTCTGTGGGTAAATCAAAAGCGGCACTAGAATATTTTTCACTACCCCAATCATACACGCAAAAAGGGGTGACACCATCGTAGGGGCTAGTATGGGCAGCCGCCTCGGGTGGCTGGAAAGTGTGCACCTAGTTTGAGTCGTGCAGATTGGCCCAGGCTAGTTTTGTTTGTCCCAACGTACGAGCAGGCAATGTAAAAAATGAAGAAAAATGTTTCAATTTGGATGGGCCAATAACGTAAGTGGAAGGCAGGCCCTAGCAGGCTCGCGACCCAAACGAGTGCCTCCCATATCGATTGACAGCAGAAAAAATCCCAATTTGTTCGCTCCAGCCTCCATTCTGGTTCGCTCCTAACTAGGCGCCGCTGGACAGACCGACACAGCACTTCCTCGCGCCCTCGTTGGACACTGGTCGCGGGGATTCAAGCGAATGGAAGGACAAGAATATGAAGATCCAACCCTGGGTGTAGCCTGCACGGGAGGTAGTGGTGGCAGAACGGGCATGTCATCGAGCTTGCGCAAACAGACAGTTGCAACTTGCAAGAGCAGCGTGCGCAACAAGCAGGTACATCACATCCCTGATTATATCTAATTCAACTGTTCAATTTCTGGCCAAAAGTTAAACCTGACGGTGTTGTAAAACTGCTTGTATGTAGGGAATCTATGAGAAAATGAAACCAATTTCTGCTTATTTTATAACTCCCCCAATCAATACTGAATTGACTGAACCTGATGTATCTAATCAAGTTTCCGGTGCAAACATACAAGCTCATGTTGTTCTTAAGCCTGAAGTGTCTAATGAACAGACTGCTAATGAAGGATTTGATGTAAACATTTTACATGCTCATGGTGACGAACATATAGTGTCTAATGAGGGATCTAATGCAAGCATTTTGCAAGCTCCCATTGAAGGATTTAGTGTCTAATGATGATTTGCTATGTTGAGAGAGACATAGAGATTTGCAGGCATTGATGACACGCAAATTTTAGTACATTTTCATGGCTTGAGGAAACTTCGAGGCCATCTACCAGAAGTCCATGTATCATGACAACGTAGCATAAATACTTTTCTAATATGTTGTTTGAAACTATTGGCATACTTGTGCAAGATATATATATTGATATGCAGTTTGCACACTCGTTATAGGTGCAATTACGCTTCGATATTTTCAGCCAGAGAATGAACAATTCAAGCAGGTACAGACCATGTTAGTAGTCCTTGTACATAATGTTGCATTTTGTGTTTTTTGGTGCTTACATCATTTAGTGTTTTATAATCTGAACTACTTTGGATCATTAGCTGGTTTTCAAAGTGCATGTAGCTTCACATTTCTCAAGTTATATTGATTTCCGGAGTGCAAGTGCCTTCGTATTTTTAAGTTAAATTTTTGCCCCTGGTAACTTGAATTCGTGGATCCTCCACTGCACACAAATCATACACGCATGCCAGTACGAATTAAATGAAATGCAGGGACTTATGCTAGCTCGTTGTACAGGCTCACTGCAGCTCTGCTTGCGCTTGGGATGTTCCATGTACAAGTCCATGTTATCACTTGCTTGGATGTGCAGGCCTTGTGCTCCTTGCATCCCCCTCTGCATTTTTGACACGGCGAGTGGTTGATCAAATAAGAGGAATCGACCTTGTTGTTGTACCGAAGGACAGGTACTTACAAGGTTAGCGCCGTCATGCTTCGCTAAAAAATGGTTTTGCTTGTTTCAGATGATATCTCCAGAAGAAATAAGAGTTAAATTCAGAGTTGCATAGGCATGTAAGCTAAGAGAGCACCGAAAGGATATCCAAACATCGTTGGAACAGTGCACAAGGGAGTGATATGTGGATACCTAGTTCGGGCCGGCGTTTGGGCATGCTCACCTAGCTAGAGTGCGGGTCACTTCAGAGCCGTTAAGGGTGATGTGTTGGCTGGCCGCGCACGGATGCAGATCTTGAGTGGCAGCGGAGCGCTACGATGCGGTGGACGAGACCGTTGGTGAAGCCCCAATGGCCTCAGGGGGCGGAGGTGCGACGAAGTGCTCGGTGAAGTAGCCCCGGTGAGGTGGGAGACGACGTCGGTGAAGCGCACCTGATGCGGTGGAAGTCGGTGTCTGTGAGGCACGTTGGTTGCAGCGGCCTACGTTGTCGGTGAACCACCCGGTGCAGTGGACGAGGGCGTAGATGAGGTAGCTCCAGTGCGATGGTGAAGCACGACCGTCGTCTTCGTCGTTGTCATCCGGTACAGAGGTGGGGAAAGAGACGAGATGAGGGGCGATTCAAACTTTGCTTGGGTTGGCGGCGAATTAGGGATTTGAGCGCTCTGGGCGCGGAAGGGGACGGTGGAGAAGCGAGATTTTGTAGGGCTGGAATTGGGGCCGCCAGATGTTTCAATCTGAAACATGGAAGGGCGAACTAATTTTGTCGTCATTCTTTTTTTTGGGGGGGGGGGGGTGGGAGGAGGGAGGGAGGGGGTGGTTGGCTAGGTGCTACCGTCCGTACGACACACGCGACCACCACGACACAACCCTGGGCTGCCTGGTGCACCTACATTTGAGAATGCAAACAAATCTTCTTTCATTTGCAAACGAATCTATATGTATTACCATGCCCGTGTTTTCCTTGCAAATAATTAGTCATTCGAAACGAGATACTATAAATTAATTAATGAGGAATTATTTGAATTGGAGTGTGTGTCACATAGCAATCTCCAATTCTAACGTGGATTTCGCATTTCACGGTATCCACGCTGCTTTTTAATACAAATTCATATGTATATGATGAACACCATGGTAGTGAGAAAACTTTGGATGGATTCAAACATATGACCTACAAAATAGCACAACAATTGAGTCAATGTCAACTTTTCAACCTAGTATGGCACAAATTCGAAATAATTACCCATATGCATGGTCCTCAATTCAATCTTACAATGTACACTAAATTGAAACATTGATATTAAGTTTCGTACTATCTACAATCAAATGTTGTTTTTAGCCCCACCCCCCTCGACACACACGCTACATACTTCCTGTATCGATCAATCTTCCTCTCCTAACCACCTTAGGAAGCTATCGGTTTCCGACACACGTTCATTCTTTCTCTTCATGTTTCGATCTCTAACTCTCTCAACTAGACAACCCCCTTTTTCCACTCTGTTACCAAATGTATCTACCTCACACACTCGCCATTGCACCCCATGCCAAGCTCTCTCTCTCTCTCGCCCTCTCTCCCACCCTCTCTCGCTAGATACATGCATTGCCTATCTAGCCCCCCTCTCGTGCGCACGCACGCACGTTGTCTATCTAGGTCACTCTCTCGAGACTGTCTCACTCTTTCTTCCACACGGCTGGCCACACTCGCTCAATCTCGCTCTCTTTATCCGAGTCTCGATTAACCTCGCTTTCTTTCACACACAAATGATATATCTCCCTGTTCAGGCCTGAGTCGACACACTCTATACTCTCTCACGCAGATTGTCTATCTAGGCCAGTCCATCCAAGCCGCCCCACTCTTTCGACCTCATGGCGGGCCACGCTCACTCAATCTCTCTCTCTCTCTCTCTCATTGTATGTCTCGATTGACCTCGCTCTTTCTAGGACACAAATGGTATATCTCCATGTTTGAGCCCAATTTGACATATTCAAATTATATACTCTCTCACGCACATTGTGTATCTAGGTCACTCTCTCCAACCCGTCTCACTCTTTCGATCGTACGATGACCCACACTCGCTCAATCTCTCTCCCTTTATATATGTAATCGATTGACCTTGCTTCCTCCCATGAATAAAATATATCTACATGTCTGCGAATGGATCATCTCTCAAGCTCTATCTTACAGCACACACCCTTCCCAAAAGCTCAATCAGACAATATCTCTCCAGAGCATATATATATATATCTTTTCAACGAATGCCGGACCAGACTCACTTTGTCTCTCTATCTATCCGTGTCTCGATTGACCTCGCTTTCTCACGCCATATCTTCCACACATTGAAGGTACCTCTCCATCCCTCGCAGAGCCGGAGCTATTTACATTGCGAGGGGGACTCCAACCTTGGATTAATTTGTGAAGGCATTTATTCCGGTGGGTTTAGATTATATTTTCGTAGCATTCGGCCCACAACTACTCCAAAGTCTGTTGCATCCCCCGCACCTCCCCAAATTGATTTCCCTCTGGCTCGGTCATCGTTCTCTCGCACGCCCTTTCTCGCCTTCAACATCGCACCATGGTATTTTTGCAAAAAACTCTATTGTTCTCTTTAATTATTGCAAATAAGCTACAAAACTACACACCGATAGTCCACCTGTAATGGAACAAATTTCGACCGACAAATTAAAGTGCTACAAACTACACACCGAGGGTCCCACCTGTGATGAAAGAAATTTGGACCCATATATAAATTAAAAATTAAAAAGGACGAGGATCGAACATGCGACCAGGGCCTTCAAGCCGCAGGTCAATAGGCAACATAGTACACCAAAATTTGTTGTACCCCCTTTCTTGATATAATGTTTTTATATTACCACAACCTATTTAATGGATAACATGTTTTAATATTATTTTTTGTACATTAGTGGGACCGGCTCGTTAGCACGTACCACTATTCTCCTTCACTTACTGGTGGGTTCCATGTCTGCTCTCTCTCTCCTCCCCTTCTACGTTTAGACGCACGGGCAAACACGAAGAACTCGCGGGCGATGTGGCCGTTGACCATATCTGGACACGTTGACAAGTTACAACACCAGTTTCACATACTAGTGGTACTAGTCAATGTGTACGTGCAATGCACGTTAATTTGGAAGTATATTAAGTGGATGCGGATATTAAGTAAGATATTATTTGCGTGTTATTATGTGATTAGCACTATTTTTGTCATGAAATTAACTGCACGCTAAACGTGTTGAGCACTCGACATTGAAGCAGTCTAGGTCGTTGGATTGACATGATTTGATGGCCGAGATTAATTGGATCTGCCCCTTTGGTATAGATGGTATAGATATAGATTATACATGTAACAAGTTTAGGAACAAAAGTGATCGTGACAGACAAGTTATCTAGTACTATTTATCTACTACTCCGTAATAATTAAATGCATTGATAAATAGATGTATCGCCTAGTGCTCGAACAAGGTGACTGGTCGCGCCCTACAATTATTTGGAATTGACTTCCCTAAGAAAATATTTGGAATTGACATGGTATTTAATATGAAATGTTTGCGATGAGAAGAAATACATGTGGATTGATGACATTTTATATTTAATTTGATACGGCTCTAGCAGAACATTCAATCGATCAAACCATAGATTTCATTCAGTCTGACTCCGACTTTACATTCATATGACGATCGATCTAAAGTAAATGGAAATGATAAACGTTCAGATTTTAAGCATGGCAATCCGAACGTTTTTCATGGCAAATTTAGATTATGCAGCGGCGGCGGGGGTGTCTTCAAGTGGGAAGCGGCTCCTCTGTCGTGCTCTGTGTGTCGTCGGGCCACTAACCGATGGTGACGGCGGCGTCTTGCACTGTTGTTGGCGTACTCTTGGACGTTAGCCCTAGCTTCAAGGAAGGCTAGAATGTTTTGGACTTCAGTCTCCAGGAGCGAGTCAACTGGCGGGAGGAGGCGACTGGCATTGGTGCAAGGAAGCGGTCGACGGCGGCCATCCATGCCGCTGAGGGGGGCACTGGCACCCGCGCGGGGACATGCGTTGGCAATGGCGTGACAGAGACATTCGTGTGCACGGGCACCGGCACGGGCGCGCGCGTCAGTGCACATGCAGGCGCATTGATGCGGAGCATCCCTCGACCATCACCATGGATGTCACACCACCACCGCAAGCACGGAGAGAACCTATCACGAGAGCTCACGCACGTACCATCGAAACCAAGGTTAACTCTTTCCTCTTCGAGTTTCATTCGGATTCACTCGAGAGTCGACCTCAAAGAGACACGTTGTGCATTCTTAGGTACTTCGGAGATCGTCACAAGGAAGCACGGAGCAATCACCAAGTTCACCGGAGACCTACGGAGGAGGAGAAGGAAGAAGGACGCGTGAGAAGCACGAAGCACAGGAGGTCCCGGACCACCCCGGCCCTCCCCTACAGCCGGCGGAGCCCCTGGCTACCCCGAGTGCCCGGCCCTGACCTGGGCGTGGCCCCTTCCGGCCCCGGGTTCCCGGCCTTGGAGGGCCCGGGTGCCCGCACCCCACCTGGGCGCTGTCCCAGCTGGCCCCGGGTGCCCGGCCCCTCCCACCTGGTGCCGCCAGCCACCACCCCGGGTGCCCAGGCCACTACCCCCGGGTGCCCGGCCTCTATTGCACCAAGGGCGTAGCCCCGCTAACCGGACCGGGTGCCCGGTCCCTCGCACCCCGGGTGCCCGGACCCCTCCGAGATTGTCTCCGTTTTCAGGGTCATTTTGGACCTTTGTATCCCTCTCTCCCTCTATTTCGTCCCTAGCCCTAGCTCATTTGTGGGATAGCAAAGTATATGAGAGACATTAGCTAGCATTGCTCCTTGTACCCACTCCTCTAGGAGATCAAGAACTCCTAGGAGAAGATCCCTAGTGGATATCAAGCCCCCATCTTGGGAAGGATCCCCATCATAGGATCATCAAGACCTCTCTCCTCATAGGATTGGGATGAACTAGTTACCTTGTATATTTCTTTTGTTGTCCTTGGATCATTGTGACCTCTTGTGTGTTCTCGGATCTAGCATATGTGTGATTGGACCTAGTCAATTTGAGTGTTTCCCCTCTCTTGTGTTCTTCGTGTTCTTCATGTTCTTGGGGATTTCCCCTCCAATTCGCGAAAGATCTCCATCTAGGGTTCCACCCGACAACATCTTGGTATCATGAGCCATGGTTTCTCACAAAATTAGAGCCCCCCTTCTTGTTATCTAGCCTAATTTTGTTGTGTTCTTCCCCAATTTCGAAAATTCCACACCAAAAATAGCCCCAATTTTTTTTTTGTGATTTGTTGGTTTGATGAGATTTTGTTGGATTTGATCCATGGATTTGCTTGGTTTCAAGTGGATCTAGCATTCCCCCATCCATCCCTACCTTTCCCTCCATGAAATCCACCAATTTCTTCCATTTCTCCACAAATTTCCACCCAAATCCGCGACCCCCGGGCACCGGACCTCAAATCCCGGGCACCCGGACCCCCTTGCATCCCCGCTGACCACCCCGGGTGCCCGCACCCCGGACCCCCGGGCTGTTTGCCCCGGACCACCCCGGGTGCCCGCACCCCCGACCACCGGGCGCCCGCACCCCCTAGTTTCAGCCCACTTCCAAACACCGTTTCAGCCATACCTTTCACTCCCGGAGTTCGATTTTGACGTTCTTTAGCTCGTTGAGTAGCTATTGACATCCCCTATCCATCTAGATAGGTTCCAGTACCATTTGACTCCATAAAATTGTTTTGGCATTTTGGCATCTTTGCATAGGCCACCCACCATATCAACCGCCAAACCAATATAGCTTTCCGCAACCTAACCCAATTTTGATCCATATAGCATTTGTGGTTGCTTGAGTGGTGACTTGAGTCCCCTAAGTTGTTTTGGCTACTTAGGGTCGGTTTCTTCATCATCAACCACCCCCACCACTTCCACATTGCTAACTCCGGAACCACCAACGCATTCCGCTACCACCATTTGACATTTTCCTTTGAGATTTTGAGTTTGCGGTTTTTTCCTTTTCATAGGGTGTTTCGGCTAACTAGGAACGGTTCGACATCGACAACACCGTCGCTCACCTTCGACAAGGATTCGACATCGACCACTTCACCATTTTGACACCCTAACCGTAAGCAAGAACGGTAACCTCTATATCATCTTGGTATCGTGGTATCCCTTCATTGTACATTCTTGCGATTACATTGTTAACCCCTTAGCCCATTTTGCATCACTTTCCTATCGAGACTAGCCATTGAGTATTGTCGGCAACATTACTTGTGCACATTAGTGATGATCGATCTACACCTTCCATTGCATACATACCATATCATATTGGTATCATCTTGGTATCATCATATCATCCCTTGTGTCACAAGATTGTTCCCGCATATACACAATTGCTATCTTGGTTTGTGCATTTCGCATAAGTGGCCAAAAAAAGAATAATCTTTTAAGCAAAAAGAAAAAGAGAGCAAAGAGCTTGTAAGCAATAGCCATAGCATCATACCACATTGCACAAAAGATTGTCATATCCAATCATCTTGGATCATCTTGAGAAGAACACCGGGAACATCATACACATAGCATACTTGGGATAGAAAGCTCATACATTTTGCATCTTATAGGTTGTGCACAAGTGTCGTATCCGCCTATTGAGCAATCATGCTAGCGTCTCTCTTGAGTTGTGCAACACGAGCGTTTTCCGTGGATTTCACATTTTGTGCTCATTCCTTGGTTGCACGACCCCATTTATCTATCTGTGTGTGTGTTTCCGTGTGCCACATATTGCTATTGGTTTACTTGTTTCACTTGCGAATTTGTGAATCTTTTCCAACATTATTGACTCTTGCTAACATTTTTCATCAAATTTTTGTGCCACTATCCTCACCGAGCTCCACCATAAGCCTTACTTGTGTAAGTGTGAGAATTGACAAGATTCGGTACCAATTGTGCTATTTCCTTGTTACATTATTGAGTGATCATCGATCCATCTTCAACATTGGAAAGGTACATTTGGTCTAGTTCTTTCCTTTCTTCCACTTAGACTTTCTCGAGTCTTCTGATGGATAGGCAAGGCATTTCATCTCCGGTCTTCCATGACAACGACGGCGCGAACAACTACATCACCAAAACGCCCATCTTCGGACTACAACGAGCAATGCGAGGCATTGAGCGACTCACCGTCGACATTCACCAAAGCGAAGCACGGACAAGGGACTACATCGACACCAAGTTGGATGCACAATTGGATGACATCTGACACATGTGGGCCAACTACAAGTCTTCTTCCTCTTCGTCATCTTCAAGGCGGACACGCTCAAGTCGCAAGTCTTCGGAGCGGCCACAAGATGCAAGTACCACGCGGCACCGTCAAGAAAACCTTCATGAGTACAAGAGAAGGCCGAGAGACAAGCACCACCATGAGCAAGATCTGGCTAACACGACTACTTTGACATCTTTGCCAAGTGTTCTCAAGGCATATTCGCCTTTGGACGTACAACATCTTTGCCTACTTCCCACGAGTACGCCTACTTTGACATCATCAAGTCCAAGGCGATCACCTTCGAGTGAGGGTGAAAATTCCATCTTCGGAAGCCCCTCATGGACGACGATCGAGCATGGGAAATTCCCTTCGGTCATGGAGACGAGCTACGAGGTGCCACATCATATGGACCTCATACAAGACGGCGACAAGACAGTCGAGCAAGGGCCATCCCCTTCGACCACGACGACGTATGATGACTTGAGTTACTTGTGCCACCATATTGAGAGTGAGAGTGAGATCACCACTATACCCATATATCATGAGTTGCCCCAATTTCCATGTGAGGAGAGCCACAACCCCCACCACTTAAGTGAGATGAGTGACTCCACCATATGTGACATTGAGTGCACCTACCTTGAGGGAGTGAGTGAACCACCATAGAGAGACTGAGGTAGTTGATAGGGCATGTGAGGCCATTTCGATTTCTAACAACTTAACCTCTACCTCTATTGTGTCTTCTCATTTGGTGCTATGTCCCATTTATGATGACGCGCCAATCATCGACGACTTCGTCCTCCCTTTGGACAAGACGATTGCCATGGTGGAATATGATGCACCCCCCACATGGTTCCATCAAGATGAAGATGATGACCACCATTTGGTCTTTGCCACCTCACCTACACCACATGAGTGGAATGAGAATGGTAACATAGGTGAAGGTGATGCTCTAGTCTCACTAGTGGACATTCTCGACATTGATTGCTTGCATGATGTTGATCCACCTATTACCATGATTCATGCTAGTGTGACTTCCCCATGCGATGATTTACACATTTATGATGAGTTTGATGATTGCCATGTGGAGTCCTTTAATCGTGATGCCATGTTACATAGGATTTCTTGCGATAATTCTCTCGGTAACATCATGTTTGACAATCCGCTTGACTTGTCATATGCTATGCATGAGATCAACAATATGTCATATTTGCAATCTCATCGTAGTGACTATGCATATGCCATTAAAATTAACCCAATTTGCATATATGGCATAGATGACAAGCCCATGGTGATTGGCATTTGTTTTTCCTGTGATGATATTGATATGCTCCCTTTGCATCATTTATCTCATATGCCATGCCATGACCACCTAGCTTCGGATATGCATAGTTTTCGATGTTGTTCATATTCTCCATATGATGTTTCCACTATTGCTCATGAGGAGACCCCCATAGTTTCCTCATACATTTTAGGAGATTTTGGTTCATCCTATCCACTGCATGATCCAACTACTTGTGTGCACCATATGCTTCCCATGAATAAACATGCTAGTGATGTGCCATATACTTGCATTCTTAGTTGGTGTCCCCATCATGCCATACATAACAACTATTCTTTCATGATGGATGACATGTTCTTATACCATGCATCAAATTTCTTTGAGCGATGCTTATCTTGTGCTAACTCACACATGCACATACACATCATGATGGATGATGTGTACATTTACCACGCGCACAATTTCTTTGGTTTGTGTCTCTTTTGTGTAGGTACACATTGTACCTCGTCAACCTCGCAATCCCATGAGTTGACGAAACGAGCTCTAGAGAGCAATAATGACTTGGGATCCCGTGGATTGTCTTTCCCACCACTCTCTTCGCGCATTTCTTCTACGTGGCCCTCCCATGGTTATGGGTTATTGTCCATTACATATTATATGCCCATCTTGCCATGTTCACTTTGCATGACATGCTTATTCATATGCCTTTACCATGCATTTGTGACCCATGCTTTGCACTACACATGATGATTGATTCTACTACTTGTATGTGTATTTGCAAGCTTGGTGGAGATATTGCTTGTTATTGCCATGTTCCATGTATGCCACATTCGTACGATGATACTATGATCTTGCATTGTGCTCATGCTCGTGATATGTCATGTGCATTTCCTATATCTATTACTTGCACACATGACATGATTGACATGATTACCTATAGTATGTTGCATCTTCGCACTACTAGCTTGCAAGACTTGATTGCCTCACACATGATAAACAATTGCTCTTTCTATTGTGTTGAGTGCCACACGATTTTCACTACACCCTATGCACATTATGCTTTGATTGTCTTGCACTTTCCCCATGTGTTTAGACATTTCATTTCATTCAGTTTTGTGAATGACTCTTATGACTACCATAGACCGTTCATTGAGAGTCTTATGCATGCTTGCTATGACATTGAGGTAGATGCTTGTTTATTTGTCCCACATATTAGCACCTTTACCTCACCTTTGCATGATTGTTTCCATGATGCTTTTCCATGTGCTCAATTTAGATGCTTAAATGCCATGCCACACTTCTTTGTCAAACCATATGCTATGCTTGAGGACAACACTTGTTGGGTTAATCACCTATCGAATGCTTGGTTTTTCTCTAACGCTAACCACATTTGTTTTTCCAAGTGTTTGTTGTACTTGCTCCTTTTGAAGGAATCACAAGACGGTGCGACATTGGAGAGTGCCCATTTCGAGCTACCACATGCCAAGTGCTTGGTGGTTGTCCACTTCTACACGGCGACACCCTCTCTTTACCATGGTGATGAAGATCACGATACGTGGACGGATCACTCCCAGGGGGGAGATGATGCGGAGCATCCCTCGACCATCACCATGGATGTCACTCCACCACCGCAAGCACGGAGAGAACCTATGACGAGAGCTCGTGCACGTGCCACCGAAACCAAGGTTAAAATTTTCCTCTTCGAGTTTCATTCGGATTCACTCGAGAGTCAGATTCTACCTCAAAGAGACATGTTGCGCATTCTTAGGTACTTCGGAGATCGTCACGAGGAATCACCAAATTCACCGGAGACCTACGGAGGAAGAGAAGGAAGAAGGACGTGCGAGAAGCACAAAGCACAGGAGGTCCCGGACCACCCCGGCCCTCCCCTACAGCCGGCGGAGCCCCTGGCTACCCCGGGTGCCCGGCCACTCTAGGCCCGGGTGCCCGGCCCTGACCTGGGCGTGGCCCCTTCCGGCCCCGGGTGCCCGGCCTTGGAGGGCCTGGGTGCCCGGCCTTGGAGGGCCCGGGTGCCTGCACCCCCCTGGGCGCTGTCCCAGCCGGCCCCGGGTGCCCGGCCTTGGAGCCCCGGGTGCCCGGCCCCTCCCACCTGGTGCCGCCAGCCACCACCCCGGGTGCCCGGTCCACTACCCCCGGGTTCCCGGCCTCTACTGCACCAAGGGCGCAGCCCCCCTGACCGGACCGGGTGCCTGGTCCCTCGCACCCCGGGTGCCCGGACCCCTCCGAGATTGTCTCCGTTTTCAGGGTCATTTTGGACCTTTGTATCCCTCTCTCCCTCTATTCATCCCTAGACTATATATACCCCTTCCCTAGCTCATTTGTGGGATAGCAAAGTATATAAGAGACATTAGAGAGCTTTGCTCCTTGTACCCACTCCTCTAGGAGATCAAAACCTACTAGGAGAAGATCCCTAGTGGATATCAAGCCCCCATCTTGGGAAGGATCCCCATCATAGGATCATCAAGACCTCTCTCCTCATAGGATTGGGATGTACTAGTTACCTTGTATCTTTCTTTTGCTGTCCTTGGATCATTGTGACCTCTTGTGTGTTCTTGGATCTAGCATATGTGTGATTGGACCTAATCAATTTGAGTGTTTCCCCTCTCTTGTGTTCTTCGTGTTCTTGGGGATTTCCCCTCCAATTCGTGAAAGATCTCCATCTAGGGTTCCACCCTACAACACGCATGCGCTGGCAAGTGCACATGCGCATGAAAGTCGGTGGGGACCTCGTGGAACCCCGTGGCATCAAGCTCGGCGATAATGTGCGGCTGCCAGCCCATCAATGCCGCTGGGATGGGCGCTGGCGCAGTCGGGGTGACGGGAGCCGGAACTGGAGCGGGGATAGGCGTGTCGTCTTCTTGCAAGGCCGTTTCAAGCTCATCCCAAAGCACCTTATGTTCTTGACTCCGGCTGGGTGTCTTCCTCAGGAAACTGGAAGACTAAGGGCAGACCAACATGATGCGGCATGGTGTATGGTTAGTGAAAGAACATGCGGTGCTCCCATGTTTTTTTGGTAATTAATGACAATCTCTATGGACTAATGGTTGCCTTGAGTTATATTTGAAGGATTTGTCCATAGGCATTTCTTGAAGTCCATGTGTTGGTTTCAAGGAGTTTATGAGTTGACCAAGGTGCTATTAAGGAATTACTCTAAGATTGGTCATGTGACTGTTGAGCTTATTGCAAGCATGTGTTGAAGAAGAAGATTGTGTGATCATTCATGTTTACCTTCAAGACATCATCGAAATGAAGAGAGTTGGAAAGATTCAAGGTTGATCAAGACTAAGTCAAGAGTGAATCAAGTTGATCAACTCACAAAGCATAGAAGATGTACCGAAAGGGATCATGTGATCCCATGGTATGGTAAGCATTGTCCATTGTGTTTTGTGTACTAACCCATGGTCTATGTGAGAGTTCTATGTGGGGTTAGGTACGTGTTCATGGGCTTGCGTCAAGAGGAAGATATCACTCAACCCATGGAGAGGATGACATCAAGTGGTGATCATCATCAAGATTGTCGTGTGCAAGTTCAAGTGGAGCATCGCGAAGAGATCAAGTGCTTGAAGCTTTCCATCCATTGTGGTGTCAATGGACTTGTGAAGATGTGGCGGAGAGTGGCTCATCCATAGTGGAGTATGGGGGAGCAATCATCTAGTCTTCATCGAGCCAATGCAATCAAGAAAGGTGGTCAGAGTCAAGATCGTCATCATCTAGCTCAAGTGGACCATGTGCAAGGCAAAGGTTTGCCCTTGATAGGTTTTCTATTTTACTGGTCTTATGGTGGTAGTTGGGAGACCGGGTTATAGGATCGATTGCCGTACTATTAAGGGGGCTCTCGATGAGTAGCTTGATCGTATCATTCATAGAGAGCGCAAACCATTGCATCTTTGCATCATCTTTCTTGGTTCTTGGTTGGTTATATTTGTGAGTCTTAGTGCTTATGGTCATCTTGATGACAAGCTTGAGTTCTTCGAAAACCGATTTCATATGCATCTTCTTTTGTGTTTTCGGTGTTGGAGTTTTTACCGTTCTTAATTGAGAAAGGGTTCTCATCATTTTATTTTGGGTATTTTCTCAATTTCTATTTCTTGATATTTCTATCAAGATTGTGTTTGCTCTTGTCCTTAGCTTTCCAACAAACTTGATTTCGTCGAATTCGGAGCTCGTATGCGAAAGTTGTGGCTGTTTTGATATTACCTGTTTTACATAGAGAGGTTGTACCGCCCCATAGAGAGGTTGTACCGGTTGACCAGTACAAACGGTGTTCGGAGCGGTTGTACCGCTCCAGAATTGGTCCGAAGGTTGTACCGGCCATGTACCGCTCTACCACCGGACTAGTTTCTGTTGTGGTGCGGTTGTTGGGCGGTTGTGGGCCAGTTGTACCGCTTATTGCCTCCCGTCGACTCACATGCTTGCTCGGACGGCACGTGCCGATGAGAAGTGGGACTCGTGGCGGCACGTAAACGCCCATGGTTTGAATAGTGAAAGCGTTCGCCTTAACGTGATAGGTCTTTGTTCTAAAATACCTTGGCTCTTCATTTGTGCAACTTCTCATAAGCAGCTTGTCTCAAATTGAAGAAAAACATTACTTTGGAATATTTGTTCCATATCACGAGACCATGCTCAGTTTCATGAATTCGCGGTCACTTTTTCATTTTCTGAAATTTAAAATCCAGGATTCGAAACAATATCATAACCTGCATCATGCAGTAAATTTTCAAGCGATACATCTTTACTGTTGTATTTCTTAAGAAATGATTTGGTCAAACATTTTGCTTAGTTAGACTTCAGACAAGTTATATATCCAGAGTAAAAGGATAATCCCTCCGTACCAGTGCATTGCCTTATATATTAACTCAAGTACTAGGCACGAACAAACGGGGCTCAATTCTGTGCTCATCCTACTGTAGTACTCCTATTAGTACTAGGAATGGAGTTGACGGGTGACCTTGGGTAGCGGCGACCGAGGGAATTGAACCGTGCTCGACACGGTAGGTAACGTTGGCTAGTTACTAAAGCATCCCTCCATTGTTCATCGGTAGTCATTATGGACCAAGGACATGAGGGGAATTTCCTAGGAGGGAATTCTGGCCGCCAGATATTTCGACTCGAAATGCTGAGGCTCGACCTGGTTGGGGTTGGCTAATGTGCGTACCATGCACGCCACTAGAAGGTCAGGAGCCCGGGTTTTTTTAGGATCAACACAAGCCAGGGTATGGCTGGTACGCCGTTGGGTGCTACCATTCGAGAATATGAAAGGAATCTTTTAAATTGCCAAACGAATGTATGTGTATTACAATGCCCGTATTTCCTTGCAAATAGTAATATCAACGTGGTAATTGATTTATGGCGAGTTCTTGAATTAGAGTGAGTTTGTGATATAGTGATCTCAATGTGGATTTCACATTTCATGGTATCCCTAGTAAGTTTTTCATTGCAAATTCAAATTTAAAAGATGAACGGTATGGTGGTGAGAAAACTTTGCATGTATCAAGCATATGACCACACACACACACACGAAAACAACAAAAGTCCAGTAAGTATTGTGCATCTATTTTTCCAAACCATGTATGTATGTCTTAAATATTTATCTTTTAGAGATTTCAACAAGTGACTACGTACAGAGCAAAATGAGTGAATCTACACTCTAAAATATGTCTATATACATCCTTATGTGACAGTCCATTTGGAATCTCTAAAAAGACTAATATTTAGGAACGAAGGGAGTAAAATGTAAGACATGCATGGTCCTCAATTCAATATTTAAAATGAACAGGAAACTGAAACATCAATTTTAAGTCTAGCACTACATATATGCAAATGTTGTGTTTAGGCCGAGCTATGTAGATTGTCGGGGGTTAACCCCTCGACCTTAGATAAAATTGTGAAGCTCTATTTAGGACTGTTTAGATTATATTATTTGAACATTATATTTATCCCCACCCTCCCAAACAACGATTGGTTGTGCACCCACCCCCTCGCTGGGAATATCATGTGCCCCACACCTTAGATGCTATATGCTCATACGAGTTGCTTGGAGCTTGTAGATCTGAGATATAGCATCTCACATGATGTCTTAATATTTTTTACAGGAAACCTTAATGAGTTTGAGAATTGCACACAATTTGTACAAAAACTAGTCAGATGCCCATGGATCCCATATCCAACGATCTCGAAGCTCATATCACCGTAGCATCTAAGATGAAGGGGGACCTCATATTCTCCTGTATGTAAGAATATCATGTGCTACCACACCTTAGATGCTTTGGTGATACAAGCTCTTCGGAGCCGTTGGATCTGTGATCCAACAACTCCTTCGTGGTTCGAATGTTTTTTTGCAGAAAAGCCCCCATAGAATTCGTCCATTGCTTACAAGCACAAAGACTGCTCAGATGCCATTGGATCTCAGATCGAACGACCTTGAAGCTCGTATCACCATAGCATCCAAGCTGCGGGAGCACCTGATGTTTTCTCGCACGGGAGAATATGAGGTGCTCCCGCACCATATATTCTATGGTGATACGAGTTCCCGGAGATCTAACGGCTCATAGTAGGAGGTTTGAATATTTTTGCAATATATGCCAAAGAGAGTTTGGGAATTGCGCAGAAAGTACAAGTAGTACGCATGTGGCATCTGATCACAGATCATACGACCTAGATGCTCGTATCACCCTAGCGGCTAATTAAGCTACGGGGAGCACCTAATATGAGCAACTGGGAGCCGTCGGATCCAAGATGCAGCGGCACACACGAGGCCTGAATGTTTTATTTGCAAAAAAAAACCTTGGAGAGTTTGGAAATTGTGCATAATTACAAAGACTACTCCCAAGCCATTGGATCTCAATTCCAACGACGTAGAAACCCGTATCACCATAGCATCTAAAATGCGAGGTGGATGTGATATTCTATGCCGCTATCATTTTTGTTCCTAAACTTGCAAAATACATGTAACTCCTGCCGTTACTTGTCTAACCGCGCAAATTGTTTGTTAAAAAATAGTCCTACACTGAAATATCGGAACAACACACGGGGGTCCTACTTGTCATTGATCAAATTTGGACCTAAAACTAAAAAATCTGAAAGACGAGATTCGAATTGGCAACCTGGACTACAAAGCGTAAGTCGATTGCCTGAAACAACAACGGTTGTTGGCTTAGTCCCATAACTTGATTTTATACAATATTATGTTGAGTAGAGTAGAGGGAGTGGCTCATCAACACGTGCATGACCGTTGACTCACTTACTGGTGGGTCCCAGGTCTGCGATCTCTCTCTCCTCTCCATCGTCTAACCTTTAGACGCATGGGCACACACGAAGAGCAGCGCTAGCTATAACTAAAAAAGCTTGGAAAATAGAAGAATCGCCTAGAACAAGAGACGTTGTGGCTGGTCGAGATGGAGCTAACCACACCTATCCTTCGTGCCACGTTAGCATGATGAAGTTCTGTGGCTAGTGGGGTGTTTTCGACCGACTGGCTGGGTCCCGAGGTCGAACCATAGGTAGTACGTCTGATACAATATATTTTTACAGGCACATTTTTCCTCCGTGCCGAGATGTGGTACACCCTACTGCACGGTTTCGGGGTCCTCCCGGGTGGTGCACGCATATTTTCTTCCTTGCCGAGACGTGGAACGCCCTACCGCGTATTTTCGGGGTCATCCTCAGTCGTAGCGCCGAAGCAAGTAAATGAGTCGTCAAATCATGAAAGACCACCTTTCCTGCCAAGTACATCAGTGAAGCACGATGGCAAGCTAGTTGGGCTAGTGCGACCGATTAGCTAGGCCGTTGCCACATTTGTTTTTTCACCCCTTTTTTATCTCCTTGCCGGCAGGTAAATTTAAATATGCACCGCGGCATTGCACTGGTCTTTGGGTGTGGCAGGCGCGGCAGGATTTTTAATTTTTTGATTGACGGGAGCAGGCGTGGCAGTAATTAGTCACGATGACTCCGCCTATAAAACCCAATGCTCCCTAATGTGAGAAGTCATCGACTCATGTTTTCCCATGGTGAAAACCAAAAGATTCACCCCGCGCCTCGGCTGGCTCCCTCCGCCTTCCCATAGATTGCATTGCCTTTCAGCCGTTTCGCCCCCTTTGCTTCCTCTCCCCATTGCTTCTACCTGGTTCCATGGCGGCGCACCAGATCACGGAATCTGAGGTGAGGTGCCTGGCACAGGAGCTCCAGGCCAAGGATGCGGAGCTCAGGTCCAAGGGCGTCGAGCTCCGTGAGCTCAAGGAGGAGAGGAGTGCCATGCTCCTCCTTTATGTGCGGGAGTTCATGGAGCTTCAAAAGCGGCAGGTGTCCACCACAAAGATGGTCGACGCGACGGCGGCGTTGCGGTGGCAAGCAGGAGATACGATACGCGGTCAGGCGAGCTGGCTGGAGCGCGAGCGGGCCAATCGTGACGAGGTCGAGGATCGCCTCAGCCACTTGGTGGACCATGTTGCCACACACGTGTTGCGGCTGCGTGATTCCTACCGTCGTGCCAGCGCGACCATGCCGGGCGTAGGGCTAAACCCGTTCGACCACCCCATTGACTTCAACAAGCTGCGGCTTCCTGACCTGGTCTCCTTCTTCACCTATATCTTCGAGGAGCTGAGCCGTCTCCGCACGATGGTGGGGGCGGAGCTGGACAAGGAGGGGTTGCGGGCTGCCTTTGCCGTTGCCGGTCGAATCCTCTCAGGGCTCCGTCACCGGAATCCATTCGTGCCATTGGACGCTGTCTTTGACGAGCTGGCTCCCGTCGACCGGGAGCGGGCTCTGCGGCGGTGGTACCCTGCATCACCGACGTCGTGCGCCTCGAGAAGTAGAGGGACTTCGGTGGTGTTTAGGTGTCCTCTGCATGGGCATGTCCATGTCTCGGTGCAACATGACCGTTGGATGAAACTTAGAAGGTGCAGATTTGTCACTGTAGCACAAAGTGTGTGGGTGTGTTTGGTTGCATTCTCATCTTAATATAGTTGTCCCCTCTTCATGCATGCTCATCTCGGCACCCCTCTTCATGCATGCTCCTAGTGTATTTGTGTTAACCTACTAGTGTGGACTCATGCACCCTTCATGTGCTCTGCCAAACACACAAAAGTGGGTCGAGAAGGGAACTTTTGCTCCCATCTATGCACCCTTCATACACCCTGCCTAACACTGATGCGTGCTTCATATGGTTCATGTTCCATGGAGTACTGTAGCACCGTACTCTCCATGCACTGTAGACCTAGTTCTGTTACCATTGATCTCACCGTTCATTCTCGACCGGACAGTAAAAGAAGGGGGTACTATGTTACAATATTGTTCATATAGTTGACATGCGCACAACATCGTTTGTTATTGTCATATCTTACTACACTAGCAACAAGATTATGTAGTACTGACATATGAACCATTGCACATGCCTAGTAGTAGGAGCACTGTGTAAGTTCAAGTGGCTGCCGTGTTTCGCACTCCCTCGTCGTAAGGGTGGAAATGCTTGCTATAATCATTTTTTTCTATAGAAATAATGGACACACTCTACCGTGCGGATCCTCCGCGACGGCCGTCAGGAACCTTGCTACTCACTTTCGCCGATGTGTGGGACAGCCAGCATCGGGGTCCACGAGCCATGCACTAAATTACTCCGTACTAGAGTGCCCAACTGCACGGTAGACTACCCCGATCAAGGCGTCGCAGTAATGCCCAATGAGCCGTCAAATCACAAACCCCCCTCCTTTCGAGCAGTAAATTGGACGGACGAAGCAACCATCATTTCACTCTTCTCCCTCAGCTTCCTCTCTTGAAGAAAACCCCAACTCTCTTCTCCCTCATCTTGTTCCTCATTTCTTCAAGAAAACCCCGACCTGCTTCTGCCATTGTTCTTCTCTCCCAAAGAAGGAAAGGTGAGCGCATCAATGGTGTTGATTCTGGCCAAGGCCCGGTCTTGCAACCCCGAGACTAATCCTATAACTCCCTCTCTTTTCTTCTTTTCGGTTTGTGATTATGGTTTCTTTTCTTTTATTTCTATTTGACAGTTTCTTGATGGACCCTGGAGCACCAGCCGAAGTGATGTCTATGGCTCTGGCCAAAGCCATCGAGGCTCAGGGTACGAAGAAGCGCAAGCACCCCGCCGAGACTACCGCAGACAAGCTCAAGGCCATCGCCCTATCCAAGCCCCCCTCTCCGGGATCTCTCATTAAGCAAGTCCAGGTAATATCTCTTCTTGACGATCTTTTTCTCGATCTTGATCGTGTTTTTTCATCTGACACGCAGTACTAGTACTAGTAGTACAACTTTTTGGGTGATCTTGCATGTGATTTTTGTGTGCCAAATGATGGTTCTAAATTCTTGTTTTGACCAAAACATGCGAGAGGTTGACTCTGATTTATTATAGATTACTTTCAACTACTTTATGAACATCAATGCTACCTTTGAAGAGAGTACATAAGCCTCAGTAACTTGTATTACGGATATTGCAAGTAATCCCTCTGCTCTCATGCCTTTGAAGACATGTTCTACACTGGTACAACGACGTGTACACAAACGGTTTTTAACCCCTTTCTGCGACGGCGTTTGGAACCGTCGCCAAGTGAGTGTGAGCGACAGGGAGGCCCTTCCCACACGACCCAGAAACCGTTGGGGATAGGCCCTCTTGGCTCATACGCTGGGGCAAAATGAGCTTGTGTGTGATCTGGCGAGGCATCGAAACCCAATTGTTTCCGTTCGTATGTACATCCCACACGGTGAATCCTAGAAAATCATTTCTGTTCGTATGTATATCACACACATTTTTTTGTGTGGAAACGTTTGTGCAAGGTGGCCTAACGCAAACAGTTCTCTGCCGAAAGTTGTGTGTGATTGTTAGTTGATCGGACACGCATACTTTCTAGAAACCGTGTGGGTTGTTTGAGTTCATCGCCCACGGTGCTATCTGAGTAACCGTCTGCAATAGAAAACCCCAATAAATAGGTTAATTAGCCTATTATTGATAATCCATGTACTAATCAAATTGATATTTCTTATAAAACACACCAGATATTTCATATTCGTATAACAACAACTAGGATTTCATAATCGAATTACACCAGATAGCTTCGGCACTCAGTTACGCCATTACACAATAGCACTAAGTTTCACATGCAACATCAAAAACCTTTGGAAAGTAGCATCATAAACAATAAATAGATAGATGAATCTCATCTGGGAAACTGCAGAAGCGGAAGGCAAATATTGAGCCTTCAGTGATGTTGAATGTCCTTGCAACTTTAGGCCAGTGGCGATGGATAATTGCCCGCCCAACCTTCATCCTCTTCAGCAAGACTTCAATATTGTACCGTGGGTGTTGAATGAATACCTTCCTCGCCTCTTGACCATGCAGGTGGTTTGAGAGGTAATCATCAGTGAACTGCTTTGAAAAGTACTGAAAACAAAGATATGCGCAGATCACTGTTATAAATTTTGAAATGGCGCAAGGGGTAAAAACAAGGTAAAAGAGTTAGTACCATCTTATAGTTGACTGATGTATTCTTCATTGTGCAAACAAAGATCTTGCTGTTATTCGTCGCAAGTTTCTTCATCCAAACAATCATTCTGAGTTTCTTGACTTGACTCATATTCACGGACATCTCATTTCCCCATATGCAAAATGGGTCGAACAGCGGGTATAAGGCTCCGACAGCAGGACCCACATGTGAAAGACTAAATTATAAGAAACCTAAATATTAGAATGATTCCTGCAACTGCACAATAATGTGCTATTAGGCAAAGGACCATGCTTGAACAAACCTCGATGGTAAACCGCAGTGTCTCCCATTTTTTCCCTGCAACACACATAAGGAAGATCTTGATCAGGTTAACTGAGAGTTGCCATACTATCAGTAGAATATGTATTGAGTACATCCAAATTCAATTTATTTCACATGCATAACAATATAAAATTGTACCCACAGCAAATGAAAATCAAATTGCAGAACTGAACCAAACATTTAAATGGACATCAGACCAAATGAACCAAAATAGTTAAATAAGCACGACATTGCAGAATAGAAACATGTACTAGAAGTTAAGTCAGTTAACAAAACAAAGAATGCTTGAGAATAGTAATACGAAATGTAGCAATTGTTGGACCAAAGTGTTAATTGGACATTACATTTCAGAGGACCAAACTGTTAACTGAACATCAGATTGCATATTAGCTACAGAGGACAAATCACTAGAAGGAACTGGCGGTGGCCTCGAGAAAACAGCACGAACTATTTTTTTAAAGTAGACAACCACGTGTTGGTGTCGACGGTGGCCTCGAAGACGAGGTGCTCCTCCAAGATCTGGCGGTCGACACTCATGGCAGCCATAGCGACCTTGTGCGCGCGTGCGGCCGCATGCTACAGAGCTCCACGTTATACTACATGCAAAATGGCTGTGGGCGACGCTTAATTGGAGGAGGGGGGAAGTGATTTCGGCGGAAGGTGTAGCACCGTCGGTCGGGGCATGTGGGACGGGAAAGGAAGAGGATGGTGTGGGTGGGGTGTGGATTACCGACCATATCGACGAGGCCGCGCAACAATAAGAAGGGTCGGCGGCGAGGAGGCCGTGCAGCAAGAAGAAGGGTCGACGGCGAGGAGGCGGCGCTGCAAGAAGGGTCGCCGGCGAGGAGGCGGCGCTGCAAGAAGAAGGGTCGGCGGCGAGGAGGCTGAGCAGCCAGTAAGAAGCAGTGAAGGTTTGAATTTGGAAAGCAAGGAGGAACAGTGGAAATGTGGCTTTTGGTGGGAGGGAGGGGGCGGGGAGATAGATATTTCCGCGGTGGAATTTTTTTCGCTCGGTGCCGTGAGAAACTGGCGCGCAAGTGTGGTTCAAGCGGGGGCGTTGGACTATAGACGACGAAGCTTCCTACATAAGCCAGACAAGATGGTGCGCTAAGATATTTTATATGGCATCCCACATGATTCTTTCTAGTAAACTGTTTGTGGTATACCTGATTTTTTCATTATGTTTTGAAAGACAATATGGTGTTACAGAGGGAAAGGATGGTGTTTGAATTGCTAGAACATTTACATACAGTGAACATGCAACTAGTACATGAGTGTCGTGTTTAAATTTGGAATTATTCCGGGTTCGTTTGGCATTTTTATGCATTAATTGAGTTTCTGGGCATTTAATGTGCATAATTCAAATTTGAACTACAAGCACATGCTCCAGTGCACCAAAGTTTGTTGAAAAATCACATGTGTGTCTTTGGGTGAATTTATAGGTCCCATGCAAGAAATGGGAATGAAATTCAAACATCTGGGCAACGTGGCTCGGCCAGAAAGATTGAGAAACTTGGTTTTTTTAATTCCTATAAATCCAAAACACGCCTGAAAATCATGAAACTTGGCATGGTGTCATGACATGGTAAATTTTTGGGCCGAATTGGGACAAGCTTTGGTATAAGCTTCTTGCAAACCGGAGCTTCCCTCATGAAGGCTTGTGGTTCCGAGAGGGAACGTGTCACCTCCGTGTGCGAAACGACATACGTACACTACCTTGTCCCGCCTTAATTTTTTACACATGCAAATTAGACCAAATAGAAGTATCGTGCTAAATTTTGGAATTATTTCGGGTTCGTTTGGCCATTTTTATACATTAATTGAGTTTCTAGGCATTTAATGTGCATAATTCAAATTTGAATTACAAGCACATGCTCCAGTGCACCAAAGTTTGTTGAAAAATCACATGTGTGTCCTTGGGTGAATTTATAGGTCCTATGGAAGAAATGGGAATGGAATTCAAACATCTAGGCGTCGTGAATGACCCGGAAAGATTGAGAAACTTGCTTTTTTAATTCCAGTAAATCCAAAACACGCCTGAAAATCATGAAACTTGGCATGGTGTCATGACATGGCACCAACATGTTGCGGTAAATTATTTGGCCGAATTGGGACAACCTTTGGTGTAAGCTTCTTGCAAACCGGAGCTTCTCTCAAGAAGGCTCGTGGTTCCGAGAGGGAACGTGTCACCTCCGTGTGCGAATCGACATACGTACACTGCCTTATCCCGCCTTAATTTTTTTACACAGGTAGATTTGACCAAATAGAAGTATTGTGCTAAATTTTGGAATTATTCCAGGTTCGTTCGACATTTTTTATACATTAATTGAGTGTCTGGGCATTTAATGTGCATAATTCAAATTTGAACTACAACTCCAGTGCACCAAAGTTGGTTGAAAAATCACATGTCTGTCCTTGGGTGAATTTCTAGGTCCCATGCAAGAAATGTGAATGAAATTAAAACATCTGGGCGTCGTGGCTCGGCCGGAAAGATTGAGAAACTTGGTTTTTTAATTCATGTAAATCCAAAACACGCCTGAAAATCATGAAACTTGGCATGGTGTCATGACATGGCACCAACATGCTGCGGTAATTTTTTTGGCTGAATTGGGACAAGCTTCGGTGTAAGATTCTTGCAAACCGGAGCTTGTCTCAAGACGGCTCGTGGTTCCGAGAGGGAACGTGTCACCTCCGTGTGCGAAACGACATACGTACACTGCCTTCTCCCGCTTTAATTTTTTTACAGAGGCAGATTAGACCAAATAGAAGTATCGTGCTAAATTTTGGAATTATTCCGGGTTCCTTTGGCCTTTTTTATACATTAATTGAGTTTCTCGGCATTTAATGTGCATAATTCAAATTTGAACAACAAGCACATGGTCCAGTGCACCAAAGTTGGTTTAAAAATCACATGTGTGTTCTTGGGTGAATTTCTAGGTCCCACGCAAGAAATGGGAATGAAATTCGAACATCTCGGCGTCGTGGCTCGGCCAGAAAGATTGAGAAACTTGGTTTTTTAATTCCTGTAAATCCAAAACACGCCTGAAAATCATGAAACTTGGCATGGTGTCATGACATGGCACCAACATGCTACAGTAAATTTCTTGGGACAAGCTTTGGTGTAAGCTTGTTGCAAACCGGAGCTTCCCTCAAGAAGGCTTGTGGTTCTGAGAGGGAACGTGTCACCTCCGTGTGCGAAACGACATACGTACACTGCCTTCCGCCGCCTTAATGTTTTTACACAGGCAGATTAGACCAAATTGAAGTATCGTGCTAAATTTTGGAATTATTCCGGGTTCGTTTGGCCTTTTTTATACATCAATTGAGTTTCTGGGCATTTAATGTGCATAATTCAAATTTGAACTACAAGCACATGCTCAAGTGCACCAAAGTTGGTTGAAAAATCACATGTGTGTCCTTGCACTACAAAAAAATACACTTCCGCGATGGTACGTGTTTGTCACAGTAGGTCACGTTTTCTGTCATGCATGTACATCCATGACAAATTTATGACAGAATCAAGATAGTCATACCTGTGTTGTCGTAGAAGTGTTCCATGACATTACCAAAATTATCATCATGGAAGTGTCCACTTCCATGACGATAAATCGCGCGTCACAGAAGTGCTTTCGTCAAGGGTGACCGACACGTGGCATCCACCGTAATGGAACGCCGTTAAGCTATCGGGTCCGGTTTGGGATCCGATAACCCATTAACAGCCCCGACCAATGGGGATTTTCCACGTGTAAAATCATCATTGGCCGGAGGAAACACGTGTCGGCTCATCGTTGGGAAAGATGTCATCCACTCATTGGACCCAAAGCGCCTATGATACGTCGACACGTGGCACGGCCGAACAGAGGCCCATTCCTATGAAAAGGCCGGCCCGTTTGACTTGGTCAAAAGGTGGCGGGCCGGCCCACGGCAAGCCTGTTAATGGCCTGTTAGCATATAGCCCATTTACAGCCCGCTATCCTAGGGCCCGTGTACGGCCTATCCGGATTAGGCCCAGTAGCGTCATATGGATCGTCCAATATAATTCCAGCCCGTTTTAACTTCCGGCCCATGTATGGCCCATGACGTCTTTCAGCCCATATGAGGCCCTTAGTAACCCTCGGCCCCTTAACGACCCGTGGTAAAACTGGCCCGTAATGAACAGTGTATCACTTTATACCCATTAACAGCCCATTATTCCGTTGGGCCGTTTCCCGCCCATGATATATTTCGGCCTTCTTAGGGCCCATTTATTCTTGGGCTCATTTCCAGCATTCGGTTACTTACGGCCCGTTACTGTCATTTTCTGCTTGTGGGCCAAATTCAGCCCGTGGTTACAGTCGGCCCGTTTGTGGCCCGTTAATACGTTGGGCCGTTTTCATGTCGAAAAAAGCCCATTGGGCTGTTTTCATAGAGTTATCAAATATGGCCAATAAACGGCCCATTATTGTCCACGAATAGTACGGCCCATGATTGGCGAAATGATGATACACCCTATAGAAGGCCCATGGATCATACGGCCCGTAAAAGGCCCTTGGATCGTACGACCCATAGAAGGCCCATGGATCCTACGACCCGTGTAGAAGGCCAATGGATCCTACGGCCCGTAGAAGGCCCATGGATCATACGGCCCATGGGAGGCCCATGGTTACAACAGTCCGTGTGTTGCCATGATTATTTTGGCCTAGTTTCCAAAAATAGGTTATTGTGGCCACTAGAAAAACACAGAAAAAGAACTGCAGTAACTACAAGCAAACAACTAAACAAGACAATAAGGAAATAAATAAGCAAGCAATTAACGCTAGCCTATTACCGCTATTACACATATTACATCCACTGGGCATCAAAGTTCGCCACCAGTGCAAATATAGGGAACAAAGTAGCATATTACATACACTGGCCGTCAAAATTGGCCACCAGTGCAAATAAACGCGGCAGCAAAACAAGAGCATAACTGAAACAACTTCAGAAGAGCTCAAGAAACGTGGTATCCACCATGCTGGCAATAAGCTTAGCAAGCTTATTAGCTTTGTCCTGTTTGGCGCTAAAATCCTCCAACGCTTGCTGTTGCACCAGAAAGTATGCATCTGAATGCTCCAGGGACTTCCGCAGTCCTTCCGCTTCTTGTCGCAACACAGCTGATCGATGTCTTTCAGCTTGTACTTGAGACTCAAGAAACCGAACTTATTCAGACAATGAGTTTGAATAGCTTGTGCAAGCGGTAGTGGCCACTAACTCCAACACTAAACCAAGACAGGACTTTGGGGTTGTCTCACTGTCTTCGAGATAGTCTTCCATAGCTGTTTTATCAACTTTGTTGGAGACCAACAAGGATGTGTCACTATCCTGAACCTTATCTGCATTACTTCCTTTACCATTGCTTAATAAGGCACTCTTCCCCAATATTCTGTCAGCATTCTAAAAGAAGAAACAAG
The DNA here is from genome assembly GCF_002575655.3 of Aegilops tauschii subsp. strangulata. Lineage (NCBI taxonomy): Eukaryota > Viridiplantae > Streptophyta > Magnoliopsida > Poales > Poaceae > Aegilops > Aegilops tauschii. The sequence continues at coordinate 246,071,325 of NC_053040.3, read as the reverse complement.
CAGACACATAACAGTTTAGCATGTACTAGTATATGAAACTCATTTCGGTGAACCAGTTCATTAGTAAGGTGGACAAGATTAAACTACCAAGTCTTCTATTGCCAAGTACTAGTACATAATAAAAACATCAAACAAACATATATCTATGTCCTATGGTCACTGCATTGTCTTGCCAAATCAAAATAGAGACATGGTTCAAATCATATCAGTTCAAGACAAAGCAGCAGTGAAAGAATACAAAGCGTGGGAAACTACACGGCACAACAAGATTTCAGATGGGTACCACGGGTCTACATGTACAACAACACTATTGGCTCTGTTGTGATGCTAGTAATGTGCATGATATGAGAAGTCAACTGTATACACAATTGAAATTGAAATCAACAGAGCTATTGATAAGAGCAAGCTTGTTAAAGAAACATGCGTGAACATACCTGCTGTGCCATTGCAGTTTCGATTGGATCCTTCAATTTAAAAATAAGTTTGTATGAGTAAATACAGTGATACAAGAGCAAAACATTATGCACGATAGCAATCATAGTTAAAAAAGGCGCGCCTAGGCTCTAGGCATTGGCGAAATGCATTGCGCATAACTATGCTTAATCTGTGCATAACTGCGCATAAGCATGCACTTTGGTCAGTAAAGCGCAAGGCGGTGGCAAAACGCACAATAACGCCTAGCACTTTTTTGAACTATGATAGCAATGGAATCTTAAATTAGAACAGTTGTTCTTCAGGTTTAGGCACTTGTTCTACATGAACAGAGTATAGTAAGACGCAAGAATATAGTACTTAAAAATAGAAAATGAGCTCATAGACCTTACCACATTCTTGGTTCGAGACCAGTACAGAACAAGGCATTCCCAGTCATCGTCCAGTAAATGTGTCTCAGGAGAACATAAGGGAATTTAATGAGTTTCTTTACCGGTGAAGTACGTTTTCTTCAGGTAATTCCGATACTGCCACCAAGCATTCTTGAAGATAGCAGAGGTAAATTAGCACAGGTTACCTCATCCCGAGTTTCCAAATCGGTCCTTCTCTATAGAGAAAAATGGGAAAATTTGCTGTATTATAACCATCATGGAGGTAGGATGTATGGGACAAAGCAAAGTAATTGCCATGAATAACATTACTTACACATAACTCCTGGACAGACACCTGCAACTGGCATTTTCCTTCATCTTCAGTATAATATTTCCAAGATGGGAAGATACGCACATACGATTTAACAACATCAAATGTGATCGATGCTAAACTACGACTAGCTGGTTGTGCTTCCTCCACAGGAATAGGCGTACTAACTGGCGGAGTTGGGGTTCGCCGTAGTAGTACTAGCCCTTTGGGCACTGGAGCTGCCTTACTAACTGCTCTTGTTTGGGAGCTCTATGGTGGAGATGGTGCTTTGTCAACAGGAACTGGGTTACTATCTGCTGGGGTTGGGTTAGATTGGGTGAAGCTGGTTCTCTGTCCATCGCAGTAGGGGTACAATCTGCGAGAGTTTGGGTTATGTGTGGTAGGGCTGGTTCTCGTGCATGTACAACCGGGGCGCTATCTCCACCAAGAGGTAGCACTGTTTTATTTGAAGACCGTGTTTTTAGTCTGCTAGATGCTGGCATCACCCGCTCCAATTCAAATGGCTGATAAACAGGAAACATAGTTGAATGTACATACATTGTATGAGAGACAGATGCAATAGATAGTGTGGAAAAAAGAGGGCATGAAATAGTTGACATGTATATTGTTTAACTAAAACGGATGGCATGACATAATTTCACATATATGATGTCTATCTAAACTGGATAGCGTAGCATAACATAATTCAAAGATATGATGAATAACTAAATAGGATCGCATGACATAATTCACCTACATGTTATCTAAGTAATCAGGATCGCATCATTTAATTCACATATGTGATTTATATGCTAAACAGAGGGCATTAGATATGATGTCTGAACTAAGAACATGGTGTTGAATATTGTGTATATATGATGTCTAATCTATGCAATGCAAGACACCATATACTTGATATGAGCAGTATAACCGTGCCAAGTTAGAGCATACACCTCGGTGGGGGAATAGGACTGGTCATCTGTCTCTAAATCCATCTCTGAGGAGCTACCGGGACCCAATAAGAGATCTGCTTCGACATGTAGCACTGTCTGCTCTGAAGGCCTTGTTTTCACTCCAGATTTTTCAATCTCCCACCCAAATGGCTGATTCACAGGAAGAGTAGTTTAATGTACAAACATTGTCGACAAATGGAAATGTAATGAAGAAAAGGATGGGTAAGATATCATTCAAATATATGATGCCTGGTTAAACATGATGGCATTGCACATTTCACGTATATTATGGCTGGCTAAAAGATATGAGACCGCATAATTCCCATATATGATATAGGGGCATTACAGAACATGTCTAAACTAAGCAGATGACATATATGATGTCAAAAGTAGGCACTGCAAGGCAACATATGCATGATATGACTAACATCATCATGCCAAGGTAGAGCAAACACCTTGGCGGGTAAATATGAGTGGTCAGCGGCGTCTGAATCCGCCTTAGAACATATATCTTCCTTTGGATTACAATCTGGAGAGGGGTGGGGAGGGTTTGCCATTGAACCCACCATGGAGCAATGTCTGCATGACATTGTATTGCCGCGCAAAACTCTTCTCTTTTTCTCTACATGTTCAGCATGACCGTGTACAATATCTGACATGCATACGAAAAAATATGGTGAGATTATGTAAGGAGAGCATGCAGAAATTTAGAATGATGGTAACAACCAGTGGATGGATCCAAAAATAATGATAGTAGGCTGATGATTGCTTTAATTTAATAAAAAGACAGATGATGATTGCTTTACTATTTGTTTCCCACCCAAGATGAACAACATAGGCATACCCTAGGTGAACCAGATATTAGACAGAGATACTATTCATTGCTTCCTCAATATGTGCCCCACAACTAATTTAGAACTCAAGTTTGAACATTAATTTGGACCTGACTTGGAGTCCAAGAGGTGAACAGGACGATAAAGTAGCAGGTAATTTTAAGCAATGCATAACATAAGCTGAAACAAAAGAGTGCGACCTCTCTTGTGGACCCGTGTACTCCTCAGGTTCATATGCTGAGTCGATGATGGTGATGCCGTTGCGGTGGGTGCCGGCGGCAGGGAAGGTGATCTGAGGCAGCGAAAGATGGTCAGGAGTCGTGATGTCTGGTTTGGTGGATGTTTCTATTGATGGAGCAGCTCAGTTGAGGTGGACGACGTCGCGGCAGGAGCAGGACAAACCAGACAAAGTTCCCTTCGACACCTACCTGTAACTGAAGTAATTTTGTAAGGGCTCATTTGGCTTGCATGATTCTATAAACGCAGGGATAGGAAAAACACCGGAATAGGATAGGAATGCACATGGTAAACAGAGCATTTGTAAACACAGGATTTCTGTCAACTTGAGTGTTTGGTTTACAGGAATTGGAAGAGCAGAGGAATACCAAGAAACATGGCCAAAATAAAGTGAAACCATATGAAAGCGTGTACAATTAGAATGTTATTCTGCCACTAATGCACTTGGTCTTGTTTTCATGCATAGGATTTTGAAAGGTAGGTCCAGGGGGATGTTTTGCTTCATTACTTTCAACAAAATGCATGAATAATTGAATAGTAGAGTGCCATTGGAAAATTCCCTATTGCTATGTTTTTCCGTTGAACCAAAATAGCCCTAATGGATCGACATGAATGTATAGTAATAAGTGATCCAACAAGTGTACAAGCTCTTTGCCGTAGCCGTGTCGACCTCAGCATCATTGGGTTGGTCGCTGAAGCAGTTGAGGCAGAGGTGGCTGTCGGAGGTGTGGAGGAAGATCTGAGGAATCTGTAGACGGAGTCCAGGGCACTGCTCTGTTGTGATGGATTGTTCTGTCGTTGGAGCAGCCCCGGTGAGCCGTAAGACATCAATGCTGAAGCAGCACAAGACATACATCGTCAATCTCAAGTGGGATTCTAATAGCATCTCCAATAGATGATGTAAAATAGATGTAAAATTTACATCACCAAAAACCACCTGACTACAACAGATGAGGTAAAAACTGTTGACTCTGAACTTAACTGTCGAAACTGAAATTTACTGTGGAATCTGAATGTTACTGTCGAAACTGAATGCAATGGTAGGAGAGAGGCACTTGACATGTAGTTTAGGGAGGGCCTGCAGTTCATCTTCAACCTGCACCCCCTGAGCCGCCAGCCACCACCGGCCGAACCGCCGGCCCAAGCGCCGCCTCGCCGCCCCGAAGCAACTCCCCTTCGCCGGTTTGCCGCCGCCCCGGCCAGCCCTATAGGCCCCCCGCCCCCACCCTGAACTCTAAGATAGATAGTTGGGTACCTCTCCGGCGAGCTCCCGTCCCCGCTACGGGTGGTTCTTCCTTAACTCCGGCGAGCCCCCCACCCCCTGAAAATCGACTAACCCAAAAGTCGATTCAGTCGACTGAAGTGTAGCTAAATCAGAGCAGAGCAGCAGCACAAGCGAGGGGGAGAGCAGCAGCAGCAACGCGAGCAAGCGAGAGCCGGAGTAGCATCAGCTAGGCGAGCGAGCGATCGATCGAGAGCTGGAGCAGCAGCAGCAGCGCGAGCGAGAGCCGGAGCAGGAGCAGCAGATCCGGCTGGTATGGACGCCGCCGCCGAAGGGGCCTCGCACTGGGGGAGAGCCACCGTGGAGATGTCGCCCGCGGTGCCGGCTTCAAGGTAGCCGCTCCATGGGGGTGCGGGATGGAGCACCGTCGGCGCCGGGAGGTCGAGCTAAGGAGAAGGTGTGACGCGATGAGTGTACAACCTCTTTGGTGGCGCCGAGTAGGCCTCGACTTCGTCCGACTGAGGATGCTGCGGTTCCTGTGGAGTAGGTTAAGGCGGCATTATGGGGATGGAGCAGCCGCGATAGACGAGGCGATCGTTGGAGCAGCTCCTTGGAGGTGGAGGACGGGGCGGCTGAACCGGCGGGACGACGAGATGGATGATGGACCCTCATCCGGGGAGGTGGACGAGGGACGTCGAGCTGTTGCGGTGGACGACGTCGTCGGGGAAGAGGCTCCGGCTGGGCAGCAGTGAGGTGGCGGACGGAGGAGGGTGGGGTTTCACGGCTGGAGCGGAGAGGTTATGGCGGCCTGGGATTTCGAATGGCAAAAAGGAGGCGATGGGAGGGGGTGAACCATGACTTAGGGATACGCTTGTCCAAAATGTAGGGTGTATTACAAAAGTACCCCCCACCGATTTAAACTAGCAGCCCTTTCGGCTCAGGGTTAGAAGGGGGATTTCGCGTGTCGGGATTTGGCAGCTGGAGGGAGTTTTCGCGCGCGTTGTAATTTCGGGATAGCAAGGCGCGGGTCTTGAAGGCGCCAGTTTTGGGAGCACGATATCTGAATTTTTGGGATATAACAAGGCGCGGGTTGAATTTTAGGGACAAGCCTAACGTGTAATATTGTACTTGTACGTACCAAATCAATTCACACTTCCCTCAACCAAAAAGAAAACGAAAAAAATAAAACTATTCACACCACACAAAGAGAGAGCCTTGCCCCGTTTTACTATAAAAATGCTATTCAAAGCTACTCCCTCCTTCCATCTATATAGGGCCTAATACGTTTTTCGATGCTAACTTTGACCAAATATTAGAGCAATAATATATGACATGCAACTTACACAAAGCACACCGTTAACTTCGTCTGTGAAAGGTTCTTTCAATGATATAATTTTCACATTGTGCATGCCATGTACTATTAATCTTGTCAATAGTCAAAGGCGGTCTTAAAAACGCATTACGCCCTATATAGATGGAAGGAGGGAGTATGAATCCATGTTATGTCCAATTAATTTTTTTTGCTTGCTGTATAATGCATGTAACCTACTCATACCAACATTTTAGTGCATTCCAAATGTGTATACTACCACTGCAATTCGAACTGAATTTGAATTCGTTTCTCTATTTCAATAAGAATCTATAATCATGATTGTTGCCAACTTCAACAATCATTCGTGTATTACCTTAATAACACACCACATGATTACTATAGAGATAGATATGAACTATGTGTACTACATGAACTCGAATTCTATTTTTTGACTACACTTGATGTTGATTCCAAATAATAGTACATTTGATGTACTAACTATATATTCATAATCTAAACCATGTTCCATACGTGTACACCGTGTTTGCTTTTTATAATGAAGTATGATCTCTATTCGTCTTTTACACCCACACAATCCTCCTATCTTTGTAGCTAGCTAGCGCTAACTTTCTCTCGTGCATGCAGACGCCTGCATCCCTCTCACCCTCCCTCAGCATTCTCTAGCTCCATCGTGCAAATTCGTCTTTTCACTTTAGGTCGTTCACCCACGGTGTGTGTAGGCCCCCCCGGCTCCTTCTTTATGGCACACATCGATCGATATGCCTCTCTAGCTAGGTGTGCCTAGCACAAACACAAGCTTCCCCTCTTCTCTTATCACCGTCCATGCCTCACTCCCACCACTCTTTTCATCGATCTCCTACTCGCACACTCCTTCCCCCTCGGTATAGTATGACTCTCGCACCACCTCCTAGATGCATCCCTCTCTCTCTATCCTTCTCCCCGTGCCTCATTTGCTTCTAACACACACATGCATGTATACCGATCGACCTCCCAACATATACCTAGGTCGACTTTAACTATTCCCCCCATCGATCGACGTACCTCACAAGTTATGTCTCTCCTTTCTCTGACAAAGGACGATTGATCTTCCTATGTAGTTATGTCTGCTTACCACAGCCATATCTTTCCCCCCTCATCATTCGTGCATGCCTCCTGATCCGTCTCTCACACGCACGTGCATAGACAGGCAGCCATCTCCTCTCTTATTGATATTGCAGGCGTGCCCTCCGGTTGTCTAGCAAGCCTATCCCACCATTTGTTAGAAGCAACTCCACTACCACCCCCTCCAACACTCTAGCTCTGTCTCTCTCCCAACCTTATTCCTCTCCTACACATATGCATGGATGCCGATCGATCTCCCTTAATGCATGAGGTAGATCGATCTCCCTTAATACATGAGGTAGGCCTCTCCTCCTCCACACATATACCAGCCAGTGTACCTCTATAGTTAATTAGGCCTCCCTCCCCCCCACCACACACCAATAGTTGAGCGCTGTAGGTAGGTATCCATGCCACAGAGACAAACCGCACATGTCCCCTCTCTCGTTTTAGTAGGCCAGCCACTCTATATCTTTGACATGGGCACACACAAATTCGATGGCACTTTTTATCGACTGCGCGCGCACACACACACACACACATCATCCCTCTCTTTGATTCTATGGACACCTCAAGTCGATGATACCTCCACTCCTTCTCGTGGATCGCCCCCTCTATATATATGATATATCCAGGACTCTATTTCACACACATTGCATATGTTACATTTTTTGATTGACCCCCCCCCCCTAGAAAAAACTCTCATGAACCCACACACTATATCTCTCTACGTTTGTATCTCTCTCACACAACCCCACGTAGGTGGTGTACGTATACAAGAAGAGAATAGGTGCACCGTGCATGTACTCATGCTTCGTGCCCACCCGCACCCGCGCGGGTACACGACAGAGCTCATTTCTGTACGAAATGGCAGCCCACGTGCTAATTTGAACGCGTGTAGTGGTTGTTTACCTACGGAGGTCGTGTACCACGCGTGCACGAAACAAAGTTCGACTTGATGCGTTGGCGCGTTATTTTTAAATAAAGTTATATCGCTCAATGGCACGTACACATAATATAAAATGATTTTTATGAACAAAAAGGTAGTCCGCTCCACTATATACAATGTAGCCTCCCTGCCTGGTTTGTCTCTCTTCAGAGTATCTCACACAAGGTTGCGGTGGCCTCTCTCTCTCTCTCACCGTTGGTCACTGATCCAGCCGCATCCCGTCCGCCGGCGGAAAGGGAGGACGTGCATCGTTTCTCCGATCGACGCCGCCGAGGCAGCACGTCCCGATCTGCGGTACACGCCGTTCTCTCTGACCAAGCTCCGGCGCGGTAGGGCCTATGCCACCTGCTCGATGCCGCAGTATGGGTAGATTCCGCCCGCCGCCGCTCACCTAGTTACATCCCGACGACCTCTAGGTATCCCCTCCGGCCTTGCTCCACTACCCGTCTTCCCACGTCGCTGCATGTGGATCTTCCATAGTTCTTTGCACAAAACTTAGCTCGTCCGGCGTACTTTCCATATTGCAATCTCGTCCTCACACCGTTTTAGACAAACACAACCGTGTTGTTATCTTCCCTTAGGAAAAGGAATATGCTTCTTTTTTGTCGTCGCAACTGTCATCAACAATATTTGTCTTTTTACAAATTTCAAATGGGCATATTTTAGAGTGCAGATTCACTCATTTTGCTTCGTATGTGTACACCCTCCGTTCCTAAATATTTGTCTTTGTAGAGATTTCAACAAGTGACTACATACGGAGCAAAATGAGTGAATCTACACTCTAAAATATGTCTATATACAGCCGTATGTAGTAGTCCATTTGAATCTCTAAAAAGACAAATAGTCACTCGTTGAAATCTCTAGAAAGACAAATACTCCAGAGTATATTTAAGAACCGAGGGGGTAGTGCACAACCACATGGGAGACTCAGACCGGTCGTTGCGCCGCATTAATAGTGAGTAATGAGCAGTCAAATCATAAGCCCCACCTTTCCCACTGTAAGTTGCTCGGAAGAAGCAACCATCAATACGCTCTTCTTTGAATCCGCTCATACTACTCCATTCGTCACTGTTTATAGAGCGCGCTTCAGAAAAAGAGAAAATCTCTGGGACCAAGGTGACTAGCGATCGGCCTGAAAAATAGCATTGGTAGTTATAGCACGGCGTCTATTACTTGAGCAAATAATGCGTACACACATGCATGCAGTGCTTCCACCCCGGGTACACACATGCATGCACTTACTCCACTCCGTAGTACTACATCGAGAGAAAATTACGGTTACCACGCCCTAATTAATTGAGCATTAAACCAAACGCGTCTAAAGTCTCTCTGGTGGTGGAAATGCATTGAGAGAAATGCATCATAATGAAGCGTGCCCTGTAAACTGTGACGGAGGGAGGAGTAGTATGAAGGTGCAAAACCAAGTACGCGTATGGCCAGTCGGTCAACGCACCTCCTCTTGGCATATCACTAACATGTGGGACCGGAGTGTGAGCAAACCGATCTCAATTCACGGCAAAATGGCCAACCCGCCGTTCCTTGAGAGAAACGAGGAGCGAGAACACATAGACGGGCTCGCACGGAGGCCAAGATATATTCGAGCATGGTTGATCGATATCATCATTACATGTTGGGCTGCCGTTTTCCGCCCTTCTCCGGAATAAATGTGTACTTTATCAGAGATTAAGAAAAATAAGAGTACATAGGCTCCACCATGCGGTTCTAGTAGTAGTACTACTCGTACTACTAAACCTTGTGCTTGGCTCTTCGCCTCTTCGTGAAGTCGAACAATGCTGGTACTCCGCATGTTCGGTACTACAGTGTATGCCTCTGGCAATCTGGCACCGAATGAACTGATGCATGTCCACCGCCTGGGTGAGGGTACGTTGCATTAGTCAAAAGGCGTAAGCGAGCTTCACCTTGTCCTGCAAGCTTCTCCTCGTTTTGCGAGTTGACGTGACACACCAACAAGTAGTGCTAGTCCATACTCCCTCCTTTCCGATTAATATGGCTTAATCTTTTTTGCGGGTAAACGAGAGAGCTTTATTCATATATAAGCATTCTGAGGACGATCAGCCAAGACACTGGTCACTAGGAAGCGAGGTACCCCGCAAAAAAACAAGTAGGAAGCAAGGTGTTTCATCAAGCCAGCTCTCGGCCACATTCAAAGTGCAGCAAGCACGGTTCGCACAAAGATGCGCCGCAAGGTTTGCTGACCTGTTTACATGCTGAATAACAAAAAAAAAGAGGAAATATTACCGAGCGCTCCTATTTGTAACAGGATATGAGCCAGAATTAAGTGAGAATTGTGGCAAGTGTTCCATGCAATCAACTTCCATTATCACATGCGAGAACCCTCGAAGAGAACCAAATGTGTTGAAGATTGCTTTATCACATTTTAAAAATATAATAAGAGTGCAGACGCTCCTCCATCCGGTTCCTAGTACTAGTATAGTAGTACATACCTCTATAGACTATAGTAGTAGTACTAGTAAACTTTGCGCTTGGCTGTTCGCCTCTTCGGGAAGTGCAACAATAATAGTACTAGTATAGTGTATGCTTCTGGCAATCTGACACCGAATTAACTGTTGCACGTCCACCGCCTGAGTGAAGGACAACTTGCATTAGTCAAAAGTTTCTCCTTGTCCTACGAGCCACCGCGCGCAAGCTTCTCCCATCCTGCAAGCTTCTCCTCGTTCGGCAAGTTGACGGGACACAACAAAGTAATGCTAGTCCATACTGCCTAATCTCCGGTTAATATGGCTTAATTTCAAACGAGATAAATACACTGTCTGTCACTGTATATTTGTAAAAATACGGTCAGTGGACTTCATAATACGCTCATTGCGCTCAATATATACATTTTCCGGTGTTTATACGGTCACTACCTCACCCTGGCTGAGTATGTGTGTGCATGCACGTGTAGGTTGAGCACTTGAGCGTGACTGTGTGTGTTCCGTCGTGTGCTCGGACATGCATGCATTAGGGCGTCGCGCGCGTTTTTGTGTCCATGTGTACGTGTGATTGTTGCATACACGTAGGGGGAGTACGTGTAGGGGCCACTAAAGGAGCAGTCAAATCACACAGTAAGTTAGTCGGAAGAAGCAACCATCATTTCACTCTTTAATGACACGTACGCAATATAAAATGGTTGATATGGAGAGAAAAAGAAAACCACTATATATACACTAGCAGGAGCCTAAGCTACAAGCCTGCTTCCTTGGGTTGCTCTCTTCACAAGCATAGAACGATGGTGGCCACACCGCTGGTCACATATCCGGCCTGATCCCGCAGCTGGGGGAAGGGAACAATGTTCTGCGTAGACGCGGTCGACATCGGCGAGGGAGAAAATCCACAGTCGGTGCATCCCAATCGGGGGTCACCGCGGTATGGGCTGATGCCGCGTCCCAACAGCCCTTCTAGCTACAACCCAACGTCCGCTTCGAAAATATTAGTGCATGTCAACAAAAATTATACTAGTATCGCTGTTCCGTTTAGAAAAAAAGCATATAAGCTGTTACTTCTTACCCAAAGGATCTTTATATCCAACAGACACAAAATATCCATTCGACTGTTCGAAATTACTTTCACTGCTGATCTGATGTCGAGGTAATTGCTGCATCGCCACCAAAACCCACCATCTCTTAAGCTAAAGTAGACCGAGCTAACCACTATATTAGCATATTACTAAGATAAACAGAAGGCACTGTAGAATCATTTAGGACATGAGCTTGTCAATCTGAATGTGGAGGGACACCAGCTTAGCCCCGGCCAGCAGCTTGGGCGGAACTGTGAAGAAGGTCAGCTCCTGCTGGGCGACGTCACCGGGATCCCTGCTGCTTGTCACCTCCATTTGCACCTTGACGGCGTCGGTCCTGCCTTTGGGCTCCCCCGGCGGGCCGTTCGCCCATAGCTTGGCCATGTAGTTAGGCAGTGGGGACGCCCCCGCTCTGATGCAGACGATTGACACGGCGATGGGCGCGCCGATGTCAAGCACGCCGCCGACCAAGAAAAACGCGCGGCCGTCCTCCTCTGCGAACAGCAAGAGCCGTGGCTCCGACAGTGGCACTTGCAGCTGGAGCGCCTTGCTGTACCGGATCCTATACACGGGCATGGGATGCACGGTGCTGATGTGGTGGGAGGGCACCGGCGGCGGGCCTTCGTAGCCGCAGACGGGCATGGGGCATTTGCAGGGCGCGAGCGGACACATGCTCTGGTGATCGGCGAGCTTGTGGTAAGTGACGTAGAGCCCACAGCCTTCGTGCGGGCACTCCACCCTCACCGAGGAGAGGACGGCGTCCACCACCATGTTCTGCACATCGAAGCCAATGCCGCGCTCGCACTTTTGGCACTGCCGCTGGTTCCCGGGGCGCTCGACGCGGCAGTCCGTGCAAGCCAGGTGCCCTCCCTTGCATTGCACAAATCAATCGAACAACACATCAATCAAAAAACCTGCACCTTGCTCGATCAGCCGAACGGACGAGGTCTATTCGAACCTCATACACTGGAGGCTTCAAGGGGTGGAGGCACAAGGGGCAGTGGAGCAAGGTGAGGTCCATTGAGACCATAGAGAGCTCCATCGTCAGGTCCTGTTCCGTCTGCATGATCTCGCCCTCCTCGTGCACAACCATCTCTCGCTTTATTAGGGCCGGGGCATTACAAAGCTTTACCGTCACATATTCATACTACTTCAAGGTATTAAATCAACACATGCAAGTATCAAAAGGAGAGTCACGGCATGCATGTATGCGTTGTAATTAATGCATCGGTAAACACAAATTATTGAAATATATCGAGTGCAGTGCTTTGATGTGTCGCGTCAACTCGTACAAGACCGAGAAGTTTGATTACTACAACGCCCTCTCGCCTTAACCGCACCCGCCTTTGGCTGCATGACAGGTGGGCCACCGACCTGTTGGGCCCACCTGTCATGGTCGCAAAGGCAGGAGCAGTAAGTCAATGAAGCTGCGTCCCTCCCTCGCCCATGAGCGTGGTGTCTGGCAGGACTAGGAGAAGCTTTCCTTCGCTACACGCTCTCCCTCCCGTACGAGGTGGACATGCAGCAGTTCAATCGGTGTCAGATGGCACTTCCTCGAGGCAAATCCCCCTCACTTCCTCGAAGCTTCTTGTCCTCTCCCTCCCTCCCTCTCGCACCGCCCGTGAAGGCGCCTCGCCGTATCCGCACTCCATCTAACCCTGCTATCCAACCACCTTTTTGGTTAGAGTTAGTTCAGGGTTAGAATCTAACTCTAACCTCTAACTGAGTTAGAGTATCCGAACAGGGCCATTGTTCGACTTCCCGAAGAGGTGAAGAGCCAAGCGCAGCCCGGACGCTCGTGTGGCAGTTTCATGTGTAGAGTAGTCTAGGATAGCATGTACCGTGCCTGTAAGCTTAAAATCGTTGGGGTCGGCTCCATGCTATATTTTTTGGTTAAAATAATCTTCTGGCCCTAACTGTCATCCTGGTGATTCTAGTTTGCACGTTCATCTGGTCAAGACAGGAATATATATTTTAATTTGTGATGGGGTAAATGTTAGAGGTTGCAGCAAATGGAGTATTGTACACTGCGGGTCTTTCAGCCAAGTTTCAAGGCAACCATGTGGGGTCAGTGCTATGATGTGTTGCGTCAACTCGTACAACGAGGAGAAGCTTGATTTTACTACTACACGCCTTCTCCCTCGCCCATGCGCCCGGTGGCTCGCAGACGAGGACAGGCTTTTGCTTATCCCTCCCGCTCGCGGTGGACGAACATGCAGCAGTGGATTCAAACATGCAGCAGTGGATTCGATATTGTAGAAGCAGTAGTAGTAACATCATTGTTCGTCTTCTCGAGGAGGCGAAGAGCCAAGTGCAACCCGAACGTGGCAGTTGTGAACCTTGGAGCACGCATATAGCCAGGCTCTTGCATGAGACAAAATTGCTATGTGAGCCCACTATTGTAGTACTACTTGCTAGTATAGCCCTGTAAACCAGAAAGGAGTATTTGCCTTTCTAGAGATTTCAACAAGTGACTAGACTACACCGAGACGGAGTACATATGGAGCAAAATGAGTGAATCTAAACCGTAAATAAATACGTAGTTCTCTCGTTTTCCTCTCGGCCTTGGTCGCGGTGCACAATATTGAGTATACTAGTACTATCATCTTGAAATTTACGAAGTCACCATAGGCACCTCGTCGTCGACGGGAACGTCTCCTGACACGCGATAGACGCGAGCGGCAGTCGCCTCCATAGGTACTTGAATGCCAAGGAGGGAGAGGGTAGCGGTTCCCGAGACGTTGAACGGTCAATGATGCATCCTCAAATTACTCTACATGCAGAGGGAATTAATTGGAGAAGCAGAATAGAGCCAGCACGATGTGAATGCAACAGAGTTTGGATTCTCATATAAAGGCGCCCACCACTCCAATCCATCTACTCCTTAGTCTCTGCGCAACACTGCTTACTCCAATCCAAGACCAAGTGACCAGGAGCCAGAAGCACCTATGGAGGCGATGGTCGCGAGCGGCAGTCGGCCGTGCCAAATCATCCAAGGCGCGGGCCTGCGGCCCCGGACTGCGCAACGTTTCCAGACGGTGCTGGCGACCGCCGGCGTCGTAGCCCTCGCCGACGCCGGCTTCGCCTCTCGCATGGACGACATGATGGTCAACTCCATCCGCAAGTTCGCCGCCGTCAAGAAGCGTGTAGCGAAAGCTCCTACTAGTCCTGCCAGCCACCACGCTCATGCGCGAGGGAGGGACGCAGCTTCATTGACTTACTGCTCCTGCCTTTGCGTCTATGACAGGTGGGCCCAATAGGTGGTTGGACCACCTGTCATGCAGCCAAAGACAGGTGCAGTTAAGGCACCGGAGCTCAGTCCGCAAGGGAGAGGGCGTTGTAGTAATCAAACTTCTCGGTCTTGTACGAGTTGACGCAACACATCAAAGCACTGCACTCGATATTAGTCTTTTTACACATTTCAAATGGACTACTACACACGGAGGTATGTAGACATATTTTGCTTCGTATGTAGTCACTTGTTGCAATCTCTAAAAAGACTTATATTTGGAAACGGAGGGAGTACAACGCATGCATGCATGCCGTGACTTCCCTTTTGATACTTGCATGTGTTGATTTGATGCACCTTGCCAAATTTTGACTATAAATTTAACTAACCAAATTTTCATGCATGTCACAAAAAATTACGGGGCTCTTTGGATTGTGACTATGTTTGTCTTATGTTGCCACATTACTTTTCCCACACTTGCCACACTTGCCTAACTTGAGTTGCTCAAATTGTTAGACACACTTTGGCTTGCCTAAGGGAATCTTGCCACACTTTTTGTGTCTATGACATGTGGGGTTCACTGCGAATAAAAAAATTCTTGTCTTAGGTGTGGCTAAT
Source organism: Aegilops tauschii subsp. strangulata (assembly GCF_002575655.3). Lineage (NCBI taxonomy): Eukaryota > Viridiplantae > Streptophyta > Magnoliopsida > Poales > Poaceae > Aegilops > Aegilops tauschii. The sequence goes on along the minus strand of NC_053040.3, from coordinate 246,056,202 downwards.
AACACTACTAGGAAAAGGGCTATAGATGGAATGGCCACTAATGGCGCACCAGACACGTGGTGCGCCATTGCTATATAGCAGTGGCGCACCATGTGGTGGTGTGCCATTAGTGTGAGAGACACTAATGGCGCACCAGCCACACGCTGCGCCATTAGTAACAATTTCTTTTTATTTTTCCAAACATACTAATGGCGCACCAGCCAGATAGTGCGCCACTACTAATTTTTTTAATTTTTTATTCTTTTGCAAAACTACTAATGGCGCACCACCAGCAGGTGCGCCATTAGTAACTTGGGTTACTAATGGCGCATTAGGTGGTGGTGCGCCATTAGTAACCTGGGACGAGCTAGATATTTTGGACAGCCACACCTACCCACTCACTTTCCCCACTTCATTCTCTCCACCTCCTACTCCAAGCTTGTCTCGGCTGCCTCCTCCTCCTCACCTCATTTGCACCATAAATTCATCCAATTAAGTGGTTAAATTACCTTTTTTGATAGGTAAGTAAGGGGGAAGCTATCTTTATGTTGTTCTCCCTCTCGAACAACGTGCACATGCACTTTTTATGGCCTAGCTAGATCTATGTATGTTTGTGGTGTTGCATATATGTTTGTGTTTGCAGGTACCGGTATTTGAAATGCGATAGTTGCCAATATTTTGCCGGAATGTTGATTCATTTCCGTTTCGGCGAGAATTTTGGCACTATGCATTCTTTTTTGTCCTATTTTTAGGGAAAGTCATGCCAAATTTTTTCTTGGTTCTAAAATATCGTTTTGCTCTACCCCGCAGGCGACCATGGTTCGCACGATGACCGAAGGCATCGTGAATAGGTTTTTGAGCTCCGCGAAGGCCGAGATGCTTGAAAAGAACGAGACGGAGATAAGATGTCCGTGTCAAAGATGCAAGCTGAAGAGCCTTATTGCGGACCCGGATTCCGGGCAGGTGCGGGACCACCTGCTCTTGCATGGTTTCATGGATGGCTATCGGTGGCAAGGTGATGAAGATGACTATGAAGTCGTCCATGGGGGTCGGGCAAGAAATGAGGATGGGCAGCAAGACAACCACCGCGGCTCGGGCGGGCGAGAAGACGAAGAATCTCCAGGACATGATCACGACGGTGATGCTGTACACAGTCATCATGTAGAAGATGCCGGACATGATGGTGAGGAAGATGCGGGAGCAGACGAAGGGCATGATCATGAAGATGAAGATGCCGGCGGAGCAGACGACGATGGACCATTGATGGGCTGGGTGCAGGACCCTCATATTCAAGAGCTGCTTCTCAAGCAGACGAATAACGCAAGAGCTGCCGCTCGAGAGAAAGCCAAGCTGGATCAACTGGAGATAGACGCGGTTACTCCATTGTATGAAGGATGCAGGCCCGAGGATACCCGCCTGAAAGTAATGCTCATGGCTCTGGAGATGAAGGTAAAACACAAAATGACCGACGCATGCTTCGACGAGAACATGTCATTCTGGCACGAACGTCTTCCCAAGGGGAACAAGTTCCCGACCAGTTTCGAGGAGGCGAAGAAAATCGTGTGTCCTCTGGATTTACTGCACGTGAAATACCATGTGTGCATGAACAATTGCACCATTTATCGGGACGAGCACGCGGAGTCTACCATATGTCCGGTGTGCGGCGTCACTCGATACAAGAAGAGGAAGAAAGCTCCTCGAAAAGTGGTGTGGTACTTTCCGATCACTCCTCGTCTGCAGCGGTATTTCATGGACCCTAAGGTAGCAAAGCTCCTGCGTTGGCACGCGGATAGGGAGGAGAAGAAGCGAGAAGATCACGCAAATGATCCGGAGATAAATAAAAAAGACAAGATGCTGAGTCACCCTAAGGATGGGAGCCAGTGGCAAGCGTTGAACTTCGAACAACCAGAATTTGGGAAGGATCCAAGGAACATCGTGCAGGGCACGAGCACCGATGGAGTCAATTCGTTTGGCAGCCAGAGAAGCACACATAGCACCTGCCCTGTGTTTGTGTGGATGTACAACCTTCCCCCTGGTTGTGCATGAAGAGGAAGTACATTCACATGAGTATGCTAATTGAAGGGCCGAAACAACCAGGGAACGACATCAATCTGTATCTGGGGCTGCTGAAAGAGGAGCTAGACACATTGTGGAAAACGCCAGCCAATATGTGGGATGCCGCAGAGAAAGAATATTTCCCTATGAGAGCCGCACTGCTCACGACGGTGCACGACTATCTCGGTTACGGATATCTCGCGGGGCAGGTGGTCCACGGATTTTCTGGATGCGTCAGGTGCATGGATGACACAACGTATCGCCAGCTAGATAGAGATCCCGGGTCTTCGAAAACCATGTTCATGGGACATCGAAGGTGGCTTCGCGACGATGACCCGTGGAGGAAACGCAAGGATCTGTTCGATGGTGAAACCGAACCCCGAAGACGCCCGCGTACGAGGAGCGGCTAAGAAATAGACGAGCTGTTGAAAAATTGGAAAGATTGCCCACTGCCGGGAAAGAAGCAAAAGGCGCCAGAGCCAAGAAAGAAGCGAAAGGCGCCAGAGCCACTGCTGAAGGTATGGAAAACGAGGTCTGTTTTCTGGGACTTGCCGTACTGGAAGATCCACCGTGTGCCTCACAACCTTGATGTCATGCATATCACGAAGAACGTGTGCGAGAGTCTACTTGGTACCCTGCTCAACATGCCAGAGAGGACCAAAGATGGGCCGAAAGCAAGGGCAGACTTGAAATCAATGGGCATCAGGGAGGATCTTCACGCTAATGATGATGATGATGAGGCGAAGCAGGACACGGAAAGTCGTCGCAAAGGCAAAAAGGCCAAGAAGACCGGAAATGACTTCCCTCCCGTGTGCTTCACTCTAAGTCAGGAGGAGATCGATCAGTTTTTCACCTGCCTCGTAGGAGTAAAACTTCCTTACGGTTACGCGGGGAAGATAAGCAGATACCTAGACTTAGCGAAGCAGAAGTTCAGCGGGATGAAGTCTCACGACTGTCATGTGCTGATGACGCAGATACTTCCAGTTGCAATCCGTGGGATCATGGACGCGCACGTCCGTGAAACGCTATTTGGCCAATGCAACTTTTTCGACGTCATCTCTCGAAAGTCAGTTGGCGTGAGGCAACTCAGAAGGCTACAGGAAGAGATCGTGGTGGTACTATGCGAGCTTGAGATGTACTTCCCTCCCGCATTCTTCGACGTTATGGTGCATCTGCTGGTCCATATCGTGGAGGATATCATCCAACTCGGGTCGATGTTCCTGCACAACATGATGCCGTTCGAAAGGATGAATGGTGTCATCAAAGGATACGTTCGCAACATGTCACGTCCAGAGGGAAGCATAGCCAGGGGCTTTCTGACCGAAGAGTGCATCTCCTACTGCACGAATTATCTAGGCATCGAGAACCCCGTTGGTCTGCCCGTCAACAGGCACCTCGGCAGGCTCGCTGGATGGGGTCACCGTGAGGGTCGCCGCGAAATGCATGTCGACTTCGATGGTCGACTCGCCGACTTTGAAAGAGCAAACCTAGTCGTGCTACAACACATAGACATGGTCGATCCTTGGGTGGTACAGCACAAAACGTTTTTTGAGAAGACGTACAATGACCGAGGCCAACAGAGGACGGACGGAGATATAATCAAAGAGCACAACTCATGTTTCACGCGTTGGTTCAAGCAGAAGCTTCTGTCGTACCCTTTACATGAGGATTCTTCCGCGGAAGAACAACTCATATTCGCCTTGTCACAGGGCGCCGAGCACAACCTGATGACGTATGAGGCGTACGATATCAACGGCTACACATTCTACACCGAGGACAAGGACATGAAGAGCGATGGTTATCAGAACTCCGGGGTAACGATGGAATCCTACACCGGTAACGACAAGGACAGATACTACGGAAGGATCGAGGAGATCTGAGCTGAGCTACACTGGAGAGAAGGTCCCGATGTTTCGTGTCAGATGGGCCAAGAGCGTCATAAAAGAAGACCGGTATGTCACCACCATGGTTATACCCGAAGCCAAATCCAAGACCGCAGGCGCGAACGTCACCGCGAAAAATGAGCCATGGGTACTGGCTTCCCAAGTGGACCAATGCTTCTTCATTACCGACCCGTCAAAGCCCAGTCGTGTTGTCGTGAGGAGAGGCAAAAGGAAGATCATCGGAATGGATGGAGTTGCCAATGAGCAAGACTTCGACAAGTACCGCGACCCGAAGATGGAACATGACGACGACGATGAAGTATCAGCATACACCACAAGAAGAAGCATGACCACCCTACCTAAAGGACGTCCGTTCAAGAGAAGAACTCCATGTACGAAAAATAAGGGCAAGAAGATTGTGAACAGATAGCTAGCTAAGAACTCCATTTCTCGATTGTATTTCGACATATTGAAATGATATTTCTTCTGTTCTAGTGTCCTCATGAATATTTATTTATGTTTATTATTAATATTTTTTGAACTCATGAATATTTTTAAATTTCATGGGCACTTTTTGAATTCATGAATATTTTTTAAATTTGATGATATTTTTTCATATTCAATATGAAAAAATATTGAATATTCATGAGGTAGACACTCGATCTCGATCCCCCTCCATCTCGATCGCTATCCCCCCTCGCCAGATCCCCCTCGCCGCCGAGCACCCCCCACCCTCCCCCGCTCCACCGCTGCCGCCGACCCCCCGCACCCTCCCCGGCCCGCTCCACCGTCACAAATGAATGCAACTAAAATTGCAAAAAAAAACAAATTTGATTATATTTTCAAATAATAAATTTGATGATATTTTTCATATTCATAAATATTATTACTGTTTTTATAAAAAATTATTACTGTTTCATATTCATATTCATTTTCTAAAAAATTATTACATGCAACAAAAAATAATAATAATAAAAGTTTACTAATGGCGCATCTCTGGCTGGTGCGCCATTGCTACATAAAAAAAGTTTACTAATGGCGCACCGATCGTGGGTGCGCCATTGCTATATAAAAAAAACATTCTAATGGCGCACCGCTTCGTGGTGTGCCATTAGAATGTTTCCCCCCTATAGCTAATTCCTCCCTCTCCCTCGCCAGTTCCCCTTCGTCCCTCTCCCTCGCCAAGATCCACCCGCGCCGCCGCCCCCGCGCCCCGCCGCTCCTTCGCCGCCCCGCCCCAGCACGTACGTCCCCTCCCTCCCTTCCCCCATCCCCCGACCCACTGCGCCGCCTCCTCGACGCGCCGCTGCCCGCAGCCTCCTCGACGTCGGTGTTCTCCTACGGCAGCCTGCCGTTCTCCCACAGGTGATTCCTCCCCTCTCCTCCCCTCCCCCCTTCCCCCTTCCCCCTAGGTTTTCTTGCCTCCTCCCACCATGGCTACCTCCGGCGAGCACGGCGCTGCACCGACGCCGACCTAGCTCCCGGGCTCCGCCGCCCCCACCCACCCCCTCCCTCACCTTCGCCACACCCACCCACCCCCTCCCTCGCCTTCGCTTCCCCTCGCCCTCTCCCCCAGAGCCCAGAAAGCCTCGCCGCTGTCGCCCCGTCTCCTCCCACCTGCCGCCAGACCGCAACCGCCGCCGCAGCCATCCAAGGTTTTCTGCTTGATTTTAGTTATCAGCATACTTGTAGTTAGGGATCCCCTCCTGTTATTTTTTTGATGAGATGCTTAAGGCAGCTAGTGGGTTCTGTTGTTATCAATCTTAAGGCAGCTAGTTTCTGTAAATCTAGTCTGAAACTAGTAGAGCTCTTGGTGATTTGCAAATTCAGTTTAAATAAAAATTTGGTACATGACTACTAATCATGTATGAAAGATGTTGCTACTGGATGAGCACAAGAACTACTGTTATATTGCTTGTTTTTTATTTGTGATTCTTAAATTGTTTTCTGAAGATTGCTGAAGAGCACAACTTTCTGATCTTTGAAGACTGCAAATTCACTGACATTGGGAACACAGTAACTACGCAATAGGAAGGGTGAGAGCAGAGTAAAAATAAACCACCTATTAAGTTTGTTTATTTTATATTTACTGGCATAAGATAACTAGGGCTTGATGTATGGAGACTTGTCTACTTGCTGCTAATACAACATAATATTTGATATGAGGAGGGTGAACAACCTTCAGGTCCCGGGAATCTACTCAAGGCTGCAGACACTTCTTGTCTCACTTCTTTTATCATCGGTATAATATTCATATTAAGGAGTTTCTATAAGTTCATTGTTCTTACCTGCAAATTTAAAATGAAAGCACAATCAATCCATATTAAAGACTTTAGGTTGGTTTTGTTTTGAAGGTTCTTACTAGGTTTCTTCTTGGCTGCAATTCCCTGGTATATTGGTGCTTTTCTTCTATTCTTTGTTGCTTTGGATCACCAAGAGAAGCCTGGATTGATTGCCTACACAGTTGCTGTAAGTACTCCATTTTCTAAAGCTTATCACATAGTACTAGCATTTTCTTCCGGTGCAAAAGAAAAGGGCTGTTGTTTGTCCTTTGTATAAAACAAACTGAAAACACTTAGATACTTATTAATGTTTCCTAACATGAATACTTCCTGTAAAGTTGATTTTATAAAGATGTGTGATCTTTGTTTCTGATACTGAAAGTGCTTCTATCTCAAAAAAAGAAGAAGCAAAAAATTAAAAGTGCTCATTCTAGTGGCAGGCACAGCTCCTGTCACTTGTGACCATTGCTACTGGGAGCTTGATGGCATCTTGCCGCACGCCCTTCCCTTTTAATGCAGCTCCTTAGAGATCTACACCACCTTGTATACTATTCAGAGAAATGTATAACACTTATGGACCCAAATTGTATTTGTTTTCTGTGTACCCAAATATGTACCACCTTGTATACACCACCTTGTATAGAGGTACCCAAATTGTATAGAGGTATCCAAATATGTACCCAAATTTTTTGATCGTTTTTGTTTTTTGTGTTACTGACAAAAATGCATTTTGTGAATTTTTGCTGTCAAAAACTGTATGTGCAATCTCCAGAACAATTATGCTTATGCTGAGAACTTCATGTATGTGAAAACTGCCATAGGTGCTGTGTTGTGTGATTCTTCATGCTTATGTGAAAACTGTATGTGCAATCTCCAAATGTGAAAAACTGTATGTGCTGTCATAGGTGTTGTGCTGTCAAAAACTGTATGTGCAATCTCCAGAACGATTATGCTTATGTGAAAACTGTATGTGCAATCTCCAAATGTATCATCATAATGTAGGTGCTGTGTTGTGTGATTCTTCATGCTGAGAACTTCAGCTTTTTCAACTTGCTGCTGTATCATCATAATCTAGGACTTGTGATGCTGCTGCTGTACCCCGAGAGGCCCTTGAGTTTGCCGGAATGTCGATTAACTTCCGTTCCGGCAAATTCGGGTACTCCATATGTCCTATTTTCAGCAAAGGTCATGCTGAAATTTTCCGTGAATTTTAGCATGACTTTGCTAAAAATAGGACATATGGGGTACTTGCGACTAATGCATGGGCCGGGGTATCTTAGTACTTAATTAAGTAGGATCAACTGCCCCTTTATTCTTGCTGCATTAATCCATAGGTGGCAATAGAGCCAAGTGATTAGGCCCAACTTAGAATTCTCCTTCCCAGCTTAGCTTTTAGGGTGCCTCAGTGTCGATGAGAACCTAAATGATGTACGCTTAGGCTTTTAGGGTGCCTCGGCGTCGACAAACCCTAAATGATAAAAGCTTAGCTTTTAGGATGCCTCGGTGTCGACAAACCCTAAATGATGAGACCATGATCTTGTTCCTTGACAATAACCAACTTTTTGACCAAACTTTTTTCCTATTTAGAGCGAAACATGGCCCACAACGATGAGGCCGGCGGTTCGGGCGGCAAGCAATTCTGGGAGCTATCCCAGGAGATGGAGGAAGAACCTCACCGCTATGAGGACGCCGCCGCGGAAGACACCGATCCTGACTACACAACCCCTAGCGGCGTCAGGGATGACACCACTGATGGTGCCGCCGAGGATGCCACCACTGATGATGGCGGCGCACGCACAGATGGCAGGCAACCGAAGAGGCAACGGAAGGACCGACGCCCGAACGTGCTCGGCACCGTCAAGGAGGAATTTACTGAAGTGAACTCCGACGGGCATCCAACGGCGCCCAAACATGTAGTCAAGGGGTACTCGGTTCAGCTCGGGTGCATTCTCCGGAGCACCGTCTCGATCAACACCGAGAACCTAAGGCATAAGGACCGAGGGAATTTGCGCAGCCTCCTCTTCACGAAGCTACACGAACGATACAAGTTCCCCGCTGAGTTTGCAAACACACGCCTCTCAGGGAATAAAGTGAACAGTGCCGCCCTCACGAGGATGAGCACGGCCCTGTCTACATGGAGAAGCACGGTGAAGGCAATGATTGAAAAATGTGATAGTTATGAGAAGATCAAGGCGAAATATCCTTTGATGAGCGAAGATGACTACAAGGAGTTCAAGATCAAGTGCGAGAGCAGCGCAACCTCCGAATCAAGTCAGTGGGGGGAAGAAATGCGGGAGTTGAACTTAGGGGTCCACCAACTCGGTCCCGACGGTTACAGAGTGGCGGAGCCTATATGGGACAAGGAGGACGCGGAGCGTGCCGAGCAAGGCCTACCGCCCCGCTTCGAGAAATTACGTGACAAGCAGACCAGGAACTTTGTCAGGGCCCGGTACAAGGAGGACCCGGTAACAAAGGACCTTACCACGGATCCGAAGACCAGGGCGCTTGAGCTTGTTCTGGTAAGGAATACACCCCCGCGTAATTAGCTCCATATGGTTGCATTCTAATTAATGAAGCCAAATTTCTAAACGGTTCACATTCCTTCTGCAGGAGGCTGAAAGCAGTAGCGCGGGGTCGTCTCAGAGCTCCCCTTTTGACACCCCTTTAAATAGGGCGTTGAACGTAATGAAAAACAAGGATAAGCTCAGTAAGCCGTCGTCAGCTGGTCGTGTGGCCGGCAAAGGCTTGTCCACAAAATGGTCGTCATACTATACCGCTGGTGGGCGAAAGGAGAAAAAGACCAGCTCGGAAAGCCAGTCGCGCGAGGTTCAAGAACTCAAGGCACAAGTGGTGCGGATTCCGGAGATTGTCCAAGAGCAAGTGCAACAACAACTCGGAACGATGCTCACCGCCATTGTGCCTACCTTGATTCAGGGGCTGACGACGTGGATTGCGGGCGGCCAACAGGGGCCTCCCCCGGTTCCCAGCTTCACGGCCAGCAACTCGCACAACGCGCACGCGGCGCCATTGGTGTCTCTGGCGAATGCGGTATTCGTGTCTCCGGCGCCGGCACGGGCATTGGACCTTAATGCACCCGGGTGTACGCCGGCCGGCACCTCACCAGCAAGCGGCCCCTCCGTCAGTTGCACGCGCACGCCCGCCGTTGGCGGTGCCTCGACATTAGCCGAGCTCGACGGCATCACGGTAACTAAGCCTCTCGGCCGATGACTTCATCTCCTTGCCTTTGACTGGGCATCCCTGACGCCCTACATGTTTTCGCAGGGCGCCACCGATGTTCCTTGCACTCTCCTGCACTTCGTGGGCGGCGAGTTGGTCGATGTCGCCAAGGGCAGAATCGTTCAACCGGGCAACCGCGTGTTCCACGGTAATCCAATGCCACCCACCTTGTATAGGGTTGAACTGGTTCGGGTGCTGCCAGGCTGCGACGAGTTGTTACCTCCGATTCGACCCGCTGGGGCCGACGAAGATGATGTGATGACCCTCAGCGCCTGTGTAAGCTGGCCCCTGCTTTGGCCGAAGAGCCAGATTCGTTTGGGGGCGGGGGACACCACCCCACAGACAAGACCGCCAGTCGTGCCAGCGCCAAGCCATGGCAAGAACGCCGCAACGCTACCGGACATGCCAGAAATCCCTATGGCACAGGATCCGGACATGCATATGGCACAGGATCCGGACAACGACGACAACGACGGCGGTACATTTTCCAACGTCGATAAGTACTTTGCCGAACATGGGTATGGTGACGAGTTCTGCGGGCCTCCTTCTCAAGAACCCAACCCTGAAAAAGACGACCGCGATCTAGCTGGTACGGCGGAGAAACCCAATTGCAACAAGCGTCGTCTGGCGTTCAGTTCTCAGGAGACGCCTCCAGCTGCCGCCTTCACCGAGCCTCAGATAGCTGAGGTGCCAAATATTATCAGCCCCAACACGCTCAAGAAGGCGGTCTGTGAGCAGAACTCGATCCCATTACAGCAGATCAGGAAGAAGGGATGGAAACGAAAGACTAACAAGGGCGCCAGTGCGAGCCAGCCGGCACCGAGTACGATCCGTGCTCAGGACGGGCCACCTTCACCTAAGGATATCTCGAGGAGGGTGCATGTGGCGGGTAGGCCGATGCTACCGACAAATATGCTCAATGCTGCAACCGGTGCTATGCGGAGTCTCCATGAGAGTGTTCTTTCTTTGGAGAAGCGGCGTCTCAGAGAGAATGATGTGGCATACCCGGTTTTCGTGGCCAAGGTGCCAGAGGGCAAGGGCTTTGTGGATAGCGCCGTCGGGGGTACGATCGTCCTGCGGTTTGATGACATCTTTGCTATGCTTAACCTTCATCCGCTGCACTACACCTTCGTTCGGCTGTTCTCGCTGAGTATGGAGATGCGGATCATTAGAGACAAGACCCCGGACATTGTGATAGTCGACCCCTTCTACATGCGTGCCAAGATCTTGGGCAGCGCTGGGGACCGGCAAGTCGCGAGTTCACACCACGAAGGCGTCATTCTGGCAAACCCAGATAAGGATAACTTCCTCGTGCCTTACTTTCCCGAGTAAGTCATCTCCTAACCGCCCCGTAACATATGACTTCTTAGATTTCGATCGTTTTTTTTCTAACATTCTGTGTTCTGTGCAGTGACACACATTGCACACTCATCCTCTTAAGCCCGAAATATTCCATGGCCATGTATTTCGACCCGGACCGTGACTCCAAGATAGACTACACAAATATCAAGAAAGTTCTTGATGATGCTCTCCCCGGCTACGCCGCATCTGGAGGCACCTTTAAGAGGCCATCTCGTAGGTATGGCAGGCACGTGTTCACCCACAATACGACGTTCCCCTGCGTCAAGCAGCCGCCTGGCGGTCATAAGGATGCCTACTACACCCTCCATCACATGCGGGCGATCGTACGGGACCATAATCACCTTCTGCTACCAAATAATCTCAAAGATTGGGCCGCAAGCTTGGCGGCAATCCAGGACGCGGACATCCGACAAGAATACTTTCGCATCCAGTCGGAGTTTGCAGAAATCATCCATCAAGATGTCCTTCGTACCTCGGGGCAGTTCTAGCTCAATTTTCAACCGTCCAACAGCGAGATAGACACAACGCTACAAATGCAGGCTGACAACGCCCGCGACTTCATGACCATCACGACAGACGGCGGCTTCATCCACGCTCCGGTCCCATGAGTCGAGTCGAAAGTAGTGATGCTATGTGTAGTTCTGAAACATTGATTAGCTCTTGTTGTAATTACACTTTAATGAACTTGTATGTCTCTTTGGTTTGGACAGTCGTTCAACTTAGATGTAATCGATGCTATTTATTAGTAGGACCATGAATCGTGCTATTAATGTCTTGCTTTTCTCTTCCGATCCTTTTGTTGCATACTTATATATTGTTTATGTATTGTCTGTTGTTTGGCTAGTGCATAGAGATGCCGTCGTATGTCGTGTACAAGGGTAAGGTTCCCGGAGTCTACGACGACTGGGAGGAGTGTCGGAGACAGGTTCACCGTTTCGGCGGTAACAGTTACAAAGGGTACACCACTAGGGCGGAGGCGGAATCTAGATACGCGCGCTATCTAGCGGGAGAGAGGAGGGAGCGTTGGAGGAACCGGATGAAGACCAGTTTCATCGCGATGATGCTCATTGTGATGACCGCAGCTCTCTTCTATGTGATGGTAGTTTAGATGATCGATATCGACTTGTAATGTGAAGACAAACTCGCTACTGACGGTCTCGAGACTTGTAATGTTCTATCTTTGTTCGGTCTTTTGAATTCGGAGACTAATATGATGAATTGTATTCGGAGACTAATCTTCTATTGTATTCGATGAATCTGCTGTTGCTGTGTGGTGCTGCTTATATTCTGTCCAATAATATATTTTGTAATCTGTGCAAAAATCAGAAAAAATAAAATAATCCCTAATATACATACTAATGGCGCATCACCCCAACGTGCGCCATTAGTATGCCAAAGGATACTAATGGCGCATCACCCCGCAGTGCGCCATTAGTATGCCAAAGGATACTAATGGCGCATCACCCCGCGGTGCGCCATTAGTATGGCTAGGCACATGGGTAAATATGGCCCCCTGGGAGGCATACTAATGGCGCACCGTGGCCTATACTAATGGCGCACTGCCTGGCGCGCCATTAGTATACCAGATACTAATGGCGCACCAGTGATGCGCCATTAGTAAAAAATACTAGTGGCATGGTACTAGTGGCGCACCAGTAGTGCGCCATTAGTAGGCAAAACTGGTGCACCACTAGTAGGCCTTTTCCTAGTAGTGTAAAAAAGACTTATATTTAGGAACGAGGGAGTAGAAAATATAAATAATAATGCATGTTGGGGCAACCCACGTTTCCGATAATTTTAGCCGTGGGCTTGTTCACAATTTTTACGAGGGGGTGGTTGTTCATTTAATGGAGGGACTTGTACCAGACTTGAACGATACAAAGTGCGACCTGGCACACCGTAACACCACTTGGAACAAGCGGGTAGCTATCTCAAAAAACAATCAACAACTAAAAAAACGGTGACCTGGCACGTAGTACACAATTTTAAACGATTGTTTTGATGGAGTGAAAAAGGAAAACTACCCCACTACGTATATATTGGCCGGAGCCTCCGCACTTGCTTGCTAGGGTTGCTCTATTCACACACTCTCATCCTCTCCAGATCTAAACAAGATAGGGGTGGTAACACTTTCTTTCTCCCTTCAAAAAACACTGTCTTTCTATCCTCACCGCTGGTTATAGATCCGGACGTATCCCCCTCTGCCGGTGAAGGGGAGGAGGGGCAGCGTTTAGGCCGTCGTCGACAGCGAGGGAGGAGACCCACTGCCGGCCGCACCGTTATCTCTGGCCGAGCGCCGGCGCGGGAGGTCCTCCGATCCCTTCGTCGTTGCCCTAGTGTGGGCGGATCTGGCCTCCCGCCGCCCACCTATCCACATCCTGACGACCTTCAGGTATATCTTCCTTTGAAACTGCCTTAGCTCTAGTTCCCCAGCTTGCTACGTCGCTGCATGTGCATCATTTTCTACCTCTCAGCCCCTCTCGACCGGATGGTCCAACGTCACCTATTTTTTTCTTCTATTGTTAGAGGTAAAGCTACTTCATTGAGTCGAATCTTGTACTTGGTTCAAACAAGAAATAAAGTGGGGGTGGGGGAATTTAGTATATAGTACATCGGACTTGGTACAAACAGGAAGGAAAGGGGGTGAAAGTAGTACAGACTGGTCATCCAACCGGTCTCTTGGTCGAAAAGGGAAATATAGGGGTAACGCTGTACACAGTGGTATGACCAGGACTAGATTTGCTATCCACACATAGGACTAGGTGGCTAGAGTGAACAAAAATGGGACCAACCCAGATATGTTTCTTGGATGTTTGTTTCTCGGGGCAACAAACTATGAATCACCACTTTATGCCCTTGTTTAGGTACATGGTGCTGGACTGCTGGTGCACTCACTGTCCCATGCCCTTATACCAAATATTTAGCTGTTCTTAATCTAATGCCCCTAGTAAAAATGAAGCCATGCCACTATTATAAGCCATGACAAGTTTAGCCAAATGTTTTTTCCTGTAATTGTTTGAGACTCTGACTGCTTCCTCTGTAGCTTTTTGTGCAAACAGGGATATCCATTTCACCTGGTTGCTGTTGTGACCTTTTGGTGCACTGCACAAAACTCTTCTTAAAAGAAGTGACTTTTGTGTTGTTTAACTGGAATGTCAGAATGGAACAGTTGGTTCATTTCGGTGGAACTGCACAAAGGGAGATCTGTGTTCCAATCCTCATCATCCATATTGGCACCATAACCTTCCTTTAGGTAAGAATGATATTTAATGCATGTGTTCATCTCTATTTTGCGACTGCCATGAGAAAATAATGCTATTTTTTACTAGTACACTTGTACTCCCTCACTGACAAAACAAATTCTGAAATAGAAGGCCAATCATGTACTTGGTTTTCACCAACTCGTGAGGAGAATGAGAAACAGAGCATGAAGAGGAGGAAGAAGAAGAGTAAACAGTGCCAAGCCGATCTTGCTGAAGCCAGAGGCCTCAGTCGAGGCCATTCAAGGGCTCCGGCAACGACTACCTTACATGTGAGACGATCCTCCAGGTAGCCCTTCCACTTCTGCTGTCTCACTTAATTAATTAGGAGTACTTAAGTACCACTAATTTATTGCTGCCTAATTTTCCTGTCGGAGTTAAACAAATCTTTAGTAGCACCCTATGCCGAATCATGTACATGTGTATGTTTGTCTATGGAGGTGAATCATGTGGTGGAGCAGGGAGGGGATGCTAACTTTACCCATTAAGATAATGAGGGTGCTTCTATTTGTTAGTGTATGTTTCATCAACTAGTCCCACTATTACAGTAATCTCACTCTCTCAATATATGTGCCAACAGGGATGCTCGATTTTGGTGGGACTGCACAAAAACTATGGGTGCTTCATTGCCTCGACAGCTTCCTTTCCTATTAGTCGCTAATCTCGGCTTGCATTCTTCCTTTGCTGTCAGTCGCTTGGCTTATCTCGACTTCCAGTCAAAGGAAATAGTAATTGATATGCTACCTCACACAGGTTGGTACTGGTCTTTATCCTGATTATTGTGCTTGTCATATGTATTGGTAATTTGGCATTGTGCTACTGTTTGCCGATTTCATAAAGGAGTAACTTGGAGCCTGAACTCGCAGGCAAATCATTACATCGGGTGATTTCAGTAGAACTGCACACAAAAATCAGATGGACAAGTACTTATGCTGCTGCTATGTACTCCAAAGTTCACTCAGACAAGCATCGATGTTGACAAGAAGAAGTGCCTATATTCATTCGTGTATCAACCAGCGTCAACCGATTGTCAAAATCCAAGTATTAGGAGAGTGAACGCCAAAAATATTGCTTGGCGCATAGCCTAGAAAAACGCATTCCAGTCTTTGGTCCCAACTTGTGCCTTTTGGTTATCGGCACATATGGTAGCGAACTGTATGGCATGGAGTCTAAAGATTCTAGACAAGTTGGTTGACGCGTATATTCATCTGGCACTTAATCAGTCTGCACGCCAGGGATGCTCCATTTCAGTTGAACTGCACAAAAAATTTGGGTGGTTCATTTTCTCAACCGCCTCCTTTCTCATCTGCAATGTAGAATTTTGGCGAGATACAGGACCAAGATGAGGCAGTAAACTAGTTGGATGAAAGTAGTGGCCAAGTTGCTCAAACCTCCCTCGGCACGAGGCCACTATTTGAGGATAAACCTACAAGCAAAGTTCAGATTGTCTGTGCTGCCTCTTATGTACTCGAAAGTTTACTCGTACAAGCATTAATTTTAGCAAGAAGTATCTCCGACTGAACACCATTTACCAGTCTGCAATGTAGAATTTTGGCGAGCTACAGGACCAAGATGAGCCAGTAAACTAGTTGGATGAAAGTAGTGGCCAAGTTGCTCAAACCTCCCTCGGCACGAGGCCACTATTTGAGAATAAACCTACAAGCAAAGTTCAGATTGTCTGTGTTGCCTCTTATGTACTCGAAAGTTTACTCATTCAAGCATTAATTTTAGCAAGAAGTACCTCCGACTGAACACCATTTACCAGTCTGTATCCTAGGTAATTAAAGTTTGTCCATGGATCATATTGGCTATGATCTCAATCATTTGGATGCATAAACATACTGAACATGTGTATATCTGAATCTTTTTTTGAATTATCTATGAATATTGTTGTGTGATCTATCAATCATTTGGATCCATAGACATGTTGAACTTGTGTATATATGAAACTTTTGAGTCGTTGATAGTGAATGTTGGCTATGAATATGAACGTGTCCTGTGAACCTGAGTTTGATACGAATGTTCACCTTTTCTGTTGTGCTTGTGTGTGAACTTGTTAGTATGCCTACTGTGGGGTATGTGACGTGTGGGTGTCAACGACACACCTTCTTCCCGAGAAGAATTGCACCTGCTTTGTTAGGGTAGCAACAGCGCATCAGCTCTTTTTAATCTTTTTTGCTCTATCTTGCCCCCTCCCCCGCTCAACCCCTGCCGTAATGTTTTCGGCCTCAAAACAAACATAGTACTGCGTTGTTTTTGGGGCTTGATGAAAAATCGAGTGCTGGTTTCTGTAGGTTGGCCCGCCGAGCAAATGGGCTGCTGGTCCACCACGGACTGGGAGGCTAAAAATACAAGTTGTATGGTGCAGAGGCAAGTAAAAAAACGTCATCGAGAGCCATCCACTGATGAAAAAAAAATCACTCCTGATGTGCTTCTTCAGTCGTGCCGCCGGCCCCCTCTATAATCTAGTTCGCTCGGGGATCTGGTATCATTTTTTTCCAGAGGGCGAACAAGTATCAGCTAGGCCTAGGTTTTGTATTTTAACATGCGTAGCCCACGACATACGGGTGACAGTGGTTTCAACTTATTTTTTGAGGTCCATAGCGACCTATGGGCTTTTTCTTAAAGATCGGCAGCCCAATGTATTTTTTAACCACATTATATATATTTATATTATTACTATTATCGTATATTTTATAGAGACTTATATATACATTATGAAAACATCGCACGTGTTATTAACTTGTAAAAGTAAATGTTTAACAGAAGTTGGCAAGGAAAATCCTGGTTGTTTTTAACTCACAGGCAAGGAAAATCCTGGTGATTGCGTACAAAAGCTTGCGAAGATTTTAAGGACCAATGTAATAATAACGCGCTCATTTTTATTTTGAGCAATAACTCGCTAATTTGTTAATTATGTATATAAAAAATGTGCCTCTCCGGTTTATTTTTGATATTAATTGCTCCTTCTAACATAACATTATATATATAACGAGCCCAGCTAATTCGTGTATTTGAAGGAAGTGCAAATGGGCTGGGATTTCTTAGATAATATAAATGGGCCGCATTGACGCGAAATTATTTGTTCACCCAGCCCAGCAAATTGACTGTACATTCTAGAAAACATGGGTTAAATATATGCCACATTTTTCCAGGCTGACATGTGGGCCAATAGGTCGAAGCCTACGCAGGGCGTTGTCAACTTGGTCGGCATGCACCTTCAATCTCTCGTCTTCTTCCTCCAGCGTCGCCGGGACCGCCTGGTCCGGCCTCCGGCGGCTAGCGGCTCTGCTTAGCACGCATCGCTGCGAAGCGCTACTGAAAGATCGTGGATGTCGCCTAGAGGGGGGGGTGAATAGGCGCTTTAAAATAATTACGGTTTAGGCTTGAAAAAATGTGGAATAAACCTAGCGGTTAATTTGACAAGCACAAAACCTACAACAACTAGGCTCACCTATGTGCACCAACAACTTATGCTAAGCAAGATAAATAACTAGGTGATAGCAAGATATATGACAAGAAACAATATGGCTATCACAAAGTAAAGTGCATAAGTAAAGGGCTCGGGTAAGAGATAACCGAGGCACGCGGAGACGACAATGTATCCTGAAGTTCACACCCTTGTGGATGCTAATCTCCGTTTGGAGCGGTGTGGAGGCACAATGCTCCCCAAGAAGCCACTAGGGCCACCGTAATCTCCTCACGCCCTCGCACAATGCAAGATGTCGTGATTCCACTAAGGGACCCTTGAGGGTGGTCACCGAACCCGTACAAATGGCGACCCTTGGGGGCGGTCACCGAACCCGTACAGTTTGGCAACCCTTGGGGGCGGTCACTGGTACCCGTCAAATTGCCCGGGGCGATCTCCACAACCTAATTGGAGACCCCGACACTTGCCCGGAGCTTTACACCACAATGATTGAGCTCCGAACAACTCCAACCATCTAGGGAGCCAAGGCACCCAAGAGGAACAAGCTCTAGGGTGTCCAAACACCCAAGAGTAACAGGCTCAAGGGTACTAAGAACCCAAGAGTAATAAGCTTCTCAACTTGTAACTTCCACATATCACGTGGAGAACTCAAACCGATGCACCAAATGCAATGGCAAGGGCACACTGAGTGCCCAAATCCTTCTCTCTCAAATCCCACCGAAGCAACTAATGCTAGGGAGGAAGATGAGAGGAAGAACAAGAAGGAGAACACCAAGAACTCCAAGATCTAGATCCAATGGGTTCCCCTCACATAGAGGAGAAAGTGATTGGTGGAAATGTGGATCTAGATCTCCTCTCTCTTTTCCCTCAAAAACTAGCAAGAATCCATGGAGGGATTGAGAGTTAGCAAGCTCGAAGAGGGTCAACAATGGGGGAAGAACATGAGCTCAAAGGATAAGGTTGAATGGGAAGAAGACCCCCTTTTACAGGAGCTCCCGAATCCAACCGTTATGTGCTCAGTCCGCGCACGAGCGGTACTACCGCTCAGGGGAGCGGTACTACCACCGGGGCGGTAGAACACGGAGAGCGGAGAAAAACAGAGGGTGAGGCAGAGCCGTATGAGCGGCACTACCGCTGGAGCTAGCGGTACTACCGTTGGCCGCAGCGGTACTGACGCTTGGCCCAGCGGTACTACCGCTGGGACCGCGCATAGCGCCTACCACGAGCACACGAACGGTACTACCGCTCCTACTGCTGCTACTACTGCCGCTGGACCCGACACGAGAAAACCACGTCTCGAGTCGAGGCGGTACCAGCGCGGAACCGGAGCCGTACTACCGCTTATGGCCATGGGCGGTACTACCGCTGTGGGACAGCGGTACTACCGCTTGTGGCGATACGTTGTACTGCCGCTCCGGCCCAGCGGTACTACCGCTGGCGCCATCCTTATGCCACTTCCACGAAAACAAGTATACTCTAAGGAAAACCAGGACTGCCAAAACTTCTGCAAATGAGCTCCGAATTGAGCAAACTAAAGCTTGTTGGATACAAGATGACGAGTAGCATCAAAACAGCGATTGGTTATAGAAAGAAGAGGCAGGGGAGGTATGCCTAACAAATGGAGGAGTGAAACCTCCAACAGAGAAGAACCGACATAACCTCCAACATCGAAAACATCATAGAAGATGCGAGTTAACTTCGTTTTCGATGAACTCGAGCTTGTCATGTAGATGACCAAAAGCTCCAAATCTTACAAGGAGAAAAACAAAACAAGAACCAATAAAGAAGATGCAAGGATGCAATGGTTTGAGCTCTCTACGAACGATATGATCAAGCTACTCATCGAGAGCCCCCCTTGATATAACGACAATCGATCCTATAACCCGGTCTCCCACAACTACCATGAGACCGGTAAAATAGAAAACCTATCAAGGGCCAACCTTTGCCTTGCACATAGTCCACTTGAGCTGGATAATGACGATCTTGACTCCCTCAAGCTAGACCACCTTTCTTGATTGCGTTGGCTTGGTGAAGACTAGTAGATTGCTCCCCCATACTCCACTATGGGTGAGCCACTCTTTGGCACATCTTCACAAGTCCATTGTCACCACAATGGACGGCAAGCTTCAAGCACTTGATCTCTTCGTGATGCTCCGCTTGAACTTGCACACCGCAAACTTGATGACGACCACCACTTGATGTCATCCTACACGGGTTGTATAATATCTTCCTCTTGACGCTAGCCCATGGAAACATACCTAACCCCACATAGAACTCTCACGTAGACCATGGGTTAGTACACAAAGCATAACGGACAATGCTTACCTTACCATGCGATCACGTGATCCCTCTCGGTACATCTTCTACGCTTTGTGTGTTGATCAACTTGATTCACTCTTTGACTTAGTCTTGATCAATCTTGAATCTTTCCAACTCTCTTCATTTGGATGATGTCTTGAAGGTAAACATGAATGATCACACAAGCTTCTTCTTCAAGACATGCTTGCAATAAGCTCAACACTCACAAGACCAATCTTTGGATAATTCCTTAATAGCACCTTGGTCATCACAAACTCTCCTTGAAACCAACAAATGGACTCCAAGAAAAGCCTATGGACAAACCCTTCAAATATAACTCAAGGCAACCATTAGTCCATAGAGATTGTCATCAATTACCAAAACCAAACATGGGGGCACCACATGTTCTTTTAGCTACCCCACCGTCGGCCAGGTTATCCCTCCACCCCTCCACACCTCCTGTTATTCTCCACCGACTGCAGCCCCACGCCGCACCAGAACCAGTTATAACCCTTCTCCTCCACTCAATCTACGACTCCACTGCCGTGTCTTCCCATCTCTGAGTCGTTCCCGTCCGGGGCCTCGCCGTCGTCCACCGCCTCGCTGCGCTCGGTGCGGCGTGGTCAACAAACGAGAGTCATCGGAAGAGGACTGTACGTGGAGAGCCTGACGGCTGGGACCCACGAGGTCCAGGGTCACACGCAAGGAAAGTTCCTCGTTATTAAGCTGAAAAAATGTTTCCTCCACCTGACAGCTGGGACCCACCGGCTGTATCTTCGCACGGAAGGAAGTGCCTCCTTGTTATGCGAAAAAAATTGTTCCTCCCATTGATAGCTGGGACCCGTCAGATTGGTGGCTGACTTGTGGGCCTACTAAGCGAACGTGTACGCAGGGCTTTGTCAACTTAATCAACAAATGATTCTAGCAGCTGGACCATTGGTTGTTAATCCAACAGCTGTGCTCCTTCTTCAACCTCTGTTCTTGCCCCTGTCTCCCGTGGGCGGCACCGTGGCTGTGTTGCCGCGCACCCGAACTAGTCAAGTTTCCCACTCCTCTCCATCTGCAACTCCACTGCCCCGTCTTCCCCATCTCCGGGTCATTCCAGTCTGGGGCCTCACCGTCGTCCACCGGTCTTTGGTGCGCTCGGCACGGTGTGGTCAACGTGGTCAACAACCGAGAGTCATCGGAAGATGACTGTACGTGAGAGGCTGACAGTGGGGACGCACCACGCCCATGGACGCATGCATGCAATGGAACGCGGCGTGGTCAACGTGGTCAAGGAACGACTTTCAATCGGAAGTGTACTGTACGTGGAGAGGCTGATAGCTTGGTCCACAGCCGCAGCAAGGAAGTGCCTCCTTATTATGCAGAAAATAATGATTCCTCCACCTAACAACAGGGACCCACCGGATGGGCCACCGTATTTTGCGAAAAAAGCATTTCCCCCTGACTGCTGGGACCCACCGGACGGGTCACCGTATTTCGCGAAAAAAAACGTTCCCCCCGCTGTCAGCTCGGACCCACTGGAAGTGCCTCCTTATTACGCACAAAAAAAGAATACTCCCCCTGCTAGTTGGGACCCACCTTGGTGGGTGGCTGACTTGTGGGCCTACTAAGTTGACGGGGACGGAGTGCTTTGTCAACTTAGTCAATATGAACAATTCTAGCTCCAGTGACCGTACGATGTCCATCCAACGGCCGTAGTGCTTGTTCAACCTCTGGTCTTCTTGCTCCAGCCGCCCGAAGCAGCGCCGGTCATGCCGCATGCTCCTGCCTCCCGTGGCTGGTTGTGCTGCCGCGGAGGCCTCACCGCCCCTACTATTCCCACCGCTGGCCAGGCCCTGCGGCGAGGGCAGCCTCACACCGCAGCCGAACCAGTGAACCCTCGTACTCCTCTCCACACGGGCTTCCACTGCCGCGTCTTCCTCGGCTCCGTGTCGTCCCCTACCTAGGCCTCGCTGTCGTCCACTGCCCTGGTGCTCTCGGTGCGGCGTGGTCAACGTGGTCAAGGAACGACTTCCATCGGAAGAGTACTATACGTGGAGAGGCTGACAGCTGGGTCCACGGCCGCAGCAAGGAAGTGCCTCCTTATTACGCGCAAAATAATTATTCCTCCGCCTGACAGCGGGGACCCACCGGACGCGCCACCGTATCTCGTGAAAAAAACATTTCCCCCTGACTGCTGGGACCCACCAGCTACATCTTCGCACGCAAGGAAGTGCGTCCGGGCAAAAAATAAACGATTCGCCCCCCTAACTGCTGGGACCCACCAGCTACATCTTTGCAGGCAAGGAAGTGCCTGACAGTCGGGACCCACCTGGTCGAAGCGTACGTAGCGTTGTCATTCTGGTCGCGAACGTGTACGTACATACTGGTCAATGTAGAGGCGCGCACATGTCGTAGTAGAGGCGCGCACGTAGCATGTACACGTACGTACAGCGGCCAGGGTGCAAGAAAGTAAATACGGCCACGTACGTACATAGGGCGGGGTCTCGAACACCTACTCGCGCGTACGTACGACCAGGGCTCGTGTACATGGCTGGGTCGAAACGGAGAAACTGCGTCATCGTCGTGTTCATGGGGAGGCAACAGAATGCGTCGTGTTCATCGGGAGGCAACGGAACACGTGGGAGCCAACCGGCTTGGACGGAACAGCCAATGGAAACAAGGCCTGGCATACCGCAGAACGGAGGAAATGGCCTTGTGTTCATCTGGCCATGTTCAAAACGGGATCCTGTTCATCGGGAGGGGTCTGGCGTACCGCAAAACGGAGGAAACGGACCTCCTACGGTCGAAACGGGGGTCCTGTTGATCGGGAGGGGTGTGGCGTACCGCAAAACGGAGGAAACAGACTTGTGTTGGAGCGCTACGGTCGAAACGGGGGTCCTGTTCATCGGGTGGGGTGTGGCGTACCGCAAAACGGGACTCCACGGGATACTGTTCATCTCCACCGTCGACCCCCTCCAGCCTCCATGGGCTACTGTTCATCCACCGCCGACCTCCTCCAGCCTGCACCTGCGACTGTTCATCCACGGGCTCCTGTTCATCCAGCCTCCACCGCACGCTACTCCACCGGCTACTGTTCAACCAGCCCTCTCCATGGGCTCCTGTTCAACCACCCTTCCATGGGCTACTATTCATCCAGCCCTCCACCGTCTACTGTTCATCCAGCCCTCCACTGGGTGGTCCTGTTCATCCTGCCCTCCATGGGGTCCTGTTCATCCAGCCCCAACCGGCTCGATCGATCGGGGTCCTGTTCATCCAGAGGCAACACCACGGGGTCCTGTTCATCCACCCCCACCGAGAACTGTTCATCCAAACCCCCCAGCAACACTCACTGTTCATCCAGAGGCAGCATCGATCGGCTTCAGTTAGCAGCAGTAGCGAAGGAATCGCTCGATCGGGTTCAGTTAACAGCCATCGATCGATCGCTCGGGTTCAGTAACGCGTAGCCTGCAGTGCAATCGCTCGGGTTCAGTTAGAGCCCAACGCCTCGCTCGGGTTCAGTTAGAGCCCAATGCCTCACACCCACACGCGTGCGTGTATGAGAGAAACGCGCATCGCTCGGCCCCGACCAGCCACCGTAACCGAGAACACCCTGATATTTTCCTTGCCCTCGCTTCTACCACGGTTTTTTCCGTCATGGACGGCCCAAAGAATGTCATGCAGCTGCGTCTCCGGCCTGCCCAGGACGAAAAGCATATTTTCTGTCATGATATTTTGTCGTAGAAGTAGGACCCCACCACATCTATGATGATACCGGGTTTTGTCACAATTATCGTCATAGAAGTGTCATAAGTATGACAGATTTTTTTTTCGTTCGGCCCAAAATGTCACGGATGTGTCTTTTTTTTCTAGTGTTGGGTGAATTTCTAGGTCCCATGCAAGAAATGTGAATGAAATTCAAACATGTGGGCGTCGTGACTCGGCCGAAAAGATTGAGAAACTTGGTTTTTTAATTCCTGTAAATCCAAAACACGCTTGAAAATCTTAAAACTTGGCATGGTGTCATGACATGGCACCAACATGTTGCGGTAATTTTTTTGGCCGAATTGGGACAAGCTTTGGTGTAAGCTTCTTGCACCCGGAGCTTCTCTCAAGAAGGCTCATGGTTCCGAGAGGGAATGTGTCACCTCCGTGTTTGAAACGACATACGTACACTGCCTTCTCCTGACTTAATTTTTTTACACAGGCAAATTATACAAAATAGAAGTAGCGTGCTAAATTTTGGAATTATTCCGGGTTCGTTTGGCCTTTTCTTTACATTAATTGAGTTTCTGGGCATTTAATTTGCATAATTCAAATTTGAACTACAAGCACATGCTCTAGTGCAACAAAGTTTGTTGAAAATCACAGGTGTGTCCTTGGGTGAATTTCTAGGTCCCATGCAAGAAATGGGAATGAAATTCAAACATCTAGGCATCGTGGCTCGGCCGAAAATATTGAGAAACTTGGTTTTTTTATTCCTGGAAATCCAAAACACACCTGAAAATCATGAAACATGGCATGGTTTCATGACACGGCACCAACATGCCGCGGTAAATTGTTTGGCCGAATTGGGACAAGCATTGGTGTAAACTTCTTGCAAACCGGAGCTGCTCTCAAGAAGGCTCATGGTTCCGAGAGGGAACGTGTCACCTCCGTGTGCGAAACGACATACGTACATTGCCTTCTCCCGCGTTAAGTTTTTTACACAGGCAGATTAGACCAAATAGAAGTATCTTGCTAAATTTTGGAATTAGTCCAGGTTCGTTCGGCCTTTTATTAATTGAGTTTCTGGGCATTTAATCTGCATAATTCAAATTTGAACTACAAGCACACGCTCCAGTGCACCAAAGTTGGTTGAAAAATCACATGTGTGTCCTTGGGTAAATTTCTAGGTCCCATGCAAGAAATGGGAATGAAATTCAAACATCTGGGCGTCTTAGCTCGGCCGGAAAGATTGAGAAACTTGCTTTTTTAATTACTGTAAATCCAAAACACGCCTGAAAATCATCAAACTTGGCATGGTTTCATGACATGGCACCTACATGCTGGGGTAAATGGTTTGGCCGAATTGGGACAAGCTTTGGTGTAAGCTTCTTGCAAACTGGAGCTTCTCTCAAGAAGGCTCGTGGTTCCGAGAGAGAACGTGTCACCTCCGTGTGCGAAATGACATACGTACACTGCCTTCTCCCGCCTTAATTTTTTTACACAGGCAGATTACACCAAATAGAAGTATCGTGCTAAATTTTGGAATTATTCCAGGTTCGTTTGGCCTTTTATTAATTGATTTTCTGGGCATTTAATGAGCATAATTCAAATTTCAACTACAAGCACATGCTTCAGTGCACCAAAGTTGGTTGAAAAATCACGTGTGTGTCCTTGGGTGAATTTCTAGGTCCCATGCAAGAAATGTGAATGGAATTCAAACATGTGGGCATCGTGGCTCGGCCGGAAAGATTGAGAAACTTAGTTTTCTAATTCCTGTGAATCCAAAACACCCCTGAAAATCACGAAACTTGGTTTGGCTTAATGACGTGGCACCAACATGCCGCAGTAATTTTTTTGGCCGAATTGGGACAAGCTTTGGTGTAAGCTTCTTGCAAACCGGAGCTTCCCTCAAGAAGGCTTGTGGTTCCGAGAGGGAATGTGTCACCGCCGTGTGCGAAACGACATAGGTACACTGCCTTCTCCCACCTTAATTTTTAGCACAGGAAGATTAGGCCAAACAGTAGTATCGTGCTAAATTTTGGAATTATTCCGGGTTCGTTTGGCCTTTTTTATACATTAATTGAGTTTCTGGGCATTTAATGTGCATAATTCCAATTTGAACTACAAGCACATGCTCAAGTGCACCAAAGTTGGTTGAAAAAACACATGTGTGTCCTTGGGTGAATTTCTAGGTCCCATGCAAGAAATGGGAATGAAATTCAAACATCTAGGCATCGTGGCTCGGCCGAGAATATTGAGAAACTTGGTTTTTTTATTCCTGGAAATCCAAAACACACCTGAAAATCATGAAACATGGCATGGTTTCATGACACGGCACCAACATGCCGCGGTAAATTGTTTGGCCGAATTGGGACAAGCGTTGGTGTAAGCTTCTTGCAAACCGGAGCTTCTCTCAAGAAGGCTCATGGTTCCGAGAGGGAACGTGTCACCTCCGTGTGCGAAACGACATACGTACATTGCCTTCTCCCGTGTTAATTTGTTTACACAGGCAGATTAGACCAAATAAAAGTATCTTGCTAAATTTTGGAATTAGTCCAGGTTCGTTCGGCATTTTATTAATTGAGTTTCTAGGCATTTAATGTGCATAATTCAAATTTGAACTACAAGCACACAATCAAGTGCACCAAAGTTGGTTGAAAAATCACATGTGTGTCCTTGGGTAAATTTCTAGGTCCCATGCAAGAAATGGGAATGAAATTCAAACATTTGGGCGTCTTAGCTCAGCCGGAAAGATTGAGAAACTTGGTTTTTTAATTACTGTAAATCCAAAACACGCCTGAAAATCATCAAACTTGGCATGGTTTCATGACATGGCACCTACATGCTGGGGTAAATGGTTTGGCCGAATTGGGACAAGCTTTGGTGTAAGCTTCTTGCAAACCGGAGCTTCTCTCAAGAAGGCTCGTGGTTCGGAGAGGGAACGTGTCACCTCCGTGTGCGAAACGACATAGGTACACTGCCTTCTCCCGCCTTAATTTTTTTACACAGGCAGATTACACCAAATAGAAGTATCGTGCAAAATTTTGGAATTATTCCAGGTTCGTTTGGCCTTTTATTAATTGAGTTTCCGGGCATTTAATGAGCATAATTCAAATTTCAACTACAAGCACATGCTCCAGTGCACCAAATTTGGTTGAAAAATAACTTGTGTGTACTTCGGTGAATTTCTAGGTCCCATGCAAGAAATGTGAATGAAATTCAAACATGTGGGCGTCGTTGCTCTGCCGGAAAGATTGAGAAACTTGGTTTTTTAACCCTGTAAATCCAAAACATTCCTAAAATTCATGAAACTTGGCATGGTGTCGTGATATGGCACCAACATGTTGCGGTAATTATTTTGGACGAATTGGGACAAGCTTTGGTGTAAGCTTCTTGCAAACCGGAGCTTCCCTCAAGAAGGCTCATGGTTCCGAGAGGGAACGTGTCACCTCCGTGTGCGAAATGACATACGTACACTGCCTTCTCCCGCCTTAATTTTTTACACAGGCAAGTTAGACAAAATAGAAGTATCATGCTAAAATTTTGAATTATTCCGGGTTCGTTTGGCCTTTTCTATACATTAGTTGAGTTTCTGGGCATTTAATTTGCATAATTCGAATTTGAACTACAACCACATGCTCTAGTGCACCAAAGTTTGTTGAGAAAACAGGTGTGTCCAATGCAAGAATTGGGAATGAAATTCAAATATCTGGGCGTCGTGGCTCGGCTGAAAAGATTGAGAAACTTGGTTTTTTAATTGCTGTAAATTCAAAACACGCTTGAAAATCATGAAACCTGGCATGGTTTCATGACACGGCACCAACATGCTGCGGTAAATTGTTTGGCCGAATTGGTACAAGCTTTGGTGTAAGCTTCTTCCAAACCGGAGCTTCTCTCAAGGAGGCTCATGGTTCCGAGAGGGAACGTGTCACCTCCGTGTGCGAAACGACGTACGTACATTGCCTTCTCCCGCCTTCATTTTTTTACACAGGCAAATTAGACCAAATAGAAGTATCATGCTAAATTTTGGAATTATTCCAGGTTCGTTTGGCCTTTTATTAATTGAGTTTCTGGGCATTTAATGTGCATAATTCAAATTTGGACTACAAGCACACGCTCCAGTGCACCGAAGTTGGTTGAAAAATCTCATGTGTGTCCTTCTGTAAATTTCTAGGTCCCATGCAAGAAATAGAAATGAAATTCAAACATCTGGTCGTCGTGGCTCGGCCGAAAAGATTGAGAAATTTGGTTTTTAATTCCTGTAAATCCAAAACATGCCTGAAAATCATGAAACTCTGCATGGTTTCATGACATGGCACCAACATGCTGCGGTAAGTTGTTTGGCCGAATTGGGACAAGCTTTGGTGTAAGCTTCTTGCAAACTGGAGCTTCTCTCAAGAAGGCTCGTGGTTCCGAGAGAGAACGTGTCACCTCCGTGTGCGAAATGACATACGTACACTGCCTTCTCCCGCCTTAATTTTTTTACACAGGCAGATTACACCAAATAGAAGTATCGTGCTAAATTTTGGAATTATTCCAGGTTTATTTGACCTTTTATTAATTGATTTTCTGGCATTTAATGTGCATAATTCAAATTTGAACTGCAGATACATGCTCTAGTGCACCAAAGTTGGTTGAAAAATCACGTGTGTGTCCTTGGGTGAATTTGTAGGTCCCATGCAAGAAATGTGATTGAAATTCGAACATCTGGGCGTCGTGGCTCGGCCGCAAAAATTTAGAAACTTGGTTTTTTAATTCCTATAAATCCAAAACACGCCTGAAAATCATGAAACTTGGCATGGTGTCATGACATGGCACCAACATGCTGCAATATTTTTTTGGCTGAATTGGGACAAGCTTTGGTGTAAGCTTCTTGCAAACCAGAGCTTCCCTCAAGAAGGCTTGTGGTTCGAGAGGTAACGTGTCACCTCCGTGTGCGAAACGACATACGTACACTGCCTTCTCCCACCGTAATTTTTATACACAGGCATATTAGACCAAATCGAAGTATCGTGCCAAATTTCGGAATTATTCCGGGTTCGTTTGGCCTTTCATTAATTGAGTTCCTGGGCATTTAATGTGCATAATTCAAATTTGAACTACAAGCACATTCTCCAGTGCACCAAAGTCGGTAGAAAAATCACGTGTGTGTCCTTGGGTGAATTTCTAGGTCCCATGCGAGAAATGTGAATGAAATTCAAACATTTGGGTGTCGTGGCTCGGCCGAAAGATTGAGAAACTTGGTTTTTTAATTCCTGTAAATCTAAAACACACCTGAAAATCATGAAACTTGGCATGGTGTCATGACATGGCACCAACATGCTGCAGTATTTTTTAGCCGAATTGGACAAGCTTTGGTGTAAGCTTCTTGCAAACCGGAGCTTCTCGTAAGAAGACTCGTGTTCTGAGTGGGAACGTGTCAACTCCGTTTGCGGAACGACATACGTACACTGCCTTCTCCTGCCTCATTTTTTTTTACACAGGCATATTTGACAAAATAGAAGTATCGTGCTAAATTTTGGAATTATTCCGGGTTCGTTTGGCCTTTTCTATACATTAATTGAGTTTATGGGCGTTTAATTTGCATAATTCAAATTTGAACTACAAGCACATGCTCTAGTGCACCAAAGTTTGTTGAAAAATCACAAGTGTGTCCTTGGGTGACTTTCTAGGTCCCATGCAAGAAATGGGAATGAAATTCAAACATCTGGGCGTCGTGGCTCGGCCGGAAAGATTGAGAAACTTGGTTTTTTAATCCTGTAAATCCAAAACATGCCTGAAAATCATGAAACTTGGCATGGTGTCATGATATGGCACCAACATGTTGCGGTAATTTTTTTGGACGAATTGGGACAAGGTTTGGTGTAAGCTTCTTGCAAACCGGAGCTTATCTCAAGAAGGCTCATGGTTCCGAGAGGGAACGTGTCACCTCTGTGAGCGAAACGACATACCTACACTGCCTTCTCCCGCCTTAATTTTTTTACACAGGCAAATTAGACAAAATAGAAGTATCATGCTAAATATTGGAATTATTCAGGGTTCATTTGGCCTTTTCTTTACAGTAATTGAGTTTCTGGGCATTTAATTTGCATAATTCAAATTTGAACTACAAGCACATGCTCTAGTGCACCAAAGTTTGTTGAAAAATCACAGGTGTGTCCTTGGGTGAATTTCTAGGTCCCATGCAAAAAATGGGAATGAAATTCAAATATCTGGGCGTCGTGGCTCTGCCGAAAAGATTGAAAAACTTGCCTTTTTAATTGCTGTAAATTCAAAACACACCTGAAAATCATGAAACATGGCATGGTTTCATGACATGGCACCAACATGCTGCGGTAAATTGTTTGGCCGAATTGGGACAAGCATTGGTGTATGCTTCTTGCAAACCGAAGCTTCTCTCAAGAAGGCTCGTGGTTTCGACAGGGAAAGTGTCAACTCAGTGTGCGAAACGACATACGTACACAGCCTTCTCCCGCCTTAATGTTTTTAGACAGGCAGATTAGACCAAATAGAAGTATCGTGCTAAATTTTGGAATTATTCCAGGTTCGTTTGGACTTTCATTAATTAAGTTTCTGGGCATTTAATGTGCATAATACAAATTTGGACTACAAGCACACACTCCAATGCACCGAAGTTGGTTGAAAAATCACATGTGTGTCCTTCTGTAAATTTCAAGGTCCCATGCAAGAAATGGGAATGAAATTCAAACATCTGGGCATCGTGGCTCGGCCGGAAATATTGAGAAACTTGGTTTTTAATTCTTGTAAATCCAAAACACGCATGAAAATCATGAGACTTGGCATGGTTTCATGACATGGCACCAACATGCTGCGGTACATTGTTTGGCCAAATTTGGACAAGCTTTGGTGTAAGCTTCTTGCAAACCGGAGGTTCCCTCAAGAAGGCTTGTGGTTCCGAGAGGTAACGTGTCACCTCCGTGTGCGAAACGACATACGTACACTGCCTTCTCCTGCCTTAATTTTTTTACACAGGCAGATTAGACAAAATAGAAGTATCATGCTAAATTTTGGAATTATTCCGGGTTCGTTTGGCCTTTTCTATACATTAATTGAGATTCTGGGCATTTAATTTGCATAGTTTGTTGAAAATTCACAGGTGTGTCCTTGGGTGAATTTCTAGGTCCCATGCAAGAAATGGGAATGAAATTCAAACATCTGGGCGTCGTGGCTCGGCCGGAAAGATTGAGAAACTTGGTTTTTCAATTCCTGTAAATCCAAAACACGCTTGAAAATCATGAAACTTGGCATGGTTTCATGACATGGCACTAACATGCTGCGGTAAATTGTTTGGCCAAATTGGGACAAGCTTTGGTGTAAGCTTCTTGCAAACCGGAGCTTCTCTCAAGAAGGCTCGTGGTTCCGATAGGAAAATTTCACCTCCGTGTGCGAAATGACATACGTACACTGCCTTCTCCCGCCTTAATTTCTTTTACACAGGCAAATTAGACAAAATAGATGTAACACCCCGGATGTAACTTTCCGTAGTTGTAACTCCAACTCTTGCCATTTTCGGCTATGTGTTATGATATTCCCTTCGTGGTTGGGTTTTGCCTTTCGTTTTGCTTTTGTTCATGTCATGCATTGCATATCATGTCATCATGTGCATCTCATTTGCATACGTGTTCGTCTCATGCATCGGAGCATTTTTCCCGTTGTCTGTTTTGCAATCCGACACTCCCACATGCACCGGCGCCCCCTCTTGTTTCTTTTCGTGAGCGGGTGTTAAACGTTCTCGGAATGGACCGAGGTTTGCCAAGTGGCCTTGGTACACCACCGGTAGACCACCTGTCAAGTTTCGTTCCATTGGAGGTCGTTTGATGCTCCAACGGTTAACCGGGTAACTGCAAAGGTCTTTTGTGTGTTGCAGCAAACCCCCCTCCAAACAGTCCAATAACCCCTCTAAGTCCCCTCCATGCTCTCGGTCGTTCGATCACGATCGTGTGGGCGAAAACCACACTCCATTTGGAGTCTCCTAGCTCCCTCTACCTATAAATATGTGTTCCCCCTCCGAAATCCGGCTCCCGAAACCCTAGCCCCGCTCCGTCCGCGCGTTGGACACGTCCGCCCGGTGCCGGACGAAAGCCGCCGCCGCCCGCAGCCAATCAGGAGCCGCCACGTGGCCCCCGCGCCACCGCGGCGCCGCCGGCCCGCGTCTGGCCCGCGGGGCCCGACCGCCGCCGCCCGAGCGACGCCCCGCTGGCCGCCGACCGCCGTCGTTCGCCGCACCGTCGCCGCCTCCGCCGCCTCCACTGCCTCCGCCCGCGCCCACCTCGACCTCGGAGCCCGTCGCCGGCCACCCCCGCGCTCCCTCTCCGGCGCTCGTCCCCGGCCGCCGGCGCCTCCTTCCTCGCCGCCCAAGCCTCGGATCCGGCGAGATCGGGCCGCCGTCTTCCTCTCCGCCGCACCTCGGTTCGCGCGCGCCTCGAACCCTAGATCTGCAGGTTGTCCGAGATTTTCTCCAAGTCCTTATTTTCTTACATTCTAGAGCCTTGTTCATCGCATCATAACTCTTTGCATACTACTCCGATTTGTGCATATAATATATCAAAATGTTTGCCTCGAGATGCTCTTCATTTTGTTCCATTGTTCCATGCTCGTTTGATTCTATCTTGATGCCTAAATATCTGGTGCAAGAGTGCTATATGATGTTTACTTCTGCTACTTATCAGAACTTGGTGTTTTGTTATTTTTGTTGCATTTAATGTGTGCATCTTATGAGTATGAGATCTACATGTGTTTTGATCTATGCCATGCCATCTTTAAAGAGGTGTATGACATGTAGTTTTGTGATCTATGTGGTGACTAGCACAAGCATGCAAACTAGGCTTCGTGATGTTTCTGTTTTCAGGAACTTAGGATTTTCACCAAGTCTGTTACTGCTGTTATTTTGTTGCCATGTATCCATGTGCCTACAGAGAGATCCATGCTTATTCTGAGTATGTTCAGTAAAGATGTTTTGTAGATATAGTTGTGTTCTATCCATCCATGCCCCTGTTTGCAATTATGGAGTGCCCTAGCATGTCTTAATCTTGCTCTACGTTTGCTATAAATTATTCCTGGAAGATTGTTAACATGATATTCAAGTTTGCCAACGTTGTTGTAGTTGATCCATACATGATATGAATTTGCTCTTGCCATGGTTAGCTTCATAAACATGCCATCTTGATGTAGGTATGCTTGTTTTGTCATTCAATTCTTTGTGGTGAGTGAATCAAGCTCACCATGATGCCCTCATAATTTCTGTTACTGCCATGCTCTGTTTTCTGCCAAGTCTGAAACCTGTTAACGAAACTTGCTATGTTTACATGGTTGCCATCATATCCTCTAGTCCTTTTTGGCTCATGGTCAGTAAGGGACTTTTGTTCTATGACTTTAGTAGATTCATGCCATGCCTTGTTTTGCTATGTTAAGTTCCTGTAGCATGTTGATTGCTTGCTCTGAACTTTGCTACCTAATGCTGTTTCAGTCATGTCCAGTAATTTCACCAAGTCTGTGAACCTGATATCTTTTGCATTCTTGCCATGCTTGTTTGAACCTGTTATGTTGTGATCTAGCCGTAGCTCAGTGTTCATCTTTTGTCAAGCATCTCCTGTAGATCACTGCCATATGCTTTGTTGCTATGTTGGGGTGCTGTAGCATAGTTATTTGGTGCATTCTAAGTGCTATCATGTTGTTAATCGCAGAATCGTGTCATTGTTTTGCTTGCCATTTGCAAACCGTGCATCCGTTTCCGGTGATCTTTATATCGATTTCGACCGAAATCATCTCATCTTTCCAGTGGCATACTTGGTTTTGCCAAGTTACTGCCTTGTTCATTCTTTTTCTTCCGGAGCACGCATATGCATCATATCTCGCATATCTTGCATGTTTTGCATCATGTTGCTTGTGCATTTCTCGTGAATGATTGTGGTTCCATTGCTTGTGTTCTTGTTGTGGGTAGAGCCGAGAGACAAGTTCGTGAACAAGGAACCTGTTGAGTACGCTTACGAGGATCAAGCTTTCGACAACTCTGAGAACCTTGCAGGCAAGATGACCATACCCTCGAAATCACTTCTATCTTTGCTTTGCTAGTTGTTCGTTCTATTGCCATGCTGCGCTACCTACCACTTTCTATATCATGCCTCCCATGTTGCCATGTCAATCCTCTAACCATCCTTTCCTAGCAAACCGTTGTTTGGCTAAGTTACCGCTTTTGCTCAGCCCTTCTTATAGCGTTGCTAGTTGCAGGTGAAGTTGAAGTTGGTTCCATGTTGGAACATGGATATTTTGGAATATCACAATATCTCTTATTTAATTAATGCATCTATATATTTGGTAAAGGGTGGAAGGCTCGGCCTTATGCCTGGTGTTTTGTTCCACTCTTGCCGCCCTAGTTTCCGTCATACCGGTATTATGTTCCTTGAGTTTGCGTTCCTTACGCGGTTGGGTGATTTATGGGACCCCCTTGACAGTTCGCCTTGAATAAAACTCCTCCAGCAAGGCCCAACCTTGGTTTTACCATTTTCCACCTAAGCCTTTTCCCTTGGGTTTTCGCGAGCCCGAGGGTCATCTTTATTTTAACCCCCCCCCCCCCCCCCCCGGGGCCACTGCTCCTTCGAGTGTTGGTCCGAACCGAGTAGACTGTGGGGCCACCTCGGGGAAACTTGAGGCCTGGTTTTACTCGTAGGATGTCTCATCCGTTGTGCCCTGAGAACGAGATATGTGCAGCTCCTATCGGGATTTGTTGGCAGATCGGGCGGCTTGCTGGTCTTGTTTTACCATTGTCGAAATGTCTTGTAAACCGGGATTCCGAGACTGATCGGGTCTTCCCGGGAGAAGGTTTATCCTTCATTGACCGTGAGAGCTTATAATAGGCTAAGTTGGGACACCCCTGTAGGGTATTATCTATCGAAAGCCGTGCCCGCGGTTATGAGGCAGATGGGAATTTGTTAATGTCCGGTTGTAGAGAACTTGTCACTTGACTTAATTAAAATACATCAACCGTGTGTGTAGCCATGATGGTCTCTTCTCGGCGGAGTCCGGGAAGTGAACACGGTTTGAGTTATGCATGAACGTAAGTAGTTTCAGGATCACTTCTTGATCATTTCTAGCTTCGCGACCGTTGCGTTGCTTCTGTTCCCGCTCTCTTTTGCGTATGTTAGCCACCATATATGCTTAGTTGCTTGCTGCAGCTCCACCTCATTACACCATCCTTTCCTATAAGCTTAAATAGTCTTGATCTCACGGGTGTGAGATTGCTTCATCCTCGTGACTCACAGATTCTACCAAAACAGTTGCAGGTGCCGACGATACCAGTGCAGATGACGAAACCGAGCTCAAGTGGGAGTTCGACGAGGAACGTGGTCGTTACTATGTTTCTTTTCCTGATGATCAGTAGTGGAGCCCAGTAGGGACGATCGGGGATCTAGCATTTGGGGTTATCTTAATTTCATTTGGTTTTTGACCGTAGTCGGTCTACGTGTGGATTTTGGATGATGTTTGAATTAGTTTATGTATTGTGTGAAGTGGCAATCGTAAGCCAACTCTCGTTATCTCATTCTTGTTCATTACATGAGATTGTGTGAAGATGACCCTTCCTGCGACAAAACCA
The DNA here is from genome assembly GCF_002575655.3 of Aegilops tauschii subsp. strangulata. NCBI lineage: Eukaryota > Viridiplantae > Streptophyta > Magnoliopsida > Poales > Poaceae > Aegilops > Aegilops tauschii. Next base: position 246,021,112 of record NC_053040.3, on the reverse strand, counting down.
CAATGCGGTTATGCCTCTAAGTCGTGCCTCGACACGTGGGAGATATAGCCCCATCGTGGGCGTGACAATAGAAGTATCATGCTAAATTTTCGAATTATTCCAGGTTCGTTTGGCCTTTTCTTTACATTAATTGAGTTTCTGGGCATTTAATTTGCATAATTGAAATTTGAACTACAAGCACATGCTCTAGTGCACCAAAGTTTGTTGAAAAATCACACGTGTGTCCTTGGGTGAATTTCTAGGTCCCATGCAAGAAATGGGAATGAAATTCAAACTTCTGGGCGTCGTGGCTCAGCCGAAAAGATTGAGAAAGTTGGTTTTTTAATTGATGTAAATCCAAAACACACCTGAAAATCATGAAACATGGCATGGTTTCATGACACGGAACCAACATGTTGTGGTAAATTTTTTTGGCCGAATTGGGACAAGCTTTGGTGTAAGCTTCTCGCAAATCGGAGCTTCTCTTAAGAAGGCTCATGGTTCCGAGAGGGAACATGTCACCTCCGTTTGCGAAACAACATACGTACACTGCCTTCTCCCGCCTTAACTTTTTATACACAGGCAGATTAGACAAAATAGAAGTATCGTCCTAAATTTTGGAATTATTTCGGGTTTGTTTTGCCTTTTCTATACATTAATTGAGTTTCTGGGCATTTAATTTGCATAATTCAAATTTGAACTACAAGCACATGCTCTAGTGCACCAAAGTTTGTTGAAAAATCACAGGTGTGTCCTTGGGTGAATTTTTAGGTCCCATGTAAGAAATGGGAATGAAATTAGAACATCTGGGCGTCCTGTCTTGGCCGGAAAGATTGAGAAACTTGGTTTTTTAATTCCTGTACATCCGAAACACACATGAAAATAATGAAACATGGCATGGTTTCTTGACACGGCACCAACATGCTGCGGTAATTTTTTTGGCCGAATTGGGACAAGCGTTCGTGTAAGCTTCTTGGAAACCGGAGCTTCTCTCAAGAAGACTCGTGGTTCCGAGAGGGAACGTGTCACCTCAGTGTGCGAAACGACATACCTACACTGCCTTCTCCCGCCACAATTTTTTTACACAGGCAGATTATACCAAATAGAAGAATCACGCTAAATTTTGGAATTATTCCAGGTTCGTTTGGCCTTTTATTAATTGAGTTTTGGGCATTTATTGTGCATAATTCAAATTTGAACTACCAGCAGACGCTCAAGTGCACCGGAGTTGGTTGAAAATCACATGTGTGTCCTTGGATAAATTTCTAGGTCCCATGCAAGAAATGGGAATGAAATTCAAACATTAGGGCGTCGTGGCTCGGCCGGAAAGATTGAGAAACTTGGTTTTTTAATTCCTGTAAATCCAAAACACGCCTGAAAATCATGAAACTTGGCATGGTTTCATGACATGGCACCAACATGTTGCGGTAAATGGTTTGGCCGAATTGGGACAAGCGTTGGTGTAAGCTTCTTGCAAACCGGAGCTTCTCTCTAGAAGGCTTGTGGTTCCGAGAGGGAACGTGTCACCTCAGTGTGTTAAACGACATACGTACACTGCCTTCTCCCACCATAATTTTTTTACACAGGAAGATTATACGAAATAGAAGAATCATGCTAAATTTTGGAATTATTCCAGGTTCGTTTGGCCTTTTATTAATTGAGTTTCTGGGCATTTATTGTGCATAATTCAAATTTGAACTACAAGCACACGCTCAAGTGCACCGGAGTTGGTTGAAAATCACATGTGTGTCCTTGGGTAAATATCTAGGTCCCATGCAAGAAATGGGAATGAAATTCAAACATCTGGGCGTCGTGGCTCGGCCGGAAAGATTGAGAAACTTGGTTTTTTAATTCCTGTAAATCCAAAACACGCCTGAAAATCATGAAACTTGGCATGGTTTCATGACATGGCACCAACATGTTGCGGTAAATGGTTTGGCCGAATTGGGACAAGCTTTGGTGTAAGCTTCTGGCAAACCGGAGCTTCCCTCAAGAAGGCTCGTGGTTCCAAGAGGGAACGTGTCACCTCCGTGTGCGAACGACATACGTACACTGCCTTCTCCCGCAATAATTTTTTTACACGGGCAGACTAGATCGAATAGAAGTATCGTGCTAAATTTTGGAATTATTCCAGGTTCGTTTGGCCTTTTATTAATTGAGTTTCTGGGAATTTAATGAGCATAATTCAAACTTGAACTACAAGCACATGCTCCATTGCACCAAAGTTGTTTGAAAAATCACTTGTGTGTCCTTGGGTGAATTTCTAGAGCCCATGCAAGAAATTTGAATGAAATACAAACATCTCGGCGTTGTGGCTCCGCCGGAAAGATTGAGAAACTTGGTTTTTTAATTCCTGTAAATCCAAAACACGCCTGAAAATCATGAAACTTGGCATGGTTTCATGACATGGCACGAACATGCTGTGGTAAATTGTTTGGCCGAATTGGGACAAGCTTTGGTGTAAGCTTCTTGCAAACCAGAGCTTCCCTCAAGAAGACTTGTTGTTCCGAGAGGGAACGTGTCACCTCTGTGTGCGAAATGACATAGGTACAGTGCCTTCTCCAGCCATATTTTTTTTACACAGGTAGATTAGACCAATAGAAGTATCGTGCTAAATTTTGGAATTATTCCAGGTTCGTTTGGCCTTTTCTATACACTAATTGAGTCTCTGGGCATTTAATTTGCATAATTCAAATTTGAACTACAAGCACATGCTCAAGTGCACCAAAGTTGTTTGAAAAATCACAGGTGTGTCTTTGGGTAAATTTCTAGGTCACATGCAAGAAATGCGAATGAAATTCAAACATCTGGGCGTCGTGGCTCGGCCGGAAAGATTGAGAAACTTGGTTTTTAATTCCTGTAAATCCAAAACACGCCTGAAACACGACACCAACATGCTGCGGTAAATTGTTTGGTCAAATTGGGACAAGCGTTGGTGTAAGCTTCTTGCAAACCAGAGCATCTCTCAAGAAGACTCGTGGTTCCGAGAGGGAACGTGTCACGTCCGGGTGCGAAACAACTTACGTACACTGCCTTCTCCCGCCTTAATTTTTTTACACGGGCAGATTAGACCAAATAGAAGTATCGTGCTAAATTTTGGAATTATTCCAAGTTCATTTGGCCTTTTACTAATTGAGTTTCTAGGCATTTAATGTGCATAATTCAAATTTGAACTACAAGCACACGCTCTAGTGCACCAAAGTTGGTTGAAAAAACACATGTGTGTCCTTGGGGATTCTAGGTCCCATGCAAGAAATGGGAATGAAATTCAAACATCTGGGCGTCGTGGCTCGGCCGGAAAGATTGACAAACTTGTTTTTTTAATTCCTGTAAATCCAAAATACGCCTGAAAATCATTAAACTTCGCATGGTTTCATGACATGGCACCAACATGTTGCGGTAAATGGTTTGGCCTAATTGGGGCAAGCTTTGGTGTAAGCTTCTTGCAAACCGGAGCTTGTCTCAAGAAGGCTCGTGGTTCCAAGAGGGAATGTGTCACCTCTGTGTGCGAAACAACATACGTACACTGCCTTCTCCCGCCTTAATTTTTTTACACGGGCAGATTAGACCGAATAGAAGTATCGTGCTAAATTTTGGAATTATTCCAAGTTCGTTTGGCCTTTTATTAATTGAGTTTCTGGGCATTTAATGAGCATAATTCAAATTTGAACTACTGGCACATGGTCCAGTGCACCAAAGTTGGTTGAAAAATCACGTTTGTGTCCTTGGGTGAATATCTAGGTCCCATGCAAAAAATGTGAATGAAATTCAAACATCTGGGCGTCGTGGCTCGGCCGGAAAGATTGAGAAACTTGGTTTTTTAATTCATGTAAATCCAAAACACGCCTGAAAATCATGAAACCTGGCATGGTGTCATGACATGGCACCAACATGCTGCAGTAATTTTTTTGGCTTAATTGGGACAAGCTTTGGTGTAAGCTTCTTGCAAACCGGAGCTTCCCTCAAGATGGCTTTAATTTTTTTACATAGGCAGATTAGATCAAATAGAAGTATCGCTCTAAATTTTGGAATTATTCCAGGTTCGTTTGGCCTTTTATTAATTGAGTTTCTGGGCATTTAATTTGCACAATTCAAATTTGAACTACAAGCACATGCTCTAGTGCACCAAAGTTTGTTGAAAAATCACAGGTGTGTCCTTGGGTGAATTTCTAGGTCCCATGCAAGAAATGGGAATGAAATTCAAACATCTGGGCGTCGTTGCTCGGCCGAAAAGATTGAGGAACTTGGTTTTTTAATTGATGTTAATCCAAAACACACCTTAAAATCATGAAACATGGCATGGTTTCATGACACGGCACCAACATGTTGTGGTAATTTTTTTGGCCGAATTGGGACAAGCTTTGGTGTAAGCATCTTGCAAACCGGAGCTTCTCTTAAGAAGGCTCATGGTTCCGAGAGGGAACATGTCATCTCCGTATGCGAAACGACATACGTACCCTGCCTTCTCCCGCCATAATTTTTTACACAGGCAGATTAGACAAAATAGAAGTATCGTGCTAAATTTGGAATTATTCTGGGGTCGTTTGGCCTTTTCTATACATTAATTGAGTTTCTGGGCATTTAATTTGCATAATTCAAATTTGAACTACAAGCACATGCTCTAGTGCGCCAAAGTTTGTTGAAAAATCACAGTTGTGTCCTTGGGTGAATTTCTAGGCCCCATGCAAGAAATGGGAATGAAATGCAAACATCTGGGCGTCATCTCTTGGCCAGAAAGATTGAGAATTGGTTTTTTAATTCCTGTAAATCCAAAACACACCTAAAAATCATGAAACGTGGCATGGTTTCATGACACAGCACCAACATGCTGCGGTAAATTGTTCGGCCGAATTGGGACAAGCGTGGGTGTAAGCTTCTTGCAAACCGGAGCTTCTCTCAAGAAGGCTCGTGGTTCCGAGAGGAAACGTGTCACCTCTGTGTGCGAAACGACATACGTACACTGCCTTCTCCCGCCATAATTTTTTTACACTAGCAGATTAGACCAAATAGAAGTGTCGTGGTAAATTTTGGAATAATTCCAAGTTCGTTTGGCCTTTTATTAATTGAGTTTCTGGGCATTTATTGTGCATAATTCAAATTTGAACGACAAGCACACGCTCCAGTGCATGAAAGTTGGTTGAAAATCGCATGTGTGTCCTTTGGTAAATTTCTATGTCCCATGCAAGAAATGGGAAAGACTCAAACATCTGGGCGTCGTGGCTCGGCCGGAAAGATTGAGATACTTGGTTTTTTAATTCCTGTAAATCCAAAACACGCCTGAAAATCATGAAACTTGGCATGGTGTCATGACATGGCACCAACATGCTGCAGTATTTTTTAGCCGAATTGGACAAGCTTTGGTGTAAGCTTCTTGCAAACCGGAGCTTCTCTTAAGAAGACTCGTGGTTCTGAGTGGGAACGTGTCAACTCCATGTGCGAAACGACATACGTACACTGCCTTCGCCTGCCTTAATTTTCTTTACACAGGCAGATTAGACAAAATAGAAGTATCTAGCGGAATTTTGGAATTATTCCGGGTTCGTTTGGCCTTTTCTATACATTAATTGAAATTATGGGCATTTAATTTGCATAATTCAAATTTGAAATACAAGCCATGCTCTAGTGCACCAAAGTTTGTTGAAAAATCACAGATGTGTCCTTGGGTGAATTTCTAGGTCCCATGCAAGAAATGGGAATGAAATTCAAACATCTGGGTGTCGTGGCTCGGCCGGAAAGATTGAGAAACTTGGTTTTTTAATTCCTGTAAATCCAAAACACGCCTGAAAATCATGAGACTTGGCATGGTTTCAAGACATGGCACCAACATGCTGCGGTAAATTGTTTGGCCGAATTGGGACAAGCTTTGGTGTAAGCTTCTTGCAAACCGGAGCTTCTCTCAAGAAGGCTCATGGTTCCGAGAGGGAATGTGTCACCTCCGTGTGCGAAACGACATACGTACACTGCCTTCTCCCGCCTTAATTGTTTTACACGGGCATACTAGATCGAATAATTCTAGGTTCGTTTGGCCTTTTATTAATTGAGTTTCTGGGCATTTAATGTGAATAATTCAAATTTGAACTACAAGCACATTCTCTAGTGCACCAAAGTTGGTTGAAAAATCACTTGTGTCCTTGGGTGCTAGGTCCCATGCAAGAAATGTGAATGAAATTCAAACATCTGGGCGTCGTGGGTCAGCCGGAAAGATTGAGAAACTTGGTTTTTTAATTCATATAAATCCAAAACACGCCTGAAAATCATAAAACTTGGCATGGTGTCATGACATGGCACCAACATGCTGCAGTAATTTTTTTGGCCGAATTGGGACAAGCTTTGGTGTAAGCTTCTTGCAAACCGGAGCTTCCCTCAAGAAGGCTTATGGTTCCGAGAGGGAACACATCACCTCCGTGTGCGAAACGACATAGGTACACTGCCTTCTCCCGCCTTAATATTTTACACAGGCAGATTAGACCAATAGAAGTATCGTGCTATATTTTGGAATTATTCCAGGTTCGTTTGGCCTTTTTTATACATTAATTTAGTTTCTGGGCATTTAATGTGGATAATTCAAATTTGAACTACAAGCAAATGCTCAAGTGCACCAAAGTTGGTTGAAAATCACAGGTGTGTCCTTGGGTGAATTTCTAGGTCCCATGCAATAAATGGGAATTAAATTCAAACATCTGGGCGTCGTGGCTCGGCCGGAAAGATTGAGAAACTTGGTTTTTTAATCCTGTAAATCCTAAACATGCCTGAAAATCATGAAACTTGGCATGGTGTCATGATATGGCACCGACATGTTGCGGTAATTTTTTTGGACGAATTGGGACAAGCTTTGGTGTAAGCTTCTTGCAAACCGGAGCTTCTCTCAAGAAGGCTCATGGTTCCAAGAGGGAACGTGTCACCTCCATGTGCAAAACGACATACGTACACTGCCTTCTCCCACCTTAATTTTTATACACAGGCATATTAGACCAAATAGATGTATCGTGCTAAACTTTGGAATTATTCCGGGTTCATTTGGCCTCTTATTAATTGAGTTTCTAGGCATTTAATGTGCATAATTCAAATTTGAACTACAACCACATTCTCCAGTGCACCAAAGATGGTTGAAAAATCATGTGTGTGTCCTTGGGTGAATTTCTAGGTCCCATGCAAGAAATGTGAATGAAATTCAAACATATGGGCGTCGTGGCTCGGCCGAAAGATTGAGAAACTTGGTTTGTTAATTCCTGTAAATCCAAAACACGCCTGAAAATCATGAAACTTGCCATGGTGTCATGACATGGCACCAACATGTTGTAGTATTTTTATAGCCGAATTGGGACAAGCTTTGGTGTAAGCTTCTTGCAAACCGGAGGTTCTCTTAAGAAGACTCGTGGTTCTGAGTGGGAACGTGTCAACTCCGTGTGCGAAACGACATACGTACACTGCCTTCTCCTGCCTTAATTTTTTTTTCACAGGCAGATTTGACAAAATTGAAGTATCGTGATAAATTTTGGAATTATTCAAGGTTCATTTGGCCTTTTATTAATTGAGTTTCTGGGCATTTAATATGCATAATTCAAATTTGAACTACAAACACATGCTCCAGTGCACCAAAGTTGGTTTAAAATTCACGTGTGTGTCCTTGGGTGAATTTCTAGGTCCCATGCAAGAAATGTGATTTAAATTCAAACATCTGGGCGTCGTGGCTCGGCCGGAAAGATTGAGAAATTTGGTTTTTTAATTCCTGTAAATCCAAAACACGCCTGAAAGTCATGAAACTTGGCTTGGTTTCATGACATGGCACCAACATGCTGCGGTAAATTGTTTGGCCGAATTGGGACAAGCTTTGGTGTAAGCTTCTTGCAAACCGGAGCTTCTCTCAAGAGGGCTCGTGGTTCCGATAGGGAACATGTCACCTTCGTGTGCGAAACGACATACGTACACTGCCTTCTCCCGCCTTAATTTTTTTACACATGCAGATTAGACAAAATAGAAGTATCATGCTAAATTTTGGAATTATTCCCGGTTCGTTTGGCCTTTTATTAATTGAGTTTCTGGGCATTTAATGTGCATAATTCAAATTTGGACTACAAGCACACGCTCCAGTGCACCGAAGTTGGTTGAAAAATGACATGTGTATCTTTCTATAAATTTCTAGGTTCCATGCAAGAAATGGGAATGAAATTCAAACATTTGGGCGTCGTGGCTCGGCCGGAAAGATTGAGAAACTTGGTTTTTTAATTCGTGTAAATCCAAAACACGCCTGAAAATCATGAAACTTGGCATGGTTTCATGTCTTGGCACCAACATGCTGCGGTAAATTGTTTGGCCGAATTGGGACAATATTTCGTGTATGCTTCTTGAAAACCGGAGCTTCCCTCAAGAAGGCTTGTGGTTCCGATACGGAACATGTCACCTCTGTGTGCGAAACGACATACATACACTGCCTTCTCCCGCGTTAATTTTTTTACACAGGCAGATTAGACCAAATAGAAGTATCATGCTAAATTTTGGAATTATTCCAGGTTCGTTTGGCCTTTTATTAATTGAGTTTCTGGGCATTTAATGTGCATAATTCAAATTTGAACTACAAGCACATGCTCCAGTGCACCAAAGTTGGTTGAAAATCACATGTGTGTCCTTCTGTAAATTTCTAGGTCCCATGCAAGAAATGGGAATGAAATCCAAACATCCGGGTGTCGTGGGTCGGCCGGAAAGATTGAGAAACTTGGTTTTTAAATTCCAATAAATCCAAAACACGCCTGAAATTCATGAATCTTGGCATGGTTTCGTGACATGGCACCAACATGCTACGGTAAATTGTTCGGCCGAATTGGGACAGGCTTTGGTGTAAGCTTCTTGCAAACCGGAGCTTCTCTCAAGAAGGCTCGTGGTTCCGAGAGGCAACGTGTCACCTCCGTGTGCCAAACGACATACGTACACTATCTTCTCCCGCCTTAATTTTTTTACACAGGCAGATTAGATCAAATAGAAGTATCGTGCTAAATTTTGGAATTATTTCAGGTTCGTTTGGCCTCTTATTAATTAAGTTTCTGGGCATTTAATGTGCATAATTCAAATTTGAACTACAGACACATGCTCCAATGCACCAAAGTTGGTTGAAAAATCACGTGCGTGTCCTTGGGTGTATTTCTAGGTCCCATGCAAGAAATGTGATTGAAATTCAAACATCTGGGCGTCTTGGCTCGGCCGGAAAGATTGAGAAACTTGGTTTCTTAATTCCTGTAAGTCCAAAACACGCCTGAAAATCATGAAACTTGGCATGGTGTCATGACATGGCACCAACATGCTGCAGTATTTTTTTGGCCGAATTGGGACAAGCTTTAGTGTAAGCTTCTTGCAAACGGGAGCTGCCCTCAAGAAGGCTTGTGGTTCCGAGAGGTAACGTGTCACCTCCGTGTGCGAAACGACATACGTACACTGCCTTCTCCCGCCTTAATTTTTTTTACACAGGCAGATTAGACCAATTAGAAGCATCGTGCTAAATTTTGGAATTATTCCAGGTTCGTTTGGCCTTTTATTAATTGAGTTTCCGGGCATTTAATGTACATAATTCATATTTGAACTACAAGCACATGCTCCAGTGCACCAAAGTTGGTTGAAAAATCACGTGTGTGTCCTTGGGTGAATTTCTAGGTCCCATGCAAGAAATGTGAATGAAATTCAATCATGTGGGCGTCGTGGCTCGGCCGGAAGATTGAGAAACTTGGTCTTTTAATTTCGGTAAATCCAAAAAACGCCTGAAAATCATGAAACTTGCATGGTGTCACGACATGGCACCAACATGCTGCAGTATTTTTTTTGGCCGAATTGGGACAAGCTTTGGTGTAAGCTTCTTGCAAACCGAAGCTTCTCTTAAGTCGGCTCATGGTTCTGAGTGGGAACGTGTTAACTCCGTGTCCGAAACGACATACATACACTGCCTTCTCCCGCCTTAATTTTTTTACACAAGCAGATTAGACAAAATAGAAGTATCGTGCTAAATTTTGGAATTATTCCGGGTTCGTTTGGCATTTTCTATACATTAATTGAGTTTCTGGGCATTTAATTTGCATAATTCAAATTTGAACTACAAGCACATGCTCTAGTGCACCAAAGTTTGTTGAAAAATCACAGGTGTGTCCTTGGGTGAACTTCTAAGTCCCATGTAAGAACTGGGAATGAAATTATAACATCTGGGCATCGTGGCTCGGCCGGAAAGATTGAGAAACTTGGTTTTTTAATTCCTGTAAATCCGACACACGCTTGAAAATCATGAAACATGGCATGGTTTCATGACATGGCACCAACATGCTATGGTAAATTGTTTGGCCGAATTGGGACAAGCTTTGGTGTAAGCTTCTTGCAAACCTGAGCTTCTCTCATGAAGGCTCGTGGTTCCAATAGGGAACATGTCACCTCCATGTGCGAAATGACATACGTACACCGCCTTCTCCCGCCTTAATTTTTTTACACAGGCAGATTAGACAAAACAGAAGTATCGTGCTAAATTTTGGAATTATTCCGGGTTTGTTTGGCCTTTTCTATATATTAATTGAGTTTTTCGGCATTTAATTTCCATAATTCAAATTTGAACTACATGCACATGCTCTAGTGCAGCAAAGTTTGTTGAAATATCACAGGTGTTTCCTTGAGTGAATTTCTAGGTCCCATGCAAGAAATGAGAATAAAATTCAAACATCTGGGCGTCGTGGCTCGGCCGGAAAGATTGAGAAATTTGGTTTTTTAATTCAGGTAAATCCAAAACACACCTGAAAATCATGAAACTTGGGATGGTTTCATGACATGGCACCAGCATGCTGCAGTAAATTGTTTGGCCGAATTGGGACAAGCTTTGGTGTAAGCTTCTTAAAAACCGGAGCTTCCCTCAAGAAGGCTTGTAGTTCCGATAGGGAACATGTCACCTTCGTGTGCGAAACGACATACGTACACTGCCTTCTCCCGTGTTAATTTTTTTACGCAGGCAGATTAGACCAAATAGAAGTATCATGCTAAAATTTGGAATTATTGCAGGTTCGTTTGGCCTTTTATTAATTGAGTTTCTGGGCATTTAATGTGCATAATTCAAATTTGAACTACAAGCACATGCTCGAGTGCACCAAACTTGGTTGAAAAATCACATGTGTGTCATTGGGTAAATTTCTGGTCCTACGCAAGAAATGGGAATGAAATTCAAACATCTGGGCGTCGTGGCTTGGCCGGAAGGATTCAGAAACTTGGTTTTTTAATTCCTGTAAATCAAAAACAGGCCTGAAAATCATGAAACCTGGCATGATGTCATGACATGGCACCAACATGCTGCAGTATTTTGTTCGGCCGAAGTGGGACAGGTTTGGTGTAAGCTTCTTGCAAACCAGAGCTTCCCTCAAGAAGGCTAGTTGTTCCGAGAGGGAACGTGTCACCTCCGTGTGCGAAACAACATAGGTACACTGCCTTCTCCCACCTAAATTTTTTTTACACAGGCAGATTAGACCAATAGAAGTATCCTGCTAAATTTTGGAATTATACCGGGTTCGTTTGGCCTTTTCTATACACTAATTGAGTTTCTGGGCATTTAATATGCATAATACAAATTTGAACTACAAGCACATACTCAAGTGCACCAAAGTTGGTTGAAAAATCACAGGTGTGTCCTTGGGTGAATTTCTAGGTCACATGCAAGAAATGGGAATGAAATTGAAACATCTGGGCGTCGTGGCTCGGCCGGAAAGATTGAGAAACTTGGTTTTCTAATTCCTGTAAATCCAAAACACGCCTGAAACATGACACCAACATGCTGCGGTAAATTGTTTGGCCGAATTGGGACAAGCATTGGTGTAAGCTTCTTGCAAACCGAAGGTTCTCTCAAGAAGGCTCGTGGTTCCGAGAGGGAACGTGTCACCTCCGTGTGCGAAATGACATACGTACACTGCCTTCTCCCGCCTTAATTTTTTTACACAGGCAGATTAGACCAAATAGAAGTATGGTGCTTAATTTTGGAATTATTCCAAGTTCGTTTGGCCTTTTATTAATTGAGTTTCTGGGCATTTAATGTGCATAATTCAAATTTGAACTACAAGCACACGCTCCAGTGCACCAAAGTTGGTTGAAAAATCACATGTGTGTCCTAGGGTAAATTTCTAGGTCCCATGCAAGAAATGGGAATGAAATTCAAACACCTGGGAGTCGTGGATCGGCCGGAAAGATTGAGAAACTTGGTTTTTTAATTCCTGTAAATCCAAAATACGCTTGAAAATCATGAAACTTGGCATGGTTTCATGACATGGCACCAACATGCTGCCGTAAATGGTTTGGCCTAATTGGGACAAGCTTTGGTGTAAGCTTCTTGCAAACCGAATCTTGTCTCAAGAAGGCTTGTGGTTCTGAGAGGGAACGTGTCACCTCCATGTGCGAAACGACATACGTACACAGTCTTCTCCCGCCTTCATTTTTTTACACGGGCAAATTAGACTGAATAGAAGTATCATGCTAAATTTTGGAATCATTCCAGGTTAGTTTGGCCTTTTATTAATTGAGTTTCTGGGCATTTAATGTGCATAATTGAAATTTGAACTACAGGCACATGCTCCAGTGCACCAAAGTTGGTTGAAAAATAACATGTTTGTCCTTGGGTGAATTTCTAGGTCCCATGCAAGAAATGTGAATGAAATTCAAACATCTGGGCATCGTGGCTCGGCCAGAAAGATTGAGAAACTTGGTTATTTAATTCCTGCGAATCCAAAACACGCCTGAAAATCATGAAACTTGGCATGGTTTCATGACAAGGCACCAACATGCTGCGGCAAATTGTTTGGCCGAATTGCGACAAGCGTTGGTGTAAGCTTCTTGCAAACCGGAGTTTCTCTCAAGATGACTCGTAGTTCCGAGAGGGGCCGTGTCACCTCCGTGTGCGAAATGACATACGTACACTGTCTTCTCCCGCTTTAATATTTTTACACAGGCAGATTAGATCAAATAGAAGTATCGCTCCAAATTTTGGAATTATTCCAGGTTCGTTTGACCTTTCATTAATTGAGTTTCTAGGCATTTAATGTGCATAATTCAAATTTGAACTACAGACACCTGCTCCAGTGCACCAAAGTTGGTTGAAAAATCACGTGTGTGTCCTTGGGTGAATTTCTAGGTCCCATGCAAGAAATGTGATTGAGATTCAAACATCTGGGTGTCGTGGCTCGGCCGGAAAGATTGAGAAACTTGGTTTTTTAATTTCTGTAAATCCAAAACACGCCTGAAAATCATGAAACTTGGCATGGTGTCATGACATGGCACCAACATGCTGCTGTATTTTTTTGGCCGAATTGGGACAAGCTTTGGTTTAAGCTTCTTGCAAACCGGAGCTTCCCTAAAGAAGGCTACGGTTCCGAGAGGTAACGTGTCACCTCCGTGTGCGAAACGACATACGTACACTGCCTTCTCCCACCTTAATTTTTATACACAGGCAGATTAGACAAAATAGAAGTATCGTGCTAAATTTTGGAATTATTCCGGGTTCGTTTGGCCTTTTATTAATTGAGTTTCTGGGCATTTAATGTGCATAATTCATATTTGAACTACAAGCACATTCTCCAGTGCACCAAAGATGGTTGAAAAATCATGTGTGTGTCCTTGGGTGAATTTCTAGGTCCCATGCAAGAAATGTGAATGAAATTCAAACATCTGGGCGTCGTGGCTCGGCCGAAAGATTGAGAAAGTTGGTTTGGTTAATTCCAGTAAATCCAAAACACGCCTGAAAATCATGAAACTTGCCATGGTGTCATGACTGGCACCAACATGTTGCAGTATTTTTATAGCCGAATTGGGACAAGCTTTGGTGTAAGCTTCTTGCAAACCGGAGGTTCTCTTAAGAAGACTCGTGGTTCTGAGTGGGAACGTGTCAACTCCGTGTGCGAAACGACATACGTACACTGCCTTCTCCTGCCTTAATTTTTTTACACAGGCAGTTTAGACAAAATTGAAGTATCGTGATAAATTTTGGAATTATTCAAGGTTCATTTGGCCTTTTATTAATTGAGTTTCTGGGCATTTAATATGCATAATTCAAATTTGAACTACAAACACATGCTCCAGTGCACCAAAGTTGGTTGAAAAATCACGTGTGTGTCCTGGGGTGAATTTCTAGGTCCCATGCAAGAAATGTGATTTAAATTCAAACATCTGGGCGTCGTGGCTCGGCCGGAAAGATTGAGAAACTTGGTTTTTTAATCCCTGTAAATCCAAAACACGCCTGAAAGTCATGAAACTTGGCTTGGTTTCATGACATGGCACCAACATGCTGTGGTAAATTGTTTGGCCGAATTGGGACAAGCTTTGGTGTAAGCTTCTTGCAAACCGGAGCTTCTCTGAAGAGGGCTCGTGGTTCCGATAGGGAACATGTCACCTTCGTGTGCGAAACGACATACGTACACTGCCTTCTCCCGCCTTAATTTTTTTACAGAGGCAGATTAGACAAAATAGAAGTATCATGCTAAATTTTGGAATTATTCCGGGTTCGTTTGGCCTTTTATTAATTGAGTTTCTGGGCATTTAATGTGCATAATTCAAATTTGGACTACAAGCACACGCTCCAGTGCACCAAAGTTGGTTGAAAAATCGCATGTGTATCTTTCTGTAAATTTCTAGGTGCCATGCAAGAAATGGGAATGAAATTCAAACGTCTGGGCGTCGTGGCTCGGCCGGAAAGATTGAGAAACTTGGTTTTTTAATTTCTGTAAATCCAAAACACGCCTGAAAATCATGAAAGTTGGCATTGTGTCATGACATGGCACCAACATGCTGCAGTATTTTTTTGGCCGAATTGGGACAAGCTTTGGTGTAAGCTTCTTGCAAACCGGAGATTCCCTCAAGAAAGCTTGTGGTTCCGAGAGGTAACGTGTCACCTCCGTGTGCGAAACGACATACGTACACTGCCTTCTCGCACCTTAATTTTTATACACAGGCAGATTAGACCAAATAGAAGTATCATGCTAAATTTTGGAATTATTCCGGGTTCGTTTGGCCTTTTATTAATTGAGTTTCTGGGCATTTAATTTGCATAATTCAAATTTGAACTACAAGCACATGCTATAATGCACCAAAGTTTGTTGAAAAATCACAGGTGTGTCCTTGGCTGAACTTCTAAGTCCCATGTAAGAACTGGGAATGAAATTCTAACATCTGGGCATCGTGGCTCGGCCGGAAAGATTGAGAAACTTGGTTTTTTAATTCTTGTAAATCCGAAACACGCTTGAAAATCATGAAACTTGGCATGGTTTCATGACATGGCACCAACATGCTGCGGTAAATTGTTTGGCCGAATTGGGACAAGCTTTGGTGTAAGCTTCTTGCAAACCGGAGCTTCTCTCAAGAAGGCTCGTGGTTCCAATAGGGAACAAGTCACCTCCATGTGCGAAACGACATACGTACACTGCCTTCTCCCGCCTTAATTTTTTTACACAGGCAGATTAGACAAAATAGAAGTATCGTGCTAAATTTTGGAATTATTCTGGGTTTGTTTGGCAATTTTTATATATTAATTGAGTTTTTGGGCATTTAATTTGCATAATTCAAATTTGAACTACAAGCACATGCTCTAGTGCAGCAAAGTTTGTTGAAAAATCACAGGTGTGTCCTTGGGTGAATTTCTAGGTCCCATGCAAGAAATGGAAATGAAATTCAAACATCTGGCCATCGTGGCTCGGCCGGAAAGATTGAGAAACTTGGTTTTTTAATTCGTGTAAATCCAAAACACGCGTGACAATCATGAAACTTGGCATGGTTTCATGACATGGCACCAACATGCTGCGGTAAATTGTTTGGCCGAATTGGGACAAGCTTTGGTGTAAGCTTGTTGCAAACCGGAGCTTCCCTCAAGAAGGCTTGTGGTTCCGATAGGGAACATGTCACCTCCGTGTGCGAAACGACATACATACACTGCCTTCTCCCGCGTTAATTTTTTACGCAGGCAGATTAGACCAAATAGAAGTACCATGCTAAATTTTGGAATTATTCCAGGTTCGTTTGGCCTTTTATTAATTGAGTTTCTGGGCATTTCATGTGTATAATTCAAATTTGAACTACAAGCACATGCTCCAGTGCACCAAAGTTGGTTGAAAAATCACATGTGTGTCCTTCTGTAAATTTCTAGGTCCCATGCAAGAAATGGGAATGAAATCCAAACATCTGGGTGTCGTGGGTCGGCCGGAAAGACTGAGAAACTTGGTTTTTTAATTCCTGTAAATCCAAAACACGCCTGACATTCATGAATCTTGGCATGGTTTTGTGACATGGCACCAACATGCTACGGTAAATTGTTTGGCCGAACTGGGACAAGCTTTGGTGTAAGCTTCTTGCAAACCGGAGCTTCTCTCAAGAAGGCTCGTGGTTCCGAGAGGCAACGTGTCACCTCCGTGTGCGAAACGACATACGTACACTATCTTCTCCCGCCTTAATTTTTTTACACAGGCAGATTAGACCAAATAGAAGTATCGTGCTAAATTTTGGAATTATTTCAGGTTCGTTTGGCCTTTTATTAATTAAGTTTTCTGGCCATTTAATGTGCATAATTCAAATTTGAACCATAGACACATGCTCCAGTGCAGCAAAGTTGGTTGAAAAATCACGGTTGTGTCCTTGGGTGTATTTCTAGGTCCCATGCAAGAAATGTGATTGAAATTCATACATCTGCGCGTCTTGGCTCGGCCGGAAAGATTGAGACACTTGGTTTCTTAATTCCTGTAAGTCCAAAACACGCCTGAAAATCATGAAACTTGGCATGGTGTCATGACATGGCACCAACATGCTGCAGTATGTTTTTTGGCCGAATTGGGACAAGTTTTAGTGTAAGCTTCATGCAAACCGGAGCTTCTCTCAAGAAGGCTTGTGTTTCCGAGAGGTAACGTGTCACCTCCGTGTGCGAAACGACATACGTACACTGCCTTCTCCCGCCTTATTTTTTTACACAGGCAGATTAGACCAAATAGAAGCATCGTGCTAAATTTTGGAATTATTCCAGGTTCGTTTGGCCTTTTATTAATTGAGTTTCCGGGCATTTAATGTACATAATTCATATTTGAACTACAAGCACATGCTCCAGTGCACCAAAGTTGGTTGAAAAATCACGTGTGTGTCCTTGGGTGAATTTCTAGGTCCCATGCAAGAAATGTGAATGAAATTCAAGCATCTGGGTGTCGTGGCTCGGCCGGAAAGATTGGGAAACTTGGTTTTTTAATTCATGTAAATCCAAAACACGCCTGAAAATCATGAAACTTGGCATGGTGTCATGACATGGCACCAACATGCTGCAGTAATTTTTTTGGCCGAATTGGGACAAGCTTTTTACACAGGCAGATTTGACCAATAGAAGTATCGTGCTAAATTTTGGAATTATTCCGGGTTCGTTTGGCCTTTTTTATACATTAATTCAGTTTATGGGCATTTAATGTTCATAATTCAAATTTGAACTAGAAGCACATGCTCAAGTGCACCAAAGTTGGTTGAAAATCACATTTTTGTCCTTGGGTGAATTTCTAGGTCCCATGCAAGAAATGGGAATGAAATTCAAATATCTGGGCGTCGTGGCTCGGCCGGAAAGATTGACAAACTTGGTTTTTTAATCCTGTAAATCCAAAACATGCCTGAAAATCATGAAACTTGGCATGGTGTCATGATATGGCACCAACATGTTGCGGTAATTTTTTTGGACGAATTGGGACAAGCTTTGATGTAAGCTTCTTGCAAACCAGAGCTTCTCTCAAGAAGGCTCATGGTTCTGAGAGGGAACGTGTCACCTCTGTTTGCGAAACGACATACATACACTGCCTTCTCCCGCCTTAATTTTTTGGAATTATTCCAAGTTCATTTGGCCTTTTATTATTTGAGTTTCTGGGCATTTAATGTGCATAATTCAAATTTGAACTACAAGCACACGCTCCAGTGCACGAAAGTTGGTTGAAAAATCACATGTGTGTCCTTGGGTAAATTTCTAGGTCCCATGCAAGAAATGGGAATGAAATTCAAATATCTGGGCGTCATGGCTCGGCCGAAAAGATTGAGAAACTTGGTTTTTTAATTGCTATAAATCAAAAACACACCTGAAAATCATGAAACATGGCATGGTTTCATGACACGGCACCGACATGCTGCGGTAAATTGTTTGGCCGAATTGGGACAAGCGTTGGTGTAAGCTTCTTGCAAACCGGAGCTTCTCTCAAGAAGGCTCGTGGTTCTAGGAGGGAACGTGTCACCTCGGTGTGCGAAACGACATACGTACACTGCCTTGTCCCGCCTTAATTTTTTTTCTCCAGCAGATTAGATCAAATAGAAGTATCGTGCAAAATTTTGGAATTATTCCAGGTTCGTTTGACCTTTTATTAATTGAGTTTCTGGCATTTAATATGCATAATTCAAATTTGAACTGCAGACACATGATCAAGTGCACCAAAGTTGGTTGAAAAATCACGTGTGTGTCCTTGGGTGAATTTCTAGGTCCCATGCAAGAAATGTGATTGAAATTCAAACATCTGGGCGTCGTGGCTCGGCCGGAAAGATTGAGAAACTTGGTTTTTAATTCCTGTAAATCCAAAAGACGCCTGAAAATCATGAAACTTGGCATGGTGTCATGACCTGGCACCAACATGCTGCAGTATTTTTTTAGCCGAATTGGGAAAAGCTTTGGTGTAAGCTTCTTGCAAACCGGAGCTTCCCACAAGAAGGCTTGTGGTTCCGAGAGGTAACGTGTCACCTTCGTGTGCGAAACGACATACGTACACTGCCTTCTCCCACATTAATTTTTATACACAGGAAGATTAGACCAAAGAAAAGAATCGTGCTAAATTTTGGAATTATTCCGGGTTCGTTTGGCCTTTTATTAATTGAATTTCTGGGCATTTAATGTGCATAATTGAAATATGAACTACAAGCACATGCTCCAGTGTACCAAAGTTCATTGAGAAATCACGTGTGTGTCCTTGCGTGGATTTCTAGGTCCCATGCAAGAAATGTGAACGAAATTCAATCATCTAGGCGTCGTGGCTCGGCCGAAAGATTGAGAAACTTGGTTTTTTAATTCCTGTAAATCCAAAACACGCCTGAAAATCATGAAACTTGGCATGGTGTCATGACATGGCACCAACATGCTGCAGTATTTTTTTGGCCGAATTGGGACAAGCTTTGGTGTAAGCTTCTTGCAAACCGAAGCTTCTCTTAAGACGGCTCGTGGTTCCGAGTGAGAACGTGTCAACTCCGTGTGCGAAACGACATACGTACACTGCCTTCTCCCGCCTTAATTTTTTTTACACATGTAGATTAGAAAAAATAGAAGTATCGTGCTAAATTTTGGAATTATTCCGGGTTTGTTTGGCCTTTTCTATACATTAATTGAGTTTCTGGGCATTTAATTTGCATAATTAAAATTTGAACTACAAGCACATGCTCTAGTGCACCAAAGTTTGTTGAAAATCACAGGTGTGTCCTTGGGTGAATTTCTAGGTCCCATGCAAGAAATGGGAATGAAATTCAAACATCTGGGCGTCGTGGCTCGGCCGGAAAGATTGAGAAATTTGGTTTTTTAATTCCTGTCAATCCCAAACACGCCTGAAAATCATGAAACTTGGCATGGTTTCATGACATGGCACCAACATGCTGCGGTAAATTGTTTGGCCGAATTGGGACAAGCTTTGGTGTAAGCTTCTTGCAAGCCGGAGCATCTCTCAAGAGGGGTCGTGGTTCCGATAGGGAACATGCCACCTCCCTGTGCGAAACGACATGCGTACACTGCCTTCTCCCGCCTTAATTTTTTTACACAGGCAAATTAGACCAAATAGAAGTATCATGCGAAATTTAAGAATTATTCCGGGTTCGTTTGGCCTTTTATTAATTGAGTTTCTGGGCATTTAATGTGCATAATTGAAATTTGAAGTACAAGCACATGCTCCAGTGCACCAAAGTTTGTTGAAAAATCACATGTGTGTCCATCTGTAAATTTCTAGGTCCCATGCAAGAAATGGGAATGAAATCCAAACATCTGGGTGTCGTGGGCCGGCCGGAAAGATTGAGAAACTTGGTTTTTTAATTCCTGTAAATCCAAAACATGCCTGAAATTCATGAAACTTGGCATGGTTTCGTGACATGGCACCAACATGCTACGGTAAATTGTTTGGCCGAATTGGGACAAGCTTTGGTGTAAGCTTCTTGCAAATCGGAGCTTCTCTCAAGAAGGCTCGTGGTTCCGAGAGGGAACGTGTCACCTCCGTGTGTGAAACGACAAACGTACACTATCTTCTCCCGCCTTAATTTTGGTACACAGGCAGATTAGATCAAATAGAAGTATCGTGCTAAATTTAGGAATTATTTCAGGTTCTTTTGGCCTTTTAGTAATTGAGTTTCTGGGCATTTAATGTACATAATTCAAATTTGAACTGCAGACACATGCTCCAGTGCACCAAAGTTGGTTGAAAAATCACGTGTGTGTCCTTGGGTGAATTTCTAAGTCCCACGCAAGAAATGTTATTGAAATTCAAACATCTGGGCATCGTGGCTCGGCCGGAAAGATTGAGAAACTTGGTTTTTTAATTGAGTTTCTGGGCTAATCCCACCTTAATTTTTTTACACACGCAGATTAGAACAAATAGAAGTATTATGCTAAATTTTGGATTTATTCCGGGTTCGTTTGGCCTTTTTTATACATTAATTGAGTGTCTTTTCATTTAATGTGCATAATTCAAATTTGAACTACAAGCACATGCTCCAGTGCACCAAACTTGGTTGAAAAATCACATGTGTGTCCTTGGGTGAATTTCTAGGTCCCATGCAAGAAATGTAAATCAAATTCAAACATCTGGGCATCGTGGTTCGGCCGCAAAGATTGAGGAACTTGGTTTTTTAATCCCTCTAAATCCAGAACACGCCTGAAAATTATGAAACTTGGCATGGTGTCATGACATGGCACCAACATGGTGCGGTAAATTGTGTGGCCGAATTAGGACAAGCTTTGGTGTAAGCTTCTTGCAAACCGGAGCTTCTCTTAAGAAGGCTCGTGGTTCCGAGAGGGAACGTGTCACCTCCGTGTGCGAAACGACATACGTACACTGCCTTCTCCCGCCTTAATTTTTCTACACAGGCAGATTAGACAAAATAGAAGTATCGTACTAAATTTTGGAATTATTCTGGGTTTGTTTGGCCCTTTTAATACATTAATTGAGTTTATGGGCATTTAATTTGCATAATTGAAATTTGAACTACAAGCACATGCTCCAGTGCACCAAAGTTGGTTGAAAAATCACATGTGTGTCCTTGGGTGAATTTCTAGGTCCCATGCATGAAATGGGAATGAAATTCAAACATCTGGGTGTTGTAGGTCGGCCAGAAAATTGAGAAACTTGGTTTTTTAATTCCTGTAATTCCAAAACACGCCTGAAAATCATGAAACTTCGCATGGTGTCATGACATGGCACCAACATGCTGCGGTACTTTTTTGTGCCGAATTAGGACAAGAGTTGGTGTAAGCTTCTTGCAAACCGGAGCTTCTCTCAGAAGGCTCGCGGTTCCAAGAGGGAACGTGTCACCTCCGTGTGTGAAACGACATACGTACACTGCTTTCTCCCACCTTAATTTTTTTACACAAGCAGATTAGACCAAATAGAAGTATCATGCTAAATTTTGGAATTATTCCAGGGTCGTTTGGCCTTTTATTAATGAAGTTTCTGGGCATTTAATGTGCATAATTCAAATTTGAACTACAAGCAGATGCTCGAGTGCACCAAAGTTGGTTGAAAAATCACGTGTGTGTCCTTGGGTGAATTTATAGGTCCCATGCAAGAAACGTAAATGAAATTCAAACATCTGGGCGTCGTGGCTCGGCCGGAAAGATTGAGAAACTTGGTTTTTAATTCCTGTAAATCCAACACACGCCTGAAAATCATGAAACTTGGCATGGTTTCATGACATGGCACCAACATGCAGCCGGTAAATTGTTTGGCCGAATAGGGACTAGCTTTGGTCTAAGGTTCTTGCAAACCGGAGCTTCTCTCAAGAAGGCTCGTGGTTCCGAGAGGGAACGTGTCACCTCCGTGTGCGAATCGATATACGTACACTGCCTTATCCCGCCTTAAGTTTTTTACACACGCAGATTAGACCAAATACAAGTATTGTGCTAAATTTTGGATTTATTCTGGGTTCGTTTGGCCTTTTTTATACATTAATTGAGTGTCTTTTCATTTAATGTGCATAATTCAAGTTTGAACTACAAGCACATGCTCCAGTGCACCATACTTGGTTGAAAAATAACATGTGTGTCCTTGGGTGAATTTATAGGTCCCATGCAAGAAATTTAAATGAAATTCAAACATCTGGGCGTCGTGGCTCGGCCGGAAAGATTGAGAAACTTGGTTTTTAATTCCTCTAAATCCAAAACACGCCTGAAAATCATGAAACTTGGCATGGTTTCATGACATGGCACCAACATGCTGCGGTAAATTGTTTGGCCGAATTAGGACAAGCTTTGGTGTAAGCTTCTTGCAAACCGGAGCTTCTCCCAAGAAGGCTCGTGGTTCCGAGAGGGAACGTGTCACCTCCGTGTGCGAATCGACATACGTACGCTGCCTTATCCCGCCTTAATTTTTTTACGCACGCAGATTAGACCAAATAGAAGTATTGTGGTAAATTTTGGAATTTCCGTGTTTGTTTGGCCTTTTTTATACATTAATTGAGTGTCTTTTCATTTAATGTGCATAATTTCAAATTTGAACTACAAGCACATGCTCCAGTGCACCAAACTTGGTTGAAAAATCACATGTGTGTCCTTGGGTGAATTTCTAGGTCCCATGCAAGAAATGTAAATCAAATTCAAACATTTGGGCAGCGTGGCTCGGCCGAAAAGATTGAGAAACTTGGCATGGTGTCATGACATGGCACCAACATGCTGCGGTAAATTGTTTGGCCGAATTAGGACAAGCTTTGGTGTAAGCTTCTTGCAAACCGGAGCTTCTCTCAAGAAGGCTCGTGGTTCCGAGAGGGAACGTGTCACCTCCGTGTGCGAAACAACATACGTACACTGCCTTCTCCCGCCTTCATTTTTCTACACAGGCAGATTAGACAAAATAGAAGTATCGTACTAAATTTTGAAATTATTCTCGGTTCGATTGGCCCTTTTAATACATTAATTGAGTTTCTGGGCATTTAATTTGCATAATTAAATTTTGAACTACAAGCACATGCTCCAGTGCACCAAAGTTGGTTCAAAAATGACATGTGTGTCCTTGGGTGAATTTCTAGGTCCCATGCAAGAAATGGGAATTAAATTCAAACATCTGGGTGTCGTGGGTCGGCCAGAAAATTGAGAAACTTGGTTTTTCAATACCTCTAAATCCCGCCTTAATTTTTTTTACACACGCAGATTAGACCAAATAGAAGTATTGTGCTAAATTTTGGAATTATTCCGGGTTCGTTTGACTTTTTTATACATTAATCAAGTGTCTTTTCATTTAATGTGCATAATTCAAATTTGAACTACATGCACATGCTCCAGGTGACCAAACTTGGTTGAAAAATCACATGTGTGTCCTTGGGTGAATTTCTAGGTCCCATGCAAGAAATGTAACTGAAATTCAAACATCTGGCGTCGTGGCTCAGCCGGAAAGATTGAGAAACTTGGTTTTTTAATTCCTCTAAATCCAAAACACGCCTGAAAATCATGAAACTTGGCATGGTTTCATGACATGGCACCAACATGCTGCGATAAATTGTTTGGCCGAATTAGGACAAGCTTTGGTGTAAGCTTCTTTCAAACCGGAGCTTCTCTCAAGAAGGCTCGTGGTTCCGAGAGGGAACGTGTCACCTCCGTGTGCGAATTAACATACGTACACTGCCTTATCCCGCCTTAATTTTTCTACACACGCAGATTAGACCAAAATAGAAGTATTGTGCTAAATTTCGGAATTATTCCGGGTTCGTTTGGCCTTTTTTATACATTAATTGAGTGTCTTTTCATTTAATGTGCATAATTCAAATTTGAACTAGAAGCACATGCTCCAGTGCACCAAACTTGATTGAAAAATCACACGAGTGTCCTTGGGTGAATTTCTAGGTCCCATGCAAGAAATGTAAATAAATTCAAACATCTGGGCGTCGTGGCTCGGCCGGAAAGATTGAGAAACTTGGTTTTTAATTCCTCTAACTCCAAAACACGCCTGAAAATCATGAAACTTGGCATGGTGTCATGAGATGGCACCAACATGTTGCGGCAAATTGTTTGGACGAATTAGGACAAGCTTTGGTGTAAGCTTCTTGCAAACCGGAGCTTCTCTCAAGAAGGCTCGTGGTTCCGAGAGGGAACGTGTCACCTCCGTGTGCGAAACGACATACGTACACTGCCTTCTCCCGCCTTAATTTTTCTACATAGGCAGATTAGACAAAATAGAAGCATGGTACTAAATTTTGGAATTATTCTGGGTTCGTTTGGCCCTTTTAATACATTAATTGAGTTTCTAGGCATTTAATTTGCATAATTCAAATTTGAACTACAAGCACATGCTCCAGTGCACCAAAGATGGTTGAAAAATCACATGTGTGTCCTTGGGTGAATTTCTAGGTCCCATGCAAGAAATGGGAATGAAATTCAAACATCTGGGTGTCGTGGGTCGGCTAGAAAATTTAGAAACTTGGTTTTTTAATTCCTATAAATCCAAAACACGCCTAAAAATCATGAAACTTGGTATGGTGTCATGACATGGCACCAACATGCTGCGGTAAATTGTTTGGCCGAATTAGGACAAGCATTGGTGTAAGCTTCTTGCAAACCCGAGCTTCTCTCAGAAGGCTCGCGGTTCCAACAGGGTACGTGTCACCTCCGTGTGCGAAACGACATACGTACACTGCTTTTTCCCACCTTAAATTTTTTACACAGCCAGATTAGACCAAATAGAAGTATCATGCTAAATTTTCGAATTATTCCAGGGTCACTTGGCCTTTTATTAATGAAGTTTCTGGGCATTTAATGTACATAATTCAAATTTGAACAACAAGCACATGCTCGAGTGCACCAAAGTTGGTTGAAAAATCACGTGTGTGTCCTTGGGTGAATTTATAGGTCCCATGCAAGAAATGGGAATGAAATTCAAACATCTGGGTGTCGTGGGTCGACCAGAAAATTAAGAAACTGTGTTTTTTAATTCGTGTAAATCCAAAACTTGGCATGGTTTCATGACATGGGACCAACATGCAGCCGGTAAATTTTTTGGCCGAATAGGGACAAGCTTTGGTGTAAGCTTCTTGCAAACCGGAGCTTCTCTCAAGAAGGCTCGTGGTTCCGAGAGGGAACGTTTCACCTCCGTATGCGAATCGACATACGTACACTGCCTTATCCCGCCTTAATTTTTTTACACACGCAGATTAGACCAAATAGAAGTATTGTGCTAAATTTTGGAATTATTCTGGGTTTGTTTGGCCTTTTTTATACAGTAATTGAGTGTCTTTTCATTTAATGTGCATAATTCAAATTTGAACTGCAAGCACATGCTCCAGTGCACCAAACTTGGTTGAAAAATCACATGTGTGTCCTTGGGTGAATTTCTAGGTCCCATGCAAGAAATGTAAATGAAATTCAAACATCTGGGCGTCATGGCTCGGCCGGAAAGATTGAGAAACTTGGTTTTTTAATTCTTCTAAATCCGAAACATGCCTGAAAATCATGAAACTTGGCATGGTGTCATGACATGGCACCAACATGCTGCGGTAAATTGTCTGGCCGAATTAGGACAAGCTTTGGTGTAAGCTTCTTGCAAACCGGAGATTCTCTCAAGAAGGCTCGTGGTTCCGAGAGGGAACATGTCACCTCCTTGTGCGAAACGACATACGTACACTATGTTCTCCCGCCTTAATTTTTTACACAGGAAGATTAGACAAAATAGTAGTATCGTACTAAATTTTGGAATTATTCTGGGTTCGTTATGCCCTTTTAATACATTAATTGAGTTTCTAGGCATTTAATTTGCATAATTCAAATTTGAACTACAAACACATGCTCCAATGCACCAAAGTTGGTTGAAACATTACATGTGTGTCCTTGGGTGAATTTCTAGGTCCCATGCAAGAAGTGGGAATGAAATTCAAACATCTGGCTGTCGTGGGTTGCCCAAAAAATTGAGAAACTTGGTTTTTTAGTTCCTGTAAATCCAAAACACGCCTAAAAATCATGAAACCTGGCATGCTATCATGACATGGCACCAACATGCTGCGGTAAATTTTTTGTGCCCAATTAGGACAAGCTTTGGTGTAAGCTTCTTGGAAACCGGAGCTTCTCTCAGAAGGCTCGCGGTTCCAAGAGGGAACGTGTCACCTCCGTGTGAGAAACGACATACGTACACTCCTTTTTCCCACATTAATATTTTTACACAGGCAGATTAGACCAAATAGAAGTATCATGCTAAATTTTGGAATTATTCCAGGGTCATTTGGCCTTTTATTAATGAAGTTTCTGGGCATTTAATGTGCATAATTCAAATTGGAACTACAAGTTGGTTGAAAAATCACGTGTGTGTCCTTGGGAGAATTTATAGCTCCCATGCAAGAAATGGGAATGAAATTCAAACATCTGGGTGTCGTGGGTCGGCTAGAAAATTGAGAAACTTGGTTTTTTAATTCCTGTAAATCTAGAACACGCCTGAAAATCATGAAACTTGGCATGGTTTCATGACATGGCACCAAGATGCAGCGGTAAATTGTTTGGCCGAATAGGGACTAGCTTTGGCGTAAGCTTCTTGCAAACCAGAGCTTCTCTCAAGAAGGCTCGTGGTTCCGAGAGGGAACGTGTCACCTCCGTGTGCGAATCGACATACGTACACTACCTTATCCCGCCTTAATTTTCTTACACACGCAGATTAGACAAAATAGAAATATTGTGCTAAAATTTGGAATTATTCCGGGTTCATTTGGCCTTTTTTATACATTAGTTGAGTGTCTTTTCATTTAATGTTCATAATTCAAATTCTAACTACATGCACATGCTCCAGTGCACCAAACTTGGTTGGAAAATCACACGTGTGTCCTTGGGTGAATTTCTAGGTCCCATGCAAGAAATGTAAATGAAATTCAAACATCTGGGCGTCGTGGCTCGGCCGGAAAGATTGAGAAACTTGGTTTTTTAATTCCTCTAAATCCAAAACACGCCTGAAAATCATGAAACTTGGTATGGTGTCATGACATGGCACCAACATGCTGCGGTAAATTGTTTGGCCGAATTAGGACAAGCTTTGGTGTAAGCTTCTTGCAAACCGGAGCTTCTCTCAAGAAGGCTCGTGGTTCCGAGAGGGAACGTGTCACCTCCGTGTGCGAAATGACATACGTACACTGCCTTCTCCCGCCTTAATTTTTCTACACAGGTAGATTAGACAAAATAGAAGTATCGTAACTAATTTTGGAATTATTCTCGGTTCGTTTGGCCCTTTTAATTCATTAATTGTGTTTCTAGGCATTTAATTTGCATAATTCAAATTTGAACTACAAACACATATTCCAATGCACCAAAGTTGGTTGAGAAATCACATGTGTGTCCTTGGGTGAATTTCTAGGCCCCATGCAAGAAATGGGAATGAAATTCAAACATCTGGGTGTCGTGGATCGGCTAGAAAATTGAGAAACTTGGTTTTTTAATTCCTTTAAATCTAGAACACGCCTGAAAATCATGAAACTTGGCATGGTTTCATGACATGGCACCAACATGCAGCGGTAAATTGTTTGGCCGAATAGGGACTTGCTTTGGTATAAGCTTCTTGCAAACCAGAGCTTCTCTCAAGAAGGCTCGTGGTTCCAAGAGGGAATGTGTCACCTCCGTGTGCGAATCGACATACGTACACTGCCTTATCCCGCCTTAATTTTTTTACACACACAGATTAGACCAAATAGAAGTATTGTGCTAAATTTTGGAATTATTCCGGGTTCATTTGGCCTTTTTTATACATCAGTTGAGTGTCTTTTCATTTAATGTGCATAATTCAAATTTGAACTACAAGCACATGCTCCAGTGCACCAAACTTGGTTGAAAAATCACACGTGTGTCCTTGGGTGAATTTCTAGGTCCCATGCAAGAAATGTAAATGAAATTCAAACATCTGGACGTCGTGGCTCGGCCGGAAAGATTGAGAAACTTGGTTTTTTAATTCCTCTTAATCCAAAACACGCCTGAAAATCATGAAACTTGGTATGGTGTCATGACATGGCACCAAAATGCTGCTGTAAATTGTTTGGCCGAATTAGGACAAGCTTTGGTGTTAGCTTCTTGCAAACCAGAGCTTCTCTCAAGAAGGCTCGTGGTTCCAAGAGGGAACGTGTCACCTCCGTGTGCGAAACGACATACGTACACTGCCTTCTCCCGCCTTAATGTTTCTACACAGGTAGATTAGACAAAATAGAAGTATTGTACTAAATTTTGGAATTATTCTCGGTTCGTTTGGCCCTTTTAATTCATTAATTGAGTTTCTAGGCATTTAATTTGCATAATTCAAATTTGAACTACAAACACATATTCCAATGCACCAAAGTTGGTTGAAAAATCACATCTGTGTCCTTGGGTGAATTTCTAGGACCCATGCAAGAAATGGGAATGAAATTCAAACATCTGGGTGTCGTGGATCGGCCTGAAAATTGAGAAACTTGGTTTTTTAATTCCTGTAAATCCAAACACGCCTGAAAATCATGAAAGATGGCATGCTCTCATGACATGGCACCAACATGCTGCGGTAAATTTTTGGTGCCGAATTAGGACAAGCTTCGGTGTATGCTTCTTGCAAACCGGAGCTTCTCTCAGAAGGCTCGCGGTTCCGAGAGGGAACGTGTCACCTTTGTGTGTGAAACGACATACGTACACTGCTTTCTCCCACCTTAATTTTTTTACACATGCAAATTAGACCAAATAGAAGTATCATGCTAAAATTTTGAATTATTCCAGGGTCATTTGGCCTTTTATTAACGGAGTTTCTGGGCATTTAATGTGCATAATTCAAATTTGAACTACAAGCACATGCACGAGTGCACCAAAGTTGGTTGAAAAATCACGTGTGTGTCCTTGGATGAATTTATAGGTCCCATGCAAGAAATGGGAATGAAATTCAAACATCTGGGTGCCGTGCGTCGGCCAGAAAATTGAGAAACTTGGTTTTTTAATTCCTGTAAATCCAAAACACGCCTGAAAATCATGAAACTTGCATGGTTTCATGACATGGCACCAACATGCAGCGGTAAATTTTTTGGCCGAATAGGACAAGCTTTGGTGTAAGCTTCTTGCAAACCGGAGCTTCTCTCAAGAAGGCTCCTGGTTCCGAGAGGGAACGTGTCACCTCCGTGTGCGAATCGACATACGTACACTGCCTTATCCCGCCTTAATTTTTTTACACACGCAGATTAGACCAAATAGAAGTATTGTGCTAAATTTTGGAATTATTCTGGCTTCGTTTGGCCTTTTTTATACATTAATTGAGTGTCTTTTCATTTAATGTGCATAATTCAAATTTGAACTACAAGCACATTCTCCAGTGCACCAAACTTGGTTGAAAAATCGCATGAGTGTCCTTGGGTGAATTCTAGGTCCCATGCAAGAAAAGTAAATGAAATTCAAACATCTGGGTGTCGTGGCTCGGCCAGAAAGATTGAGAAACTTGGTTTATTAATTCCTCTAGATCCAAAACATGCCTGAAAATCACGAAACTTGGAATGGTGTCATGACATGGCACCAACATGCTATGGTAATTTTTTTGTCCGAATTAGGACAATCTTTGGTGTAAGCTTCTTAAACACGGGAGCTTCTCTCAAGAAGGCTCGTGGTTCCGAGAGGGAACGTGTCACCTCCGTGTGCGAAACTACATACGTACACTGCCTTCTCACGCCTTAATTTTTTTACACAGGCAGATTAGACCAAATTGAAGTATCGTAATAAAATTAGGAATTATTCTGGGTTTTCTTTGGCCCTTTTAATATATTAATTGAGTGTCTTTTCATTTAATATGCATAATTCAATTTTGAACTACAAGCACATGCTCTAGTGCACCAGACTTGCTAGAAAAATCACATGGGTGTCCTTGGGTGAATTTTTAGGTCCCACGCAAGAAATGTGGATGAAATTCAAACATCTGTGCATCGTGGCTCGGACGAAAAGATTGAGAAATTTGGTTTTTTAATTCCTGTAAATCCAAAACACGCCTGTAAATCATGAAACTTGGAATGGTGTCATGACATGGCACCAACATGCTGCAGTATTATTTTGGCCGAATTGGGACAAGCTTTGGTGTAAGCTTCTTGCAAACCGGAACTTCTCTTAAGAAGGCTCATCTTTCCGAGAGGGAACATGTCACCTCCGTGTGCGAAAGGACATACGTACACTGCCTTCTCCCGCCTTAATTTTTTTACACAAGCAGATTAGACAAAATATAAGTATCGTGCTAAATTTTGGAATTATTCCGGGTTCGTTTGGCCTTTTCTATACATTAATTGAGTTTTTAGGCATTTAATTTGCATAATTCAAATTTGAACTACAAGCACATGCTCTAGTGCACCAAAGTTTGTTGAAAAATCATAGGTGTGTCCTTGGGTGAATTTCTAGGTCCCATGCAAGAAATGTGAATGAAATTCAAATATCTGGGCGTCGTGGCTCGGCCGAAAAGATTGAGAAAACTTGATTTTTTAATTCCTATAAATCCAAAGCACCCCTGAAAATCATGAAACTTGGCATGGTTTCATGATATGGCACCAACATGCCGCGGTAAATTGTTGGCCGAATTGGGACCAGCTTTGGTGTAAGGTTCTTGCAAACCAGAGCTTCTCTCAAGAAGGGTCGTGGTTCTGATAGGTAACATGTCACCTCCGTGTGCGAAACGACATACGTACACTGCCTTCTCCCGCATTAATTTTTTTACACATGCAGATTAGACAAAATAGAAGTATCCTGCTTAATTTTGGAATTATTCCGGGTTCGTTTAGCCTTTTCTATACATTAATTGAGTTTTTGGGAATTTAATTTGCATAATTCAATTTTGCACTATAAGCACATGCTCTAGTGCACCAAAGTTTGTTGAAAAATCACGTGTGTGTCCTTGGGTGAAATTCTAGGTCCCATGCAAGCAATGGGAATGAAATTCAAATATCTCGGCGTCGTGAATCGGCCGAAAAGATTGAGAAACATGGTTTTTTAAATCCTGTAAATCCAAAACATGCCTGAAAATCATGAAACTTGGCATGGTGTCATGACATGGCACCAACATACAGCGGTAAATTGTTTGGCTGAATAGGGACAAGCTTTGGTGTAAGCTTCTTGCAAACCGGAGCTTCTTTCAAGGAGGCTCGTGGTTCCGAGAGGGAACGTGTCACCTAAGTGTGCGAAACGACATACATACACTGCCTTATCCCGCCTTATGTTTTTTACACACGCAGATTAGACCAAATAGAAGTATTGTGCTAAATTTTGGAATTATTTAGGGTTCGTTTGGCCTTTTTATACATTAATTGAGTGTCTTTTCATTTAATGTGCATAATTCAGATTTGAACTACAAGCACAAGCTCCAGTGCACCAAACTTGGTTGAAAAATCACATGTGTGTCCTTGGGTGAATTTCTAGGTCCCATGCAAGAAATGTAAATGAAATTCAAACATCTGGGGGTCGTGGCTCGGCCGGAAAGATTGAGAAACTTGGATTTTTAATTCCTCTAAATCCAAAACTTGCCAGAAAATCATGAAACTTGACATGGTGTCATGACATGGCACCAACATGCTGCGGTAATTTTTTTGACCGAATTAGGACAAGCTTTGGTATAAGCTTCTTGCAAACCGGAGCTTCTCTCAAGAAGGTTCGTGGTTCCGATAGGTAACATGTCACCTCCGTGTGCGACACGACATGCGTACACTGCCTTCTCCGCCTTAATTTTTTTACACAGGCAGATTAGACAAAATAGAAGTATCGTGCTAAAATTTGGAATTATTCCGGGTTTATTTGGCCTTTTCAATACATTAATTGAATTTTTGGGCATTTAATTTGCATAATTCAATTTTGAACTATAAGCACATGCTCTAGTGCACCAAAGTTTGTTGAAAAATCACGTGTGTGTCCTTGGGTGAATTTTTAGGTCCCATGCAAGAAATGGGAATGAAATTCAAATATCTCGGCGTCGTGAATCGGCCGCAAAGATTGAGAAACTTGCTTTTTTAATTCCTCTAAATCCAAAACATGCAAAAAGTCATGAAACTTGGCATGGTGTCATGACATGGCATCAACATGCTGCGGTAAATTTTTTGCCGAATTAGGACAAGCTTTGGTGTAAGCTTCTTGCAAACCGGAGATTCTCTCAAGAAGGCTCGTGGTTCCGAGAGGGAACGTGTCACCTCTGTGTGCGAAACGACATACGTACACTGCCTTCTCCCGCCTTAATTTTTTTTACACAGGCAGATTAGACCAAATAGAAGTATGGAGCTAAATTTTGGAACTATTCTGGGTTCGTTTGGCCCTTCTAATACATTAATTGAGCTTCTGGGCATTTAATGTGCACAATTCAAATTTGAACTAAAAGCACATGCTCCAGTGCACCAAAGTTGGTTGAAAAATCACATGTGTGTCCTTGTGTGAATTTATAGATCCCATGCAAGAAATGGGAATGAAATTCAAACATCTGGGCGTAGTGGCTCGGCCGAAAAGATTGAGAAACTTGATTTTTAATTCCTGTAAATCCAAAACACGCCTGAAAATCATGAAACTTGGCATCGTGTCATGACATGGCACCAATATGCTACGATAAATTGTTTGGCCGAATTGGGACAAGCTTTGGTGTAAGCTTCCTGCAAACCGGAGCTTCTCTCAAGAAGTCTCGTGGTTCCAAGAGGAAACATGTCACCTCCGTGTGCGAAACGACATACGTACACTTTCTTCTCCCGCCTTAATTTTTTACACAGGCAGATTAGACCAAATAGAAGTATCATACTGAATTTTGGAATTATGCCGGGTTCGTTTGGCCTTTTTATACACTACTTGAGTTTTTGGGCATTTAATTTGCATAATTCAAATTTGAACTACAAGCACATGCTCTAGTGCACCAAAGTTTGTTGAAAAATCACAGGTGTGTCCTTGGGTGAATTTCTAGGTCCCATGCAAGAAGTGGGAATGAAATTGAAACATCTGGGCGTCGTGGCTCGGCCGGAAAGATTGAGAAACTTGGTTTTTTAATTCCTGTAAATCCGAAACACGCCTGAAAATCATGAAACTTGGCATGGTTTCATGACATGGCACCAAGATGGTGCGGTAATTTTTTGGCCGAATTAGGACAAGATTTGGTGTATGCTTCTTGCAAACCGGAGCTTCTCTCAAGAAGGCTCGTGGTTCCGAGAGGGAACATGTCACCTCCGTGTGCCAAAAGACATACGTACACTGCCTTCTCCCGCCTTAATTTTTTTACACAGGTAGATTAGACCAAATAGAAGTATCGTACTAAATTTTGGAATTATTCTGGGTTCGTTTGGCCCTTTTAATACATTAATTGAGCTTCTGGGCATTTAATGTGCATAATTCAAATTTGAACTACAAGCACATGCTCCAGTGCACCAAACTTGGTTGAAAAATCACATGTGTGTCCTTGTGTGAATTTCTAGGTCCCATGCAAGAAATGGAAATGAAATTCAAACATCTGGGCGTAGTGGCTAGGACGGAAAGATTGAGAAACTTGATTTTTAATTCCTGTAAATCCAAAACACGCCTGAAAATCATGAAACTTGGCATCATGTCATGACATGGCACCAATATGCTGCGATAAATTGTTTGGCCGAATTGGGACAAGCTTTGGTGTAAGCTTCCTGCAAACCGGAGCTTCTCTCAAGAAGTCTCGTGGTTCCGAGAGGAAACGTGTCACCTCCGTGTGCGAAACGACATACGTACACTTTCTTCTCCCGCCTTAATTTTTTACACAGGCAGATTAGACCAAATAGAAGTATCGTACTGAATTTTGGAATTATGCCGGGTTCGTTTGGCCTTTTTATACATTATTTGAGTTTCTGGGCATTTAATTTGCATAATTCAAATTTGAACTACACGGACATGCTCTAGTGCACCAAAGTTTGTTGAAAAATCACAGGTGTGTCCTTGGGTGAATTTCTAGGTCCCATGCAAGAAGTGGGAATGTAATTCAAACATCTAGGCATCGTGGCTCGGCCGGAAAGATTGAGAAACTTGTTTTTTTAATTCCTGTAAATCCAAAACACGCCTGAAAATCATGAAACTTGGCATGGTTTCATGACATGGCACCAACATGCTGCGGTAAATTGTTTGGCCGAATTAGGACAAGCTTTGGTGTATGCTTCTTGCAAACCGGAGCTTCTCTCAAGAAGGCTCGTGGTTCCGAGAGGGAACGTGTCACCTCCGTGTGCGAAACGACATATGTACACTCCCTTCTCCCGCCTTAGTTTTTTTACACAGGCAGATTAGACCAAATAGAAGTATCATGCTAAATTTTGGAATTATTCCAGGTTCGTTTGGCGTTTTATTAATTGAGTTTCTGGGCATTAAATGTGCATAATTCAAATTTGAATTACAAGCACATGCTCCAGTGCACCAAAGTTGGTTGAAAAATCACGTGTGTGTCCTTGGGTAAATTTCTAGTTCCCATGCAAGAAATGGGAATGAAATTCAAACATCTGGGTGTCGTGGGTTGGCCAGAAAGATTGGGAAACTTGGTTTTTTAATTCCTGTAAATCCAAAACACGCCTGAAAATCATGAAACTAGGCATGGTGTCATGATATGGAACCAACATGCTGTGGTAATTTTTTGTGCCGAATTAGGACAAGCTTAGGTGTAAGCTTCTTGCAAACCGGAGCTTCTCTCAGAAGGCTCGCCGTTCCGAGATTTTTTTACACAGGTAGATTAGACCAAATAGTTGTATCGTACTAAATTTTGGAATTATTTTGGGTTCGTTTGGCCTTTTTTATACATTAATTGAGTTTTTGGGCATCTAATGTGCATAATTCAAATTTGAACATGCTCAAGTGCACCAAAGTTTGTTCAAAAATCACAGGTGTGTCCTTGGGTGAATTTCTAGGTCCCACGCAATAAATGTGAATGAATTTCAAACACCCGTGCATCGTGGCCCGGCCGGAAAGAGTGAGAAACTTGGATTTTAATTCCTGTAAATGCAAAACACGCCTGAAAATCATGAAACTTGGCATGGTGTCATGACATAGCACCAACATGCTGCAGTATTTTTTTTGGCCGAATTGGGACAAGCTTTGGTGTAAGCTTCTTGTAAACCGGAGCTTCTCTTAAGAAGGTTCATTGTTCCGAGAGGGAATTAATGTGTCACCTCCATGTGCGAAACGACATACGTACACTGCCTTCTCCCGCCTTAATTTTTTTTACACAGGCAGATTAGACAAAATAGAAGTATCGTGCTAGAATTTGGAATTATTCCGGATTCGTTTGCCTTTTTTATACATTAATTGAGTTTCTGGGCATTTAAATTGCATAATTCAAATTTGAACTACAAGCACATGCTCTAGTGCACCAAAGTTTGTTGAAAAATCACAGGTGTCTCCTTGGGTGAATTTCTAGGTCCCATGCAAGAAATGTGAATGAAATTCAAACATCTCGGCGTCGTGCCTCGGCCGGAAAGATTGAGAAACTTGGTTTTTTAATTCCTGTAAATCCAAAACACGCATAAAAATCATGAAACTTGGCGTGGTTTCATGATATGGCACCAATATGCCGCGGTAAATTGTTTGGCCGAATTGGGACAAGCTTTGGTGTAAGCTTCTTCCAAACCGGAGCTTCTCTCAAGAAAACTCGTGGTTCCGAGAGGGAATGTGTCACCTCCGTGTGCGAAACGACATACGTACACTGCCTTCTCCCACCTTAATTTTGTTACACAGGCAGATTAGACCAAATAGAAGTATCGTACTAGATTCTGGAATTATTCTGGTTTCGTGTTGCCCTTTTAATACATTAATTGAGTGTCTTTACATTTAATATGCATAATTCAAATTTGAACTACAAGCACATGCTCTAGTACACCAAAGTTTGTTGAAAAATCACGTGTCTGTCCTTGGGTGAATTTCAAGGTCCCATGCAAGAAATGGGAATGAAATTCAAATATCTCGGCGTCGTGAATCGGCCGAAAATATTGAGAAACTTGGAGTTTTAATTCCTGTAAATCCAAAACACGCCTGAAAATCATGAAACTGGCATGGTGTCATGACATGGCACCAACATGCTGCAGTATTTTTTTTGGCCGAATTGGGACGAGGTTTGGTCTAAGCTTCTTGCAAATCGGAGCTTCTCTTAAGAAGGCTCATGGTTCCGAGAGGGAACATGCCACCTCCGTGTGCGAAACGACATACGTACACTGCCTTCTCCCGACTTAATTTTTTTACACAGGCAGATTAGACAAAATATAAGTATCGTGCTAAATTTTGGTATTATTCCGGGTTCTTTTGGCCTTTTCTATACACTAATTGAGTTTTTATGCATTTAATTTTCATAATTCAAATTTGAACCACAAGCACATGCTCTAGTGCACCAATGTTTGTTCAAAAATCACAGGTGTCTCCTTGGGTGAATTTCTAGGTCCCATGCAAGAAATGTGAATGAAATTCAAACATCTGGGCGTCGTGGCTCGGCCGGAAAGATTGAGAAACTTGGTTTTTTAATTCCTGTAAATTCAAAACACGCATAAAAATCATGAAACTTGGCATGGTTTCATGACATGGCACCAACATGCCGTGGTAAATTGTTTGGCCGAATTGGGACAAGCTTTGGTGTAAGCTTCTTGCAAACCGAAGCTTCTCTCAATAAGGCTCGTGGTTCCGATAGGTAACATACGTACACTGCCTTTTCCCGACTTAATTTTTTTACAGATGCAGATTAGACAAAATATAAGTAACGTGCTAAATTTTGGAATTATTCCGGGTTCGTTTGGCCTTTCCTATACATAATTGAGTTTTTGGCATTTAATTTTCATAATTCAAATTTGAACTACAAGGACATGCTCTAGTGCACCAAAGTTTGTTAAAAAATCACAGGTGTCTCCTTGGGTGAATTTCTAGGTCCCATGCAAGACTGTGAATGAAATTCAAACATCTGGGCGTCGTGGCTCGGCCGGAAAGATTGAGAAACTTGGTTTTTAATTCCTGTAAATCCAAAGCACGCCTGAAAATCATGAAACTTGGCATGGTTTCATGACAAGGGACCAACATGCCGCGGTAAATTGTTTGGCCGAATTGGGACATGCTTTGGTGTAAGCTTCTTTCAAACCGGAGCTTCTCTCAAGAAGGCTCGTGGTTCTGATAGGTAACATGTCACCTCCGTGTGCGAAACGACATACATACACTGCCTTCTCCCACCTTAATTTTTTTACACATGCAGATTAGACCAAATAGAAGTATTGTGCTAAATTTTGGAATTATTCCGGGTTCGTTTGGCCTTTTCTATACATAAATTGAGTTTTTGGGCATTTAATTTGCATAATTCAAATTTGAGCTATAAGCACATGCTCTAGTGCACCAAAGTTTGTTGAAAAATCACGTGTGTGTCCTTGGGTGAATTTCAAGGTCCCATGCAAGAAATGGGAATAAAATTCAAATATCTCGGCGTTGTGAATCGGCTGAAAAGATTGAGAAACTTGGCTTTTTAATTCCTGTAAATCCAAAACATGCCTGAAAATCATGAGACATGGCATGGTGTCATGACATGGCACCAACATATAGCGGTAAATTGTTTGGCCGAATAGGGACAAGCTTTTCTGTAAGCTTCTTGCAAACCGGAGCTTCTCTCAAGAAGGTTCGTGGTTCCGAGAGGGAACGTGTCACCTCCGTGTGCGAATCGACATACGTACACTGCCTTATCCTGCCTTAATTTTTTTACACACGCAGATTAGACCAAATAGCAGTATTGTGCTAAATTTTGGAATTATTCCGGGTTCGTTTGGCCTTTTTTATACATTAATTGAGTGTCTTTTCATTTAATGTGCATAATTCAAATTTGAACTACAAGCACATGCTCCAATGCACCAAACTTGGTTGAAAAATCACATGTGTGTCCTTGGGAGAATTTCTATGTCCCATGCAAGAAATGTAAATGAAATTCAAACATCTGGGCGTCGTGGCTCAGCCGGAAAGATTGAGAAACTTGGTTCTTTAATTCTTCTAAATCGAAAACATGCCAGAAAATCATGAAACTTGGCATGGTGTCATGTCATGGCACCAACATGGTGCGGTAATTTTTTTTTGCCGAATTAGGACAAGCTTTGGTGTAAGCTTCTTGCCAACCGGAGCTTCTCTCAAGAAGGCTCGTGGTTCCGAGAGGGAACGTGTCACCTCCGTGTGCGAAACGACATACGTACACTGCCTTCTCCCGCCTTAATTTTCTTACACAGGCAGATTAGACCAAATAGAAGTATCGTACTAAATTTTGGAATTATTCTGGGTTCGTTTGGCCCTTTTAATACATTGATTGAGCTTCGGGGCATTTAGTGTGCATAATTCAAATTTGAACTACAAGCACATGCTTCAGTGCACAAAAGTTGGTTGAAAAATCACATGTGTGTCCTTGGGTGAATTTCTAGGTCCCATGCAAGAAATGGGAATGACATTCAAACATCTGGGCGTAGTGGATCGGCCGGAAAGATTGAGAAACTTGATTTTTTAATTCCTGTAAATCCAAAATATGCCTGAAAATCATGAAACTTGGCATTGTGTCATGACATGGCACTAATATGCTGCGATAAATTGTTTGGCCGAATTGGGACAAGCTTTGGTGTAAGCTTCTTGCAAAGCGGAGCTTCTCTCAAGAAGTCTCGTGGTTCTAAGAGGAAACGTGTCACCTCCGTGTGCGAAATGACATACGTACACTTTCTTCTTCCGCCTTAATTTTTTACACAGGCAGATTACCAAATAGACGTATCGTACTAAATTTTGGAATTATGTCGGGTTCGTTTGGCCTTTTTATACATTATTTGAGTTTCTGGGCATTTAATTTGCATAATTCAAATTTGAACTACAAGCACATGCTCTAGTGCACCAAAGTTTGTTGAAAAATCACAGGTGTGTCCTTGGGTGAATTTCTAGGTCCCATGCAAGAAATGTGAAGGAAATTCAAACATCTGGGCGTCGTGGCTCGACCGGAAAGATTGAGAAACTTGGTTTTTTAATTCTTGTAAATGCAAAACACGCCTGAAAATCATGAATCTTGGCATGGTGTCATGACATGGCACCAACATACAGCGGTAAATTGTTTGGCCGAATAGGGACAAGCTTTGGTGTAAGCTTCTTGCGAACCGGACCTTCTCTCAAGAAGGCTCGTGGTTCCGAGAGGGAACGTGTCACCTCTGTGTGCGAATCGACATACGTACACTGCCTTATCCCGCATTAATTTTTTTACACACGCAGATTAGACCTAATAGAAGTATTGTGCTAAATTTTGGAATTATTCCCGGTTCGTGTGGCCTTTTTTATACATTAATTGAGTGTCTTTTCATTTAATGTGCATACTTCAAATTTGAACTATAAGCACATACTCCAGTGCACCAAACCTGGTTGAAAAATCACGTGTGTGTCCTTCGGTGAATTTCTAGGTCGCATGCAAGAAATGTTAATGAAATTCAAACATCTCGGCGTCGTGGCTCGGCCGGAGAGATTGAGAAACTTGGCATTTTAATTTCTCTAAATCCAAAACACGCCTGAAAAACATGAAACTTGGCATGGTGTCATGACATGGCACCAACATGCTGCGGTAATTTTTTTGGCCGAATTGTGACAAGCTTTGGTGTAAGCTTCTTGCAAACCGGAGCTTCTCTTAAGAAGGGTCATGGTTCCGAGAGGGAACGTGTCACCTCCGTGTGCGAAACGACATACGTACACTGCCTTCTCCTGCCTTAAATTTTTTACAGATTAGACAAAATAGAAGTATCGTGCTAAAATTTGGAATTATTCTGGGTTCGTTTGCCTTTTCTATACATTAATTGAGTTTCTGGGCATTTAATTTGCATAACTCAAATTTGAACTACAAGCACATGCTCTAG
Source organism: Aegilops tauschii subsp. strangulata (assembly GCF_002575655.3). Taxonomy (NCBI): domain Eukaryota; kingdom Viridiplantae; phylum Streptophyta; class Magnoliopsida; order Poales; family Poaceae; genus Aegilops; species Aegilops tauschii. The sequence goes on along the minus strand of NC_053040.3, from coordinate 245,981,125 downwards.
TGCACAAAAGTTTGTTGAAAAATCACAGGTATGTCCTTGGGAGAATTTCTAGGTCCCATGCAAAAACTGTGAATGAAATTCAAACATCTAGGCGTCGTAGCTCGACCGGAAACATTGACAAACTTGGTTTTTTAATTCCTGTAAATCCAAAACATGCCTAAAAACCATGAAACTTGGCATGGTTTCATGACATGGCACCAACATGCCGCGGTAAATTGTTTTGCCGAATTGGGACAACCTTTGGTGTAAGCTTCTTGCAAACCGAAGCTTCTCTCAAGAAGGCTCGTGGTTCCGATAGGTAACATGTCACCTCCGTGTACGAAACAACATACGTACACTCCCTTCTCCTGACTTAATTTTTTTACACAGGCAGATTAGAAAAAATATTAGTATCGTGCTAAATTTTTGAATTATTCTGGGTTCGTTTGGCCTTTTCTATACATTAATTGAATTTTTGGGCATTTAATTTGCATAATTCAAATTCGAACTATAAGCACATGCTCTAGTGCACCAAAGTTTGCTGAAAAATCACGTGTGTGTCCTTCGGTGAATTTCGAAGTCCCATGCAAGAAATGGGAATGAAATTCAAATATCTCGGTGTCGTGAATCGGCGAAAAGATTGAGAAACTTAGTTTCTTAATTCCTGTAAATCCAAAACACGCCTAAAAATCATGAAACTTGGCATGGTTTCATGACATGCCACCAACATGCCGCGGTAAATTGTTTGGCCGAATTGGGACAAGCTTTGGTGTAAGCTTTTTGCAAACCGAAGCTTCTCTCAAGAAGGCTCGTGGTTCCGATAGGTAACATGTCACCTCCGTGTGCGAAACAACATACGTACACTGCCTTCTCCCGACTTAATTTTTTTACACAGGCAGATTGGACAAAATATAAGTATCGTGCTAAATTTTGGAATTATTCCGGGTTCGTTTGGCCTTTTCTGTACATTAATTGAGTTTTTGGGCATTTAATTTGCATAATTCAAATTTGAACTATAAGCACATGCTCTAGTGCACCAAAGTTTGTTGAAAAATCATGTGTGTGTCCTTGGGTGAATTTCTAAGTCCCATGCAAGAAATGGGAATGAAATTCAAATATCTCGGCGTCGTCAATCGGCCGAAAAGATTGAGAAACTTGGTTTTTTTATTCCTGTAAATCCAAAACATGCCTAAAAAACATGAAACTTACCATGGTGTCATGACATGGCACCAACATACAGCGGTAAATTGTTTGGAAGAATAGGGACAAGCTTTGGTGTAAGCTTCTTGCAAACCGGAGCTTCTCTCAAGAAGGCTCGTGGTTCCGAGAGGGAACGTGTCACCTCCGTGTGTGAATCGACATATGTACCCCGCCTTATCCCGCCTTAATTTTTTTACACACGCATATTAGACCAAATAGAAGTATTGTGCTAAATTTTGGAATTATTCCGGGTTCGTTTGGCCTTTTTTATACATTAATTGAGTGTCTTTTCATTTAATGTGCATAATTAAAATTTGAACTACAAGCACATACTCAAGTGCACCAAACTTGGTTGAAAAATCACATGTGTGTCCGTGGGTGAATTTCTAGGTCCCAAGCAAGAAATGTGAATGAAATTCAAATATCTGGGCGTCGTGGCTCGGCCGGAAAGATTGAGAAACTTGGTTTTTTAATTCCTCTAAATCCAAAACACGCCTGAAAAACATGAAACTTGGCATGGTGTCATGACATGGCACCAACATGCTGCGGTAATTTTTTTGGCCGAATTGGGACAAGCTTTGGTGTAAGCTTCTTGCAAACCGGAGCTTTTCTTAAGAAGGCTCATGGTTCCGAGAGGGAACGTGTCACGTCCGTGTGCGAAACGACATATGTACACTGCCTTCTCCCGCATTAATTTTTTTACACAGGCAGATTAGTCAAAATATTAGTATCGTGCTAAATTTTGGAATTATTCCGGGTTCGTTTGGCCTTTTCTATACATTAATTGAGTTTTTGGGCGTTTAATTTGCATAATTAAAATTTGAACTATAAGCACATGCTCTAGTGCACCAAAGTTTGTTGAAAAATCACATGTGTGTCCTTGGGTGAATTTCTAGGTCCCATGCAAGAAATGTGAAGGAAATTCAAACATCTGGGCGTCGTGGCTCGACCGAAAAGATTGAGAAACTTGGTTTTTTAATTCTTGTAAATGCAAAACACGCCTGAAAATCATGAATCTTGGCATGGTGTCATGACATGGCACCAACATACAGCGGTAAATTGTTTGGCCGAATAGGGACAAGCTTTGGTGTAAGCTTCTTGCGAACCGGACCTTCTCTCAAGAAGGCTCGTGGTTCCGAGAGGGAACGTGTCACCTCTGTGTGCGAATCGACATACGTACACTGCCTTATCCCGCATTAATTTTTTTACACACGCAGATTAGACCTAATAGAAGTATTGTGCTAAATTTTGGAATTATTCCCGGTTCGTGTGGCCTTTTTTATACATTAATTGAGTGTCTTTTCATTTAATGTGCATACTTCAAATTTGAACTATAAGCACATACTCCAGTGCACCAAACCTGGTTGAAAAATCACGTGTGTGTCCTTCGGTGAATTTCTAGGTCGCATGCAAGAAATGTTAATGAAATTCAAACATCTCGGTGTCGTGGCTCGGCCGGAGAGATTGAGAAACTTGGCATTTTAATTTCTCTAAATCCAAAACACGCCTGAAAAACATGAAACTTGGCATGGTGTCATGACATGGCACCAACATGCTGCGGTAATTTTTTTGGCCGAATTGTGACAAGCTTTGGTGTAAGCTTCTTGCAAACCGGAGCTTCTCTTAAGAAGGGTCATGGTTCCGAGAGGGAACGTGTCACCTCCGTGTGCGAAACGACATACGTACACTGCCTTCTCCTGCCTTAAATTTTTTACAGATTAGACAAAATAGAAGTATCGTGCTAAAATTTGGAATTATTCTGGGTTCGTTTGCCTTTTCTATACATTAATTGAGTTTCTGGGCATTTAATTTGCATAACTCAAATTTGAACTACAAGCACATGCTCTAGTGCACAAAAGTTTGTTGAAAAATCACAGGTATGTCCTTGGGAGAATTTCTAGGTCCCATGCAAAAACTGTGAATGAAATTCAAACATCTAGGCGTCGTAGCTCGACCGGAAACATTGACAAACTTGGTTTTTTAATTCCTGTAAATCCAAAACATGCCTAAAAACCATGAAACTTGGTATGGTTTCATGACATGGCACCAACATGCCGCGGTAAATTGTTTTGCCGAATTGGGACAACCTTTGGTGTAAGCTTCTTGCAAACCGAAGCTTCTCTCAAGAAGGCTCGTGGTTCCGATAGGTAACATGTCACCTCCGTGTACGAAACAACATACGTACACTCCCTTCTCCTGACTTAATTTTTTTACACAGGCAGATTAGAAAAAATATTAGTATCGTGCTAAATTTTTGAATTATTCTGGGTTCGTTTGGCCTTTTCTATACATTAATTGAATTTTTGGGCATTTAATTTGCATAATTCAAATTCGAACTATCAGCACATGCTCTAGTGCACCAAAGTTTGCTGAAAAATCACGTGTGTGTCCTTCGGTGAATTTCGAAGTCCCATGCAAGAAATGGGAATGAAATTCAAATATCTCGGTGTCGTGAATCGGCCGAAAAGATTGAGAAACTTAGTTTCTTAATTCCTGTAAATCCAAAACACGCCTAAAAATCATGAAACTTGGCATGGTTTCATGACATGGCACCAACATGCCGCGGTAAATTGTTTGGCCGAATTGGGACAAGCTTTGGTGTAAGCTTTTTGCAAACCGAAGCTTCTCTCAAGAAGGCTCGTGGTTCCGATAGGTAACATGTCACCTCCGTGTGCGAAACAACATACGTACACTGCCTTCTCCCGACTTAATTTTTTTACACAGGCAGATTGGACAAAATAAAAGTATCGTGCTAAATTTTGGAATTATTCTGGGTTCGTTTGGCCTTTTCTGTACATTAATTGAGTTTTTGGGCATTTAATTTGCATAATTCAAATTTGAACTATAAGCACATGCTCTAGTGCACCAAAGTTTGTTGAAAAATCATGTGTGTGTCCTTGGGTGAATTTCTAAGTCCCATGCAAGAAATGGGAATGAAATTCAAATATCTCGGCGTCGTCAATCGGCCGAAAAGATTGAGAAACTTGGTTTTTTTATTCCTGTAAATCCAAAACATGCCTAAAAAACATGAAACTTACCATGGTGTCATGACATGGCACCAACATACAGCGGCAAATTGTTTGGAAGAATAGGGACAAGCTTTGGTGTAAGCTTCTTGCAAACCGGAGCTTCTCTCAAGAAGGCTCGTGGTTCCGAGAGGGAACGTGTCACCTCCGTGTGTGAATCGACATATGTACCCTGCCTTATCCCGCCTTAATTTTTTTACACACGCATATTAGACCAAATAGAAGTATTGTGCTAAATTTTGGAATTATTCCGGGTTCGTTTGGCCTTTTTTATACATTAATTGAGTGTCTTTTCATTTAATGTGCATAATTAAAATTTGAACTACAAGCACATACTCCAGTGCACCAAACTTGGTTGAAAAATCACATGTGTGTCCGTGGGTGAATTTCTAGGTCCCAAGCAAGAAATGTGAATGAAATTCAAATATCTGGGCGTCGTGGCTCGGCCGGAAAGATTGAGAAACTTGGTTTTTTAATTCCTCTAAATCCAAAACACGCCTGAAAAACATGAAACTTGGCATGGTGTCATGACATGGCACCAACATGCTGCGGTAATTTTTTTGGCCGAATTGGGACAAGCTTTGGTGTAAGCTTCTTGCAAACCGGAGCTTTTCTTAAGAAGGCTCATGGTTCCGAGAGGGAACGTGTCACGTCCGTGTGCGAAACGACATATGTACACTGCCTTCTCCCGCCTTAATTTTTTTACACAGGCAGATTAGTCAAAATATTAGTATCGTGCTAAATTTTGGAATTATTCCGGGTTCGTTTGGCCTTTTCTATACATTAATTGAGTTTTTGGGCGTTTAATTTGCATAATTAAAATTTGAACTATAAGCACATGCTCTAGTGCACCAAAGTTTGTTGAAAAATCACATGTGTGTCCTTGGGTGAATTTCTAGGTCCCATGCAAGAAATGTGAAGGAAATTCAAACATCTGGGCGTCGTGGCTCGACCGGAAAGATTGAGAAACTTGGTTTTTTAATTCTTGTAAATGCAAAACACGCCTGAAAATCATGAATCTTGGCATGGTGTCATGACATGGCACCAACATACAGCGGTAAATTGTTTGGCCGAATAGGGACAAGCTTTGGTGTAAGCTTCTTGCGAACCGGACCTTCTCTCAAGAAGGCTCGTGGTTCCGAGAGGGAACGTGTCACCTCTGTGTGCGAATCGACATACGTACACTGCCTTATCCCGCATTAATTTTTTTACACACGCAGATTAGACCTAATAGAAGTATTGTGCTAAATTTTGGAATTATTCCCGGTTCGTGTGGCCTTTTTTATACATTAATTGAGTGTCTTTTCATTTAATGTGCATACTTCAAATTTGAACTATAAGCACATACTCCAGTGCACCAAACCTGGTTGAAAAATCACGTGTGTGTCCTTTGGTGAATTTCTAGGTCGCATGCAAGAAATGTTAATGAAATTCAAACATCTCGGCGTCGTGGCTCGGCCGGAGAGATTGAGAAACTTGGCATTTTAATTTCTCTAAATCCAAAACACGCCTGAAAAACATGAAACTTGGCATGGTGTCATGACATGGCACCAACATGCTGCGGTAATTTTTTTGGCCGAATTGTGACAAGCTTTGGTGTAAGCTTCTTGCAAACCGGAGCTTCTCTTAAGAAGGGTCATGGTTCCGAGAGGGAACGTGTCACCTCCGTGTGCGAAACGACATACGTACACTGCCTTCTCCTGCCTTAATTTTTTTACAGATTACACAAAATAGAAGTATCGTGCTAAAATTTGGAATTATTCTGGGTTCGTTTGCCTTTTCTATACATTAATTGAGTTTCTGGGCATTTAATTTGCATAACTCAAATTTGAACTACAAGCACATGCTCTAGTGCACAAAAGTTTGTTGAAAAATCACAGGTATGTCCTTGGGAGAATTTCTAGGTCCCATGCAAAAATTGTGAATGAAATTCAAACATCTAGGCGTCGTAGCTCGACCGGAAACATTGACAAACTTGGTTTTTTAATTCCTGTAAATCCAAAACATGCCTAAAAACCATGAAACTTGGCATGGTTTCATGACATGGCACCAACATGCCGCGGTAAATTGTTTTGCCGAATTGGGACAACCTTTGGTGTAAGCTTCTTGCAAACCGAAGCTTCTCTCAAGAAGGCTCGTGGTTCCGATAGGTAACATGTCACCTCCGTGTACGAAACAACATACGTACACTCCCTTCTCCTGACTTAATTTTTTTACACAGGCAGATTAGAAAAAATATTAGTATCGTGCTAAATTTTTTAATTATTCTGGGTTCGTTTGGCCTTTTCTATACATTAATTGAATTTTTGGGCATTTAATTTGCATAATTCAAATTCGAACTATAAGCACATGCTCTAGTGCACCAAAGTTTGCTGAAAAATCACGTGTGTGTCCTTCGGTGAATTTCGAAGTCCCATGCAAGAAATGGGAATGAAATTCAAATATCTCGGTGTCGTGAATCGGCCGAAAAGATTGAGAAACTTAGTTTCTTAATTCCTGTAAATCCAAAACACGCCTAAAAATCATGAAACTTGGCATGGTTTCATGACATGGCACCAACATGCCGCGGTAAATTGTTTGGCCGAATTGGGACAAGCTTTGGTGTAAGCTTTTTGCAAACCGAAGCTTCTCTCAAAAGGCTCGTGGTTCCGATAGGTAACATGTCACCTCCGTGTGCGAAACAACATACGTACACTGCCTTCTCCCGACTTAATTTTTTTACACAGGCAGATTGGACAAAATATAAGTATCGTGCTAAATTTTGGAATTATTCCGGGTTCGTTTGGCCTTTTCTGTACATTAATTGAGTTTTTGGGCATTTAATTTGCATAATTCAAATTTGAACTATAAGCACATGCTCTAGTGCACCAAAGTTTGTTGAAAAATCATGTGTGTGTCCTTGGGTGAATTTCTAAGTCCCATGCAAGAAATGGGAATGAAATTCAAATATCTCGGCGTCGTCAATCGGCCGAAAAGATTGAGAAACTTGGTTTTTTTATTCCTGTAAATCCAAAACATGCCTAAAAAACATGAAACTTACCATGGTGTCATGACATGGCACCAACATACAGCGGTAAATTGTTTGGAAGAATAGGGACAAGCTTTGGTGTAAGCTTCTCGCAAACCGGAGCTTCTCTCAAGAAGGCTCGTGGTTCCGAGAGGGAACGTGTCACCTCCGTGTGTGAATCGACATATGTACCCTGCCTTATCCCGCCTTAATTTTTTTACACACGCATATTAGACCAAATAGAAGTATTGTGCTAAATTTTGGAATTATTCCGGGTTCGTTTGGCCTTTTTTATACATTAATTGAGTGTCTTTTCATTTAATGTGCATAATTAAAATTTGAACTACAAGCACATACTCCAGTGCACCAAACTTGGTTGAAAAATCACATGTGTGTCCGTGGGTGAATTTCTAGGTCCCAAGCAAGAAATGTGAATGAAATTCTAATATCTGGGCGTCGTGGCTCGGCCGGAAAGATTGAGAAACTTGGTTTTTTAATTCCTCTAAATCCAAAACACGCCTGAAAAACATGAAACTTGGCATGGTGTCATGACATGGCACCAACATGCTGCGGTAATTTTTTTGGCCGAATTGGGACAAGCTTTGGTGTAAGCTTCTTGCAAACCGGAGCTTTTCTTAAGAAGGCTCATGGTTCCGAGAGGGAACGTGTCACGTCCGTGTGCGAAACGACATATGTACACTGCCTTCTCCCGCCTTAATTTTTTTACACAGGCAGATTAGTCAAAATATTAGTATCGTGCTAAATTTTGGAATTATTCCGGGTTCGTTTGGCCTTTTCTATACATTAATTGAGTTTTTGGGCGTTTAATTTGCATAATTAAAATTTGAACTATAAGCACATGCTCTAGTGCACCAAAGTTTGTTGAAAAATCACATGTGTGTCCTTGGGTGAATTTCTAGGTCCCATGCAAGAAATGTGAAGGAAATTCAAACATCTGGGCGTCGTGGCTCGACCGGAAAGATTGAGAAACTTGGTTTTTTAATTCTTGTAAATGCAAAACACGCCTGAAAATCATGAATCTTGGCATGGTGTCATGATATGGCACCAACATACAACGGTAAATTGTTTGGCCGAATTGGGACAAGCTTTGGTGTAAGCTTCTTGCAAACCGGAGCTTTTCTTAAGAAGGCTCATGGTTCCGAGAGGGAACGTGTCACGTCCGTGTGCGAAACGACATATGTACACTGCCTTCTCCCGCCTTAATTTTTTTACACAGGCAGATTAGTCAAAATATTAGTATCGTGCTAAATTTTGGAATTATTCCGGGTTCGTTTGGCCTTTTCTATACATTAATTGAGTTTTTGGGCGTTTAATTTGCATAATTAAAATTTGAACTATAAGCACATGCTCTAGTGCACCAAAGTTTGTTGAAAAATCACATGTGTGTCCTTGGGTGAATTTCTAGGTCCCATGCAAGAAATGTGAAGGAAATTCAAACATCTGGGCGTCGTGGCTCGACCAGAAAGATTGAGAAACTTGGTTTTTTAATTCTTGTAAATGCAAAACACGCCTGAAAATCATGAATCTTGGCATGGTGTCATGACATGGCACCAACATACAGCGGTAAATTGTTTGGCCGAATAGGGACAAGCTTTGGTGTAAGCTTCTTGCGAACCGGACCTTCTCTCAAGAAGGCTCGTGGTTCCAAGAGGGAACGTGTCACCTCTGTGTGCGAATCGACATACGTACACTGCCTTATCCCGCATTAATTTTTTTACACACGCAGATTAGACCTAATAGAAGTATTGTGCTAAATTTTGGAATTATTCCCGGTTCGTGTGGCCTTTTTTATACATTAATTGAGTGTCTTTTCATTTAATGTGCATACTTCAAATTTGAACTATAAGCACATACTCCAGTGCACCAAACCTGGTTGAAAAATCACGTGTGTGTCCTTTGGTGAATTTCTAGGTCGCATGCAAGAAATGTTAATGAAATTCAAACATCTCGGCGTCGTGGCTCGGCCGGAGAGATTGAGAAACTTGGCATTTTAATTTCTCTAAATCCAAAACACGCCTGAAAAACATGAAACTTGGCATGGTGTCATGACATGGCACCAACATGCTGCGGTAATTTTTTTGGCCGAATTGTGACAAGCTTTGGTGTAAGCTTCTTGCAAACCGGAGCTTCTCTTAAGAAGGGTCATGGTTCCGAGAGGGAACGTGTCACCTCCGTGTGCGAAACGACATACGTACACTGCCTTCTCCTGCCTTAAATTTTTTACAGATTAGACAAAATAGAAGTATCGTGCTAAAATTTGGAATTATTCTGGGTTCGTTTGCCTTTTCTATACATTAATTGAGTTTCTGGGCATTTAATTTGCATAACTCAAATTTGAACTACAAGCACATGCTCTAGTGCACAAAAGTTTGTTGAAAAATCACAGGTATGTCCTTGGGAGAATTTCTAGGTCCCATGCAAAAACTGTGAATGAAATTCAAACATCTAGGCGTCGTAGCTCGACCGGAAACATTGACAAACTTGGTTTTTTAATTCCTGTAAATCCAAAACATGCCTAAAAACCATGAAACTTGGCATGGTTTCATGACATGGCACCAACATGCCGCGGTAAATTGTTTTGCCGAATTGGGACAACCTTTGGTGCAAGCTTCTTGCAAACCGAAGCTTCTCTCAAGAAGGCTCGTGGTTCCGATAGGTAACATGTCACCTCCGTGTACGAAACAACATACGTACACTCCCTTCTCCTGACTTAATTTTTTTACACTGGCAGATTAGAAAAAATATTAGTATCGTGCTAAATTTTTGAATTATTCTGGGTTCGTTTGGCCTTTTCTATACATTAATTGAATTTTTGGGCATTTAATTTGCATAATTCAAATTCGAACTATAAGCACATGCTCTAGTGCACCAAAGTTTGCTGAAAAATCACGTGTGTGTCCTTCGGTGAATTTCGAAGTCCCATGCAAGAAATGGGAATGAAATTCAAATATCTCGGTGTCGTGAATCGGCCGAAAAGATTGAGAAACTTAGTTTCTTAATTCCTGTAAATCCAAAACACGCCTAAAAATCATGAAACTTGGCATGGTTTCATAACATGGCACCAACATGCCGCGGTAAATTGTTTGGCCGAATTGGGACAAGCTTTGGTGTAAGCTTTTTGCAAACCGAAGCTTCTCTCAAGAAGGCTTGTGGTTCCGATAGGTAACATGTCACCTCCGTGTGCGAAACAACATACGTACACTGCCTTCTCCCGACTTAATTTTTTTACACAGGCAGATTGGACAAAATATAAGTATCGTGCTAAATTTTGGAATTATTCCGGGTTCGTTTGGCCTTTTCTGTACATTAATTGAGTTTTTGGGCATTTAATTTGCATAATTCAAATTTGAACTATAAGCACATGCTCTAGTGCACCAAAGTTTGTTGAAAAATCATGTGTGTGTCCTTGGGTGAATTTCTAAGTCCCATGCAAGAAATGGGAATGAAATTCAAATATCTCGGCGTCGTCAATCGGCCGAAAAGATTGAGAAACTTGGTTTCTTTATTCCTGTAAATCCAAAACATGCCTAAAAAACATGAAACTTACCATGGTGTCATGACATGGCACCAACATACAGCGGTAAATTGTTTGGAAGAATAGGGACAAGCTTTGGTGTAAGCTTCTTGCAAACCGGAGCTTCTCTCAAGAAGGCTCGTGGTTCCGAGAGGGAACGTGTCACCTCCGTGTGTGAATCGACATATGTACCCTGCCTTATCCCGCCTTAATTTTTTTACACACGCATATTAGACCAAATAGAAGTATTGTGCTAAATTTTGGAATTATTCCGGGTTCGTTTGGCCTTTTTTATACATTAATTGAGTGTCTTTTCATTTAATGTGCATAATTCAAATTTGAACTACAAGCACATACTCCAGTGCACCAAACTTGGTTGAAAAATCACATGTGTGTCCGTGGGTGAATTTCTAGGTCCCAAGCAAGAAATGTGAATGAAATTCAAATATCTGGGCGTCGTGGCTCGGCAGGAAAGATTGAGAAACTTGGTTTTTTAATTCCTCTAAATCCAAAACACGCCTGAAAAACATGAAACTTGGCATGGTGTCATGACATGGCACCAACATGCTGCGGTAATTTTTTTGGCCGAATTGGGACAAGCTTTGGTGTAAGCTTCTTGCAAACCGGAGCTTTTCTTAAGAAGGCTCATGGTTCCGAGAGGGAACGTGTCACGTCCGTGTGCGAAACGACATATGTACACTGCCTTCTCCCGCCTTAATTTTTTTACACAGGCAGATTAGTCAAAATATTAGTATCGTGCTAAATTTTGGAATTATTCCGGGTTCGTTTGGCCTTTTCTATACATTAATTGAGTTTTTGGGCGTTTAATTTGCATAATTAAAATTTGAACTATAAGCACATGCTCTAGTGCACCAAAGTTTGTTGAAAAATCACATGTGTGTCCTTCGGTGAATTTCTAAGTCCCATGCAAGAAATGGGAATGAAATTCAAAAATCTCGGCGTCGTGAATCGGCCGAAAAATTGAGAAACTTGGTTTTTTAATTCCTATAAATCCAAAACACGCCTGAAAAACATGAAACTTGGCATGGTGTCATAACATGGCACCAACATACAGCGGTAAATTGTTTGGCCGAATAGGGACAAGCTTTGGTGTAAGCTTCTTGCAAACCGGAGCTTCTCTCAAGAAGGCTCGTGGTTCCGAGAGGGAACGTCTCACCTCCGGTTGCGAATCGACATACGTACACTGCCTTCTCCCGCCTTAAATTTTTTTATAGAGGCAGATTACACAAAATAGAAGTATCGTGCTAAAATTAGGAATTATTCTGGGTTCCTTTGCCTTTTCTATACATTAATTGTATTTCTGGGCATTTAATTTGCATAATTCAAATTTGAACTGCAAGCACATGCTCTAGTGCACCAAAGTTTGTTGAAAAATCACAGGTGTGTCCTTGGGTGAATTTCTAGGTCCCATGCGAGAAATGTGAATGAAATTCAAACATCTGGGCGTCGTAGCTCGACCGGAAAGATTGAGAAACTTCGTTTTTTAATTCCTGTAAATCCAAAACACGCCTAAAAATCATGAAACTTGGCATGGTTTCATGACATGGCACCAACATGCCGCGGTAAATTGTTTGGAGAATTGGGACAAGCTTTGGTGTAAGCTTGTTGCAAACCGAAGCTTCACTCAAGAAGGCTCGTGGTTCTGATAGGTAACATGTTACCTCCGTGTGCGAAACGACATACGTACACTGCCTTCTCCCGACTTAATTTTTTTACACGGGCAGATTAGATAAAATATTAGTATCGTGCTAAAATTTTGAATTATTCCGGGTTCGTTTGGCCTTTTCTATACATTAATTGAATTTTTGGGCATTTAATTTGCATAATTCAAATTCGAACTATAAGCACATGCTCTAGTGCACCAAAGTTTGTTGAAAAATCACGTGTGTGTCCTTGGGTGAATTTCTAAGTCCCATGCAAGAAATGGGAATGAAATTCAAATATCTCGGCGTCGTGAATCGGCCGAAAAGATTGAGAAACTTGGTTTTTTAATTCCTGTAAGTCCAAAACAAGCCTAAAAAATATGAAACTTGGCATGGTGTCATGACATGGCACCAACATACAGCGGTAAATTGTTTGGCCGAATAGGGACAAGCTTTGGTGTAAGCTTCTTGCAAACCGGAGCTTCTCTCAAGAAGGCTTGTGGTTCCGAGAGGGAACGTGTCACCTCCGTGTGCGAATCGACATACGTACACTCCCTTATCCCGCCTTAATTTTTTTACACACGCAGATTAGACCAAATAGAAGTATTGTGCTAAACTTTGGAATTATTCCGGGTTTGTTTGGCCTTTTTTATACATTAATTGACTGTCTTTTCATTTAATGTGCATAATTGAAATTTGAACAACAAGCACATACTCCAGTGCACCAAACTTGGTTGAAAAATCACATGTGCGTCCTTGGGTGAATTTCTAGGTCCCATGCAAGAAATGTGAATGAAATTCAAACATCTGGGCGTCGTGGCTCGGCCGGAAAGATTGAGAAACTTGGTTTCTTAATTCCTGTAAATACAAAACACACCTAAAAATCATGAAACTTGGCATGGTTTCATGACATGGCACCAACATGCCGCGGTAAATTGTTTGGCCGAATTGGGACAAGCTTTGGTGTAAGCTTCTTGCAAACCGAAGCTTCTCTCAAGAAAGCTCGTGGTTCCGATAGGTAACATGTCACCTCCGTGTGCGAAACGACATACGTACACTGCCTTCTCCCGACTTAATTTTTTATACACAAGCAGATTAGACAAAATATAAGTACCGTTCTAAATTCTGGAATTATTCCGGGTTCGTTTGGCCTTTTCTATACATTAATTTAATTTTTAGGCATCTAATTTGCATAATTCAAATTTGAACTACAAGCATATGCTCTAGTGCACCAAAGTTTGTTGAAAAATCACAGGTGTCTCCTTGGCTGAATTTCTAGGTCCCATGCAAGAAATGTGAATGAAATTCAAACATCTGGGCGCCGTGGCTCGGCCGGAAAGATTGAGAAACTTGGTTTTTTAATTCCTGTAAATCCAAAACACGCCTGAAAATCATGAAACTTGGCATGGTTTCATGACATGGCACCAACATGCCGCGGTAAATGGTTTGGCCGAATTGGGACAAGCTTTGGTGTAAGCTTCTTGCAAACCGGAGCTTCTCTCAAGAAGGCTCGTGGTTCCGATAGGTAACATGTCACCTCCGTGTGCGAAACGACATACGTACACTTCCTTGTCCCGCCTTAATTTTTTTCCACAGACAGATTAGACAAAATACAAGTATCGTGCTAAATTTTGGAATTATTCTGGGTTCGTTTGGCCTTTTCTATACATTAATTTAGTTTTTGGGCATTTAATTTGCATAATTCAAATTTGAACTACAAGCATATGCTCTAGTGCACCAAAGTTTGTTGAAAAATCACAGGTGTCTCCTTGGCTGAATTTCTAGGTCCCATGCAAGAAATGTGAATGAAATTCAAACATCTGGGCGCCGTGGCTTGGCCGGAAAGATTGAGAAACTTGGTTTTTTAATTCCTGTAAATCCAAAACACGCCTGAAAATCATGAAACTTGGCATGGTTTCATGACATGGCACCAACATGCCACGGTAAATTGTTTGGCCGAATTGGGACAAGCTTTGGTGTAAGCTTCTTGCAAACCGGAGCTTCTCTCAAGAAGGCTCGTGGTTCCGATAGGTAACATGTCACCTCCGTGTGCGAAACGACATACGTACACTGCCTTGTCCCGCCTTAATTTTTTTACACAGACAGATTAGGCAAAATACAAGTATCGTGCTAAATTTTGGAATTATTCTGGGTTCGTTTGGCCTTTTCTATACATTAATTTAGTTTTTGGGCATTTAATTTGCATAATTCAAATTTGAACTATAAGCACATGCTCTACTGCACCAAAGTTTGTTGAAAAATCACGTGTGTGTCCTTGGGTGAATTTCTAGGTCCCATGCAAGAAATGGGAATGAAATTCAAATATCTCGGCGTCATGAATCGACCGAAAAGATTGAGAAACTTGGTTCTTTAATTCCTGTAAATCCAAAACATGCCTGAAAATCATGAAACTTGGCATGGTGTCATGACATGGCACCAACATACAGCGTTATATTTTTGGCCGAAGAGGGACAAGCTTTGGTGTAAGCTTCTTGCAAACCGAAGCTTCTCTCAAGACGGCTCGTGGTTCCGAGAGGGAACGTGTCACCTCCGTGTGCGAATCGACATACGTACCCTGCCTTATCCCGCCTTAATTTTTTTACACACGCAGATTAGACCTAATACAAGTCTTGTGCTAATGTTTGGAATTATTCCGGGTTCGTTCGGCGTTTTTATACATTAATTGAGTGTCTCTTCATTTAATGTGCATAATTCAAATTTGAACTCAAGCACATGCTCCAGTGCACCAAACTTGGTTGAAAAATCACATGTGTGTCCTTGGGTGAATTTCTAGGTACCATGCAAGAAATGTGAATGCAATTCACACATCTGTGCATCGTGGCTCGGCCGGAAAGATTGAGAAACTTGGTTTTTTAATTCCTGTAAATCCAAAACACGCCTGAAAATCATGAAACTTGGCATGTGTCATGACATGGCACCAACATGCTGCAGTATTTTTTTTGGCCGAATTGGGACATGCTTTGGTGTAAGCTTCTTGCAAACCGGAGCTTCTCTGAAGAAGGCTCATGGTTCCGAGAGGGAACGTGTCACCTCCGTGTGCGAAACGACATACGTACACTGCCTTCTCCCGCCTTAATTTTTTTTACACATGCAGATTAGACAAAATAGAAGTATCATGCTAAAATTTGGAATTATTCCGGGTTCGTTTGCCTTTTCTATACATTAATTGAGTTTCTGGGCATTTAATTTGCATAATTCAAATTTGAACTACAAGCACATGCTCTTGTGCACCAAAGTTTGTTGAAAAATCACAGGTGTGTCCTTGTGTGAATTTCTAGGTCCCATGCAAGAAATGTGAATGAAATTCAAACATCTGGGCATCATGGCTTGGCTGGAAAGATTGAGAAACTTGGTTTTTTTATTCCTGTAAATCCAAAACACGCCTAAAAATCATGAAACTTGGCATGGTTTCATGACATGGCACCAACATGCCACGGTAAATTGTTTGGCCGAATTGAGACAAGCTTGGGTGTAAGCTTCTTGCAAACTGAAGTTTCTCTCAAGAAGGCTGGTGGTTCCGATAGGTAACATGTCACCTCCATGTGCGAAACGACATACGTACACTGCCTTCTCCCGACTTAATTTTTTTACACGGGCAGATTAGACAAAATATAAGTATCATGCTAAATTTCGGAATTATTCCAGGTTCGTTTGGACTTTTCTATACATTAATTGAGTTTTTAGGCATTTAATTTGCAGAATTCAAATTTGAACTAGAAGCACATGCTCTAGTACACCAAAGTTTGTTGAAAAATCACAGGTGTCTCCTTGGGTGAATTTCTAGGTCCCATGCAAGAAATGTGAATGAAATTCAAACATCTCGGCGTCATGGCTCGGCCGGAATGATTGAGAAACTTGGTTTTTTAATTCCTGTAAATCCAAAACACGCCTGAAAATCATGAAACTTGGCATGGTTTCATGACATGGCACCAATATGCCGCGGTAAATTGTTTGGCCGAATTGGGACAAGCTTTGGTGTAAGCTTCTTGCTAACCGGAGCTTCTCTCAAGAAGGCTCGTGGTTCCGATAGGTGACATGTCACCTCCGTGTGCGAAACGACTTACGTACACTGCCTTCTCCCGCGTTATTTTTATACATAGACAGATTAGATAAAATAGAAGTATCGTGCTAAATTTTGGAATTATTCCGGGTTCTTTGGCCTTTTCTATACATTAATTTAGTTTTTGGGCTTTTAATTTGCATAATTCAAATTTGAACTATAAGCACATGCTCTAGTGCACCAAAGTTTGTTGAAAAATCACGTGTGTGTCCTTGGGTGAATTTCTAGGTCCCATGCAAGAAATGGGAATGAAATTCAAATATCTTGGCGTCATGAATTGACCGAAAAGATTGAGAAACTTGGTTATTTAATTCCTATGAATCCAAAACATGCCTGAAAATCATGAAACTTGGCATGGTGTCATGACATGGCACCACCATACAACGGTAAATTGTTTGGCCGAATAGGGACAAGCTTTGGTGTAAGCTTCTTGCAAACCGGAGCTTCTCTCAAGACGACTCGTGGTTCCGAGAGGGAACGTGTCACCTCCGTGTGCGAATCGACATACGTACACTGCCTTATCCCGCCTTAATTTTTTTACACACGCAGATTAGACCTAATAGAAGTCTTGTGCTAAATTTTGGAATTATTCCGGGTTCGTTCGGCGTTTTTTATACATTAATTGAGTGTCTTTTCATTTAATGTGCATAATTCAAGTTTGAACTCAAGCACATGCTCAAGTGCACCAAACTTGGTTGAAAATTCACATGTGTGTCCTTGGGTGAATTTCTAGGTACCATGCAAGAAATGTGAATGAAATTCAAACATCTGGGCGTCGTGGCTCGGCCGGTAAGATTGAGAAACTTGGTTTTTTAATTCCTGTAAATCCAAAACAGGCCTGAAAATCATGAAACTTGGCATGGTGTCATGACATGGCACCAACATGCTGAAGTATTACTTTGGCCGAATTGGGACAAGCTTTGGTGTAAGCTTCTTGCAAACCAGAGCTTCTCTTAAGAAGGCTCATGGTTCCGAGAGGGAACGTGTCACCTCCCTGTGCGAAACGACATACGTACACTGACTTCTCCCGCCGTAATTTTTTTACACAGGCAGATTAGACAAAATAGAAGTATCATGCTAAAATTTGGAATTATTTCGGGTTCGTTTGCCTTTTCTATACATTAATTGAGTTTCTGGGCATTTAATTTGCATAATTGAAATTTGAACTACAAGCACATGCTCTTGTGCACCAAAGTTTGTTGAAAAATCATAGGTGTCCTTGTGTGAATTTCTAGGTCCATTGCAAGAAATGTGAATGAAATTCAAACATCTGGGCGTCGTGGCTCGGCTGGAAAGATTGAGAAACTTGGTTTTTTTTTATTCCTGTAAATCCAAAACACGCCTAAAAATCATGAAACTTGGCACGGTTTAATGACATGGCACCAACATGCCGCGGTAAATTGTTTGGCCGAATTGGGACAAGCTTTGGTGTAAGCTTCTGGCAAACCGAAGCTTCTCTCAAGAAGGCTCGTGGTTCCGATAGGTAACATGTCACCTCCATGTGCGAAACGACATACGTACACTGCCTTCTCCCGACTTAACTTATTTACACAGGCAGATTAGACAAAATATAAGTATCATGCTAAATTTTGGAATTATTCCGGGTTCGTTTGGACTTTTCTATACATTAATTGAGTTTTTAGGCATTTAATTTGCATAATTCAAATTTGAACTACAAGCACATGCTCTAGTGCACCAAAGTATGTTGAAAAATCAGAGGTGTCTCCTTGGGTGAATTTCTAGGTCCCATGCAAGAAATGTGAATGAAATTCAAACATCTGGGCGTCGTGGCTCGGCCGGAAAGATTGAGAAACTTGGTTTTTTAATTCCTGTAAATCCAAAACACGCCTGAAAATCATGAAACTTGGCATGGTTTCATGACATGGCACCAACATGCTGCGGTAAATTGTTTGGCCGAATTGGGACAAGCTTTGGTGTAAGCTTCTTGCTAACCGGAGCTTCTCTCAAGAAGGCTCGTGGCGATAGGTAACATGTCACCTCCGTGTGCGAAACGACATACGTACACTGCCTTCTCCCGCCTTAATTTTTTTACATAGACAGATTAGACAACATAGAAGTATCGTGCTAAATTTTGGAATTATTCCGGGTTCGTTTGGCCTTTTCTATACATTAATTTAGTTTTTGGGCATTTAATTTGCATAATTCAAATTTGAACTATAAGCACATGCTCTAGTGCACCAAAGTTTGTTGAAAAATCACGTGTATGTCCTTGGGTGAATTTCTAGGTCCCATGCAAGAAATGGGAATGAAATTCAAATATCTCGGCGTCATGAATCGACCGAAAAGATTGAGAAACTTCGTTATTTAATTCCTGTAAATCCAAAACATGCCTGAAAATCATGAAACTTGGCATGGTGTCATGACATGGCACCAACATACAACGCTAAATTGTTTGGCCGAATAGGGACAAGCTTTTGTGTAAGCTTCTTGCAAAACGGAGCTTCTCTCAAGACGGCTCGTGGTTCCGAGAGGGAACGTGTCACCTCCGTGTGCGAATCGACATACGTACACTGCCTTATCCCGCCTTAATTTTTTACACACGCAGATTAGACCTAATAGAAGTCTTGTGCTAAATTTTGGAATTATTCCGGGTTCGTTCGGTGTTTTTTATACATTAATTGAGTGTCTTTTCATTTAATGTGCATAATTCAAATTTGAACTCAAGCACATGCTCCAATGCACTAAACTTGGTTGAAAATTCACATGTGTGTCCTTGGGTGAATTTCTAGGTACCATGCAAGAAATATGAATGAAATTCAAAAATCTGTGCGTCGTGGCTTGGCCGGAAAGATTGAGAAACTTGGTTTTTAATTTCCTGTAAATCCAAAACACGACTGAGAATCATGAAACTTGGCATGGTGTCATGACATGGGACCAACATGCTGCAGTATTTTTTTGGCCGAATTGGGACAAGCTTTGGTGTAAGCTTCTTGCAAACCGGAGCTTCTCTTAAGAAGGCTCATGGTTCCGAGAGGGAACGTGTCACCTCCGTGTGCGAAACGACATACGTACACTGCCTTCTCCCGCCTTAATTTTTTTACACAGGCAGATTAGACCAAATAGAAGTATCGTGCTAAAATTTGGAATTATTCTGGGTTCCTTTGCCTTTTCTATACATTAATTGAGTTTATGGGCATTTAATTTTCATAATTCAAATTTGAACTACAAGCACATGCTCTACTGCATCAAAGTTTGTTGAAAAATCACAGGTGTGTCCTTTGGTGAATTTCTAGGTCCCATGCAAGAAATGTGAATGAAATTCAAACATTTGGGCGTCGTGGCTCGGCCGGAAAGATTGAGAAACTTGGTTTTTTTATTCCTGTAAATCCAAAACACGCCTAAAAATCATGAAACTTGGCATGGTTTCATGACATGGCACCAACATGCCGCGGTAAATTGTTTGGCCGAATTGGGACAAGCTTTGGTGTAAGCTTCTTGCAAACCGAAGCTTCTCTCAAGAAGGCTCGTGGTTCCGATAGGTAACATGTCACCTCCATGTGCGAAACGACATACGTACACTGCCTTCTCCCGACTTAATTTTTTTACACAGGCAGATTAGACAAAATATAAGTATCATGCTAAATTTTGGAATTATTCCGGGTTCGTTTGGCCTTTTCTATTCATTAATTGAGTTTTTATGCATTTAATTTGCATAATTCAAATTTGAACTACAAGCACATGCTCTAGTGCACCAAAGTTTGTTGAAAAATCACAGGTGTCTCCTTGGGTGAATTTCTAGGTCCCATGCAAGAAATGTGAATGAAATTCAAAATATGGGCATCGTGGCTCGGCCGGAAAGATTGAGAAACTTGGTTTTTAATTCCTGTAAATCCAAAACACGCCTGAAAATCATGAAACTTGGCATGGTGTCATGACATGGCACCAACATGCCGCGGTAAATTGTTTCGCTGAATTGGGACAAGCTTTGGTGTTAGCTTCTTGCAAACCGGAGCTTCTCTCAAGAAGGCTCGTGGTTTCGATACGTAACATGCCACCTCCGTGTGCGAACCGACATACGTACACTGCCTTCTCCCGCCTTAATTTTTTTACCCAGAGAGATTAGACAAAATAGAAGTATCGTTCTAGATTTTGAATTATTCCGGGTTCGTTTGGCCTTTTCTATACATTAATTTAGTTTTTGGGCATTTATTTTGCATAATTCAAATTTGAACTATAAGCACATGCTCTAGTGCACCAAAGTTTGTTGAAAAATCACGTGTGTGTCCTTGGGTGAATTTCTAGGTCCCATGCAAGAAATGGGAATGAAATTCAAACATCTGTGCGTCGTGGCTCGGCCGGAAAGATTGAGAAACTTGGTTTTTTAATTCCTGTAAATCCAAAACAGGCCTAAAAATCATGAAACCTGGCATACGTACACTGCCTTCTCCCGCCTTTATTTTTTTACACAGGCAGATTAGACAAAATATAAGTATCATGCTAAATTTTGGAATTATTCCGGGTTCGTTTGACCTTTTCTATTTATTAATTGAGTTTTTAGGCATTTAATTTGCATAATTCAAATTTGAACTACAAGCACATGCTCTAGTGCACCAAAGTTTGTTGAAAAATCACGTGTGTGTCCTTGGGTGGATTTCAAGGTCCCATGCAAGAAATGGGAATGAAATTCAAATATCTCGACGTCGTGAATCGGCCGAAAAGATTGAGAAACTTGGTTTTTTAATTCCTGTAAATCCAAAACACGCCTGAAAATCATGAAACTTGGCATGGTGTCATGACATGGCACCAACATACATCGGTAAATTGTTTGGCCGAATAGGGACAAGCTTTGGTGTAAGCTTCTTGTGAACCGGAGCTTCTCTCAAGACGGCTCGTGGTTCCGAGAGGGAACGTGTCACCTCCGTGTGCGAATCGACATACGTACACTACCTTATCGCGCCTTAATTTTTTTACACACGCAGATTAGACCAAATAGAAGTCTTGTGCTAACTTTTGGAGTTATTCTGGGTTCGTTTGGCGTTTTTTATACATTAATTGAGTGTATTTTCATTTAATGTGCATAATTCAAATTTGAACTCAAGCACATGCTCAAGTGCACCAAACTTGGTTGAAAAATCACATGTGTGTCCTTGGGTGAATTTCTAGGTACCATGCAAGAAATGTGAATGAAATTCAAAAATCTGTGCGTCGTGGCTCGCCCGGAAAGATTGAGAAACTTGGTTTTTTAATTCCTGTAAATCCAAAACACGCCTGAGAATCATGAAACTTGACATGGTGTCATGACATGGGACAAACATGCTGCAGTATTTTTTTGGCCGAATTGGGACAAGCTTTGGTGTAAGCTTCTTGCAAACCGGAGCTTCTCTTGAGAAGGCTCATGGTTCCGAGAGGGAACGTGTCACCTCCGTGTGCGAAACGACATATGTACACTGCCTTCTCCCGCCTTAATTTTTTTACACCGGCAGATTAGAAAAAATAGAAGTATCGTGCTAAAATTTGGAATTATTTCGGGTTCCTTTGCCTTTTCTATACATTAATTGAGTTTCTGGGCATTTAATTTGCATAATTCAAATTTGAACTACAAGCACATGCTCTAGTGCAACCAAGTTTGTTGAAAAATCACAGGTGTGTCCTTGGGTGAATTTCTAGGTCCCATGCAAGAAATGTGAATGAAATTCAAACATTTGGGCGTCGTGGCTCGGCCGGAAAGATTGAGAAACTTGGTTTTTTAATTCCTATAAATACAAAACACGCCTAAAAATCATGAAACCTGGCATGGTTTCATGACATGGCACCTACATGCCGTGCTAAATTGTTTGGCCGAATTGGGACAAGCTTTGGTGCAAGCTTCTTGCAAACCGAAGCTTCTCTCCAGAAGGCTCGTGGCTCCGATAGGTAACATCTCACCTCCGTGTGCGAAACGACATAAATACACTGCCTTCTCCCGAGTTAATTTTTTTACACAGGTAGATTAGACAAAATATAAGTATCGTGCAATTGGAATGATTCCGGGTTCGTTTGGCCTTTTCTATACATTAATTGAGTTTTTAGGCATTTAATTTGCATAATTCAAATTTGAACCACAAGCACATGCTCTAGTGCACCAAAGTTTGTTGAAAAATCATAGGTGTGTCCTTGGTGACTTTCTAGGTCCCATGCAAGAAATGTGAATGGAATTCAAACATCTATGCGCCATGGCTCGGCCGGAAAGATTTAGAAACTTGGTTTTTTAATTCCTGTAAATCCAAAACATGCCTAAATATCATGAAACTTGGCATGGTTTCATGACATGGCACCAACATGTCGCGGTAAATTATTTGGCCGAATTGGAACAAGCTTTGGTGTAAGCTTCTTGCAAACCGAAGCTTCTCCGAAGAAGGCTCGTGGTTCCGATAGGTAACATGTC